>NC_081571.1:69402288-69655519 GCF_022355385.1 Mustela nigripes | reverse complement strand
TTTTTTTTTTTTTTTAAAGATTTTACTATTCATTTGACAGACAGATCACAAGTAGGCAGAGAGGCAGGCAAAGAGAGAGGAGGAAGCAGGCTCCCTGCTGAGCAGAGAGCCTGACTCGGGGCTTGATCCCAGGACCCTGGGATCATGACCTGAGCAGAAGGCAGAGGCTTAACCCACTGAGCCAACCAGGTGCCCCCCAAAAATGCTTTTTAATAAACAAAAGACACTTCCTGAGATAAACATGGGGATTTGCATGGGGCCATTATGAATTACTCATTTTCTTAGATGTCATGATGGAATTGTTGTTATGAAGAAGTGCTCACGACACCCATGGCCTATGTTAGTTACTAAGCCTCGATTAAAAACAAAAATCACACACATACAAATATGAAGCAAATGTAACAAAATATTAACAATTACTGAATCTAAGCAAAGGATACACTCATGTTAGTTGTATGACACTTCCAACTCATCTGTATGATTGGAGACTTTGCGAGTAAAATTTTAAAAAATGCTATTTATAAGTTATCTTTATAAATGAGATACACATTTATCTAGTCAGGATTCACATTTTGAGGACTTAGACTTTACAACTGGGAATTTCATTAACAGTAGTTCAAGCAGACAAGATGATTTTTATTAACAATGCCTCAGCATTGTTTTTTGGGCTATATTAATTTAGCTGACATTTATACTTTTGTTTTTGGTTTATTTATTTATTGTATAGCTTCTTGAAAAATGTAGCAAAGCCTAGTTTTTGTTAAATATTTGAAGACCTTTAATAAGAATTCAATATATGACCAATAGTGGCTCAGAAATTAGGTTTTTGAAATGTGCAGCTCCCAACTACATAATCTGGACCTTATAACATAAAGGGTCTGAAACGTTCCATTTTATCATTATCACTTGCACTTTTTTCTTAGATAAAACAACATAAAAATTAACCATTGTATTTTTCACCAATATACTTCTGAATGTCTCATTTTCAATTATGCAGATTTATATAAAATAAAAACAGAATGTGCTTCAAAAAATGATATTGGCCTTTGGTTTTTTGGCCTCGTGGCCTTTTTTAGCAAGCCTAGGAAACAAACATCTTGACAAAACTGTACGTTCATTGTTTTTGAGACAACAGATTAGCACACAGCATGCGTATTCCATGCTGATGTAATTAGTATCTCACATATTAACAAAATCTCACATATTAACAAAACTTGAATTACAAAAAATGGTGTTACATGGCTAGCTGCCCAATCATGTTATAAAAGAAAATACGCAGAATAATAAAATGCTAACACCTTTAAATGATTCATAAAATACATTAAGTGTACAAAAGGAATTATTGTGCATATGGTATACAAAGACAATACTAAAAATGTTTTATAAGCAAAATATTTAGCTTTTGCAACCTGAATTTCCTCGTTAAATCTTTTTATATAATGTCATAATTTTCAGTGTTTTTAACTGTCTCAGTTGCTTTAAAAACCTATACAACAGTTATCATTTAAAAAAAAAATCTGGTGTAGTATAGCTTACTGAAAGAGGAAAAGGAAGACTGAAAAATAATTTCTCAAACACTAATTTGAGGGAAAGTATACTCACAAGCAACATTTAACACCACAGAATTTTTCAAATCTGTCTTTGTCTTTTCATATCTGTCTTAGACTTTTCATAGTTTCATAGCAGCAGTAAGGTTTTACATAGGAATTTGGCATAATTAATGAACTCATTACCAAGTAGGTGAAAGGCTCTTAATTCTGCCACATTAATGGCCAGGAAATGAGAATTATTTCTATAAGAAATTATTTAAAAATATGTGGTACCACTACTCTGTCATGAATTTAGAGACATGCTTTTTGTTTCAATGCACCTGAATAATAAGATACTATAAGTATGACAACTAATATGTAAAAGTTGGAGGATATTTCTTAAGACTTGGCTTCTATTGCTGGAAAAAGAGTGGATGATATATCTCACCCGTACTTAATTTAGTTCAGGTCCCCAAATTTAACAAAACAATCTTCATTCTGCACAAACGCCTATTTCCTGAGATCTTCCATTCCATTAATTCCAAAAAATATCCTTGCACTCAACAGAAGAAGAATAGAGAAGAGGGAAAAATAGTTTAAGAAACAACTGCAAGAAGTTTTGGAAGTTGTAGCTTTATAAATATGCAACATCCTAAAAAGTTGTAATTAGAATCACAGCAGTTTATGACTTTCAGGAACCTTAATGAAAACTTATCCAACTTTCTTGCTGTATGAATAGGTAAAGTGAGGCTCGAAGAAAACAAGCAGTGATTCTCAGTCTAGACGTCTTTCCACTGCACCATGCTTTCCCCGTACACCTAAAGTCTGTGACTGAAGGTATAGGACTGATACAAAAATTATGTTTTTGCAAGAATATAGTGTATAACATTAACTAGGTAACAAAAAAACTAAATCAATTCCTACAGCTCAAAGCTTTAAATTGCCTGCTAAGTTTTTACTGGAAGAAAAAGACCAAATGTAAAGCAATCAACCTAGCAACCAAAAAAACCCCCCTCAATCTCTTCCATGAATGGTGTTAGAAAAACTGGACAGCTACATCCAAAAAAAAATGAAACTGGACCACTCTCTTCTACCATACAGACACACAAAAAAACACCTCAAAATGGATTAAAGACCTAAATGTGAGAACTGAAACCATAAAAATCCTTGAAGAGAGCACAGGCAGTAATTTTTCTGACCTCAGCTGTACACAACATTTTTCTAGATATGTCTCCTGAGGTGATGAAAATAAAAGCAAAAATAGATTATTGAGACTACATCAAAATAAAAAGCTTCTGCACAGTGAATGAACCAATCAATAAAACAGGAAGACAACAGGGGAGAAGATAGTTGCAAATGACATATCTGATAATAGGTCAATATCCAAAACATATAAAGAACTTACACAACTCAACACCAAAAAACCACAAATAATACATTAAAAAATGGGTAGAAGACATAAACTGACATTTCTCCAAAGAAGACATACAGAAGGCCAACAGACACATCAAAAGATGTTTAATATCACTCATCATCAGGGAAATGCAAATCAAAACCACACTGAGATATCACCTCACATCTGTCAGTATAGTTAAAATAAAAAACACAAGAAGTAACAATGGTTGGTGAGGATGTGGAGAAAAAGGAGCCCTCAGTTCAGTTGCTGGTAATGCACACTGGTCCAGACACTGTGGAAAACAATATGGAGGCTGCTCAAAAAATTAAAAATAGAAATACCATATGAGCCAGTGATTTCACTACTGTGTATGTACCCAAAGAATACAAAAACATTAATCTGAAAAGATACACACACCCGTATGTTTACTGCAGCATTATTTATAATAGCCAAAAGACGGAAGTGGCCCAAGTGTCCACTGACAGATGAGTGGATAAAGAAGAGGTGACACATATGAAATCTTCCATTTGCAAAAGCACGGATGGAGCTAGGGATTATACTAAGTGAAAAAAGTCAGTCAGGGAAAGACAAACACCATACTCTTAACTAGAGCGAACAAACTGATGGTTTCCAGAGGGTAGATGGGTGGAGGGATGGGTGGGAAAGCTGAAGGGGATTAAGAGAACATTGATCATGATGAGCACTGAGCAAAGTACAGAGTTGTTTAATAACTATATTATACACCTGAAACTAATATAACACCGTATTAACTACACCGGAATTAAAATAAAACAAAATACCCTTCGAGCCCTAAGCTCTATGACAATTCATCCTACAAACAATTAGTAAAAGCTTAACTAAGCACTAGGGTATTGTAAATTTTCATTCTCATACTACCATGTAACTAACATGCATAGTACTTAATCACAATTGTAATTTCACATTTATTCACATCGATCAGATTCATTTCTGTCACCCCCCACTAACCTTAAGGGCCAAAAGAGTATATTTTGGTCCCTGATCCATCACAAGCGCCTTGTCTAGTACATGAAGCAATGGAAATGAACGAGTGGAGCAAAAGAGCCCTGCTGCTCTGACTGATTTTATAACAAAAACACAAGATATAAAGTGGTAACTATAATATGTGCTATGGAAAAAAACTAGCTATAAAAACTCAAGTGTCAACTTAGTGTAGAGAGGGGCCAGAGAGGGAAGGAAGAACAAACAGAGGAAAAGCCTGTGCAAAGGCTCAGGCTAGCACTGAAATAAAACAAGCCTGCAGGTGAAATGAGCCAGGAGGGGACACTGCTGTGGGATGGAACTGGGCGGTAAATATGGCTACACCACGACAGCTCTGCGGAACAGGCCCAGGACACCTGTCTTTGTCCTAAGCGCAAAAGAAAATGACTGGAGTATTTCTGGGTGTAGGTGAGGAAGTGAACGCGACATGATCAAATCTGCTGTTCAGAAAGATCGCTCTGGTTAAGGGGGGCACCAGCATGGCAGTTGTGGCCGGGAAAGAGACTGCTGCAACAGGCAAAAGATTATGACAGCCTGGAATAACATGGGAGGGGCAGAGACACAGAAAAACAGATGAATTCCAGAGATATTCAGAGGTCACTTACTGACAGATTGGAAGGGGACGGAGAGCTCAAAGAGGGAGTGCTGGAAGACTCCCTGGGTTCTGGCTAGGACAGATGGTGGTGCCATCTTGAAACAGGGAACACCAGAAGTGGAAGACAACCAGGTTTGGAAGGGCAAGATGATAAACTGGTTTCGGACATAATAAGTGGAAATGGAAGGTTGTAACTTTTCACCCATCTATGGAACATTTAGATGACGGAATTGGCATAGAAAGGAAAAGACAACTGATACTGAGCATTTGACAAATTTCCCAGGTGAGTTCTGAAAATCAGGGGAGGGAAAATAAGTTTATGTAACCATCTCTTTGATACCTAAATCTAGTCATGGAAGACTTATTCAACATCCTGTCATTGTCATCTCATTGATCTAGATAAGAGAGCCCCACAAGAGGTGGCAGGGATTGCAAGGCTTCTACCTTTTTTTTTTTTTAAAGATTTATTTACTTGAGAGAGAGAATGTGTACATGAGGTGGGGGAAGTGGGGAGAGGGAGAGAGAAAATCTCAAGCAGACTCTGTGCTGAGCACAGAGCCCAGTGTGGCGCTCGACCTTGCAACCCTGAGATCATGACCTGAGCTGAAAACAAGAGTCCGATGTTCAACCAACTGAACACCCAGGCACCCCAGGGGCTTCTCCTCTTACCCCTATTCCTGCTGGCTGCCTTATGAGGGACCAGAGAGCTGCTGAGACTAAGACTGAAAGTTCAGAAAATGGCAATGTTTTACTTGACTAGATTAAAAGAAGATTCAGACTCGCTGATATGCAGAACGTGGTAGGGGAAACAAAAGGGGGGAAAGAGAGGAGAGGAATAATTCCTATTTTTTTTTCCCTGGGTGCTTCACATTCCTACAACCAATTACCTTCCAAGGGGTAAAATGGGTAGCAGGGCATATGCCCTTCATTTCCACAGAAATTAAAAAGAATTTCACTAATTCTGGATAATACACGCTAATACTTGGGATAGGGCTGATGAGGGTAAAGGGGTTCAAAGATACAGGCAACTATGATAATAAGAGAGCTTTTCCGGAAGCAAATCTAGAAGTTTACAAATGATGCGGTGCTGGTACATCCTAAAACGACACTGTGTTACCCTATGACTAGATCCCACGTTCCAATAACACGTTGCAAAACAGCATCACTTGAACGCGCCTGGGTGGGTCAGTTGGTTAAAAGCAACTGCTTTTGGCTCAGGTCATGATCCTGGAGTCCTGGGATCAAGTCCTGCATTGGGCTCCCTGCTCGGTGGGGAGTCTGCTTCTCCCTCTGACCTCTCCCCTCTCATGATCTTTCTCTCTCTCTCTCTCAAATAAATAAATAAAATCTTAAACAAACACCATCAATTGGGCTAAATCATACAATTAACTGAGATAATACATATTTAGTGCTTAGCTCAGTGCTAGCAGATAATAAACATTCAACAAATGCTATTATTCATTTTATGCTGCCACTAGGCCAAAATACATTTGCCATATTGGTATGAATTATGTGACTGACTTGTAAGAAGTCTGAATGAAGGAGAGTATGCCTTTTATATTACCTGGATATTTTTCACAAAATTTTAACAAGGGGAGGGGAAAGTCATTCTATCCTTTGATCAAGGAGAACTTCAGCTTAAAATGTTCTAGACAAAATGTCATCACAGTGAGATGTGTCATGAAACATGCTGATATGAAAATAAAGATTTTAACATTCAAGAGGGAAAAAAACCCCACAAAATCTAATGATCAAAGAAAAGAAGATATACTCACTTGTCAACTGAGCTTTGGATAATTTTTCACCACAACTATAACCATGACTGCTCTCCTGTAGCTTTAGCCATTCCTGGGCTTGGAACAGGTAGAGTTTAGCTTCTTTTCCAACAGCTACTGCTATGTTGTTGATTCTGACACACAGAAGAGCATGGTCACCTTGACATTAAGACAAAAATTATTAAATTGTTTGGTCTTGTATGGAACTCACATGATAAGACAATTCAACACCTTTATTAATCAAAACAGGAATTTAAAAAGCATATTTCCTTTTTGCTTTTTAAAATTTAAATTAAATTAATTAAATTAATTAAATTAATTAATTAAATTAATATTATTAGTTTCAGAGGAAGAGTTCAGTGATTCATCAGTCTTATAGAATATCCAAGAACAGTTTTTCTTTCATTCTTTTTTTTTTAAAGATTTTATTTATTTATTTGACAGACAGAGATTTTAAGTAGGCAGAGAGGCAGGCAGAGAGGAGGAAGCAGGCTCCCTGCTGAGCAGAGAGCCCGATTGTGTGTGTGTGGGGGGGGGGGGGGGAGCTCCATCTCAGGATACTGGGATCATGACCTGAGCCCAAGGCAGAGGCTTTAACCCACTGAGCCACCCAGGCGCCCATTCAGGTGCAAATCAAAAGACTATTCATATTAATTATCCAAATTAATGTGTGGTATCTCCTTACACTTCCAATGAAAAGTGATGCCATTTCACTGAATAAACAGCAAACATCTGCTGTATTTGGACATTCACCATAAGAGAATTTTTGCCTCATTCTACAACCACTCCACATCTTTACTATTTGTTCATAAACTATCTACAGAAATTTCCCACCAAAGTTCCTCGTTTTCTAATATAACTTGTGAGTTAATATACTTTTAATGTAAAAAATACGCATAGCTAATAGCAAGAAAGTTTAAACAAATGAGTTTGGAGGTAGACATTTTATACTTGACAAAAGATTTGACATCTTTGACTTTTACAAAGGAACTTGCAGAACAATAGATGTTGTGAGACATTATAAAATAAGCCTGGTTGTACACACAATGTACACTGAAGACCCCGAACAGAAATGGCAAAAAGTAGTTGCCTCTAGGGAAAGGGACTCTGGGTGAGAGGTAAAGCAGGAGGCGGTTTTCAGTTTTCATTTTAAGATCTCTTCTCCTGTGCTGTTGTCCTTTTTTTTTATAATTATCACTTTGACGAACATTTTTTTTTTAAGATTTTATTTATTTATTTGACAGAGATCACAAGTAGGCAGAGAGAGAGGAGGAAACAAGCTCCCTGCTGAGCAGAGAGCCCGATGTGGGGCTCCATCCCAGGACCCTGGAATCATGACCTGAGCCGAAGGCAGAGAGAGGCTTTAACCCACTGAGCCACCCAGGTGCCCTGAAAAAACATTTTAAATAAATTCATGTTAGTATGTATCAAAGAATGTCCAAGTCTCCTACATAAATTGATTATATTACAAACTATCCAAAATTTTAGAAGTGACATGAAGGCTTAACATTTTAAATCACATTCTGAGTTAGTTAATTATTTCAGTATTACTTAGTATTATTATTTTACTGAATTCAAATTCACGGAAGACTGGAAATAATAAAAAAATTTATATACATACACACAACACACACATACACAGAAAGAGCGTGTATGTGTGTTAACGTACTTGGTCCTCAATCTTCCTTGAGATATCCGGATTATCTACCTAAGTTTCCCCTCCATGTTTACCAAGTAATGATGAGATATCCGGGTTTTCTAAGTCCCTCTGCTACTGATAACCCACATCATAGCATCCATATATCCCAGATTTTCTAGCACTGTCCAGGTTGTGTTATTTATTGCAGTGTCTTTGCTATCACTGTCAATATTCAAAGTACAGTTACAGCCAACTGATTAAAAAAAAAAATAAACAAACTAAAAATGTGACCTAAAAAAAAATAATAAAGTGTTTCTATAGTTTCTTCTTCACCCAACCTCTGTGCCACATAGGATATTGGAAAACTGTGTTCATTTTCTCAGCTATTTTAAACACTTTGATTTAAAAAAAATATTTTTTTTTCAGGTTCCCCTCCATTTACACCAATTCTGTAATTTTGCAATACTTCAAATTCCTTCCCTACACCAAAATAGTTTCTTTGCTCTATTACCTTCTCTGGGACAACAGTCTGTCATTGCATCTTTTAACGCTAAAAACTGTATTAATCAAGGATACCATCCTCATCAGGGCAAATAATTATTTGGAATACAATACCAGTCAACTAGAGTACCAAAAGTACGAACCCAGAAAATCACTTCAATTTCCAGAGTGCAAGTAAAGCAAAAATTAGAATGAACTGCAAATTCATTCATTTAAGACATTGCTTTTTGAGGGAGACCAGGAAGTCAGAATCAAATGCAGTTCTCGTTTCAGAAAGGCCAGAAAGGATACACTTATGAAGAAGCTTCCAGAACACACTTACAGGCATTTCTGTCAAGTGAATTCTAGGCCTCCTGATCCATGGTGAATCTACTCCTTTAGTAGTGGGGTAACCAAACTGTCCCCCCTCGGGACCACTAGATTAGCAAGTATTTTATTTGGTTTCCAAGACCTCTCTGCTTCGAGTCGGTTTTAGCAAATTATCTTAAAAACAAAAACTAAACCCAGTAAATCGAAGTTCTGGAGCTTAAATGCACCCGTAAGTACAGTGTCTTAGTGTATATAACCAGGCTGAGCCAGGACTGAGCAAAGGATGCTTCCTTGAGGGAAGGATCTCGAAAGATGCAGCGGAGGAAGTCCTCGGTACTTTCGTCCGGGTGGGCAGGGAGGGGGAAACGGTGTTTCCAGTGCGGACCACAGTCACTAGTCGGGGGAGGGTGCAGACCAGGGAGTGCGGAGCACGGCGGGCGTGAACGCGTCCCGGATCCCGGCAGCTGCGGTCGGGGGCGGGCTGCCGGCGCTGCGGGAAGTCCAGGTGCAGCCGGGGCAGTCCCCCGCGTCGCGGCCACCGGCTCCAGGCCTCCCCCAGCGAGGCGGGGAGGCGCTGCCCGCGGGGTGGGCCCACGCGCCTGCATCCCGCTCCCCGCCCCCCGCACCTACCGTGGAACTCGAAGTGGCCGATGCTCTGGCCCTGAGCGTCTCGGGCCGCGGCGCTGCTGAAGCTGCCCCGCAGGGTCTTACCCTGGCTGCCCGGCGGCCACCAGCAGCAGGCGAGAGACACCGCCAGCAGCCGCAGGGCTCCCATCCCCCGCCTCTCCCTCGCGGCACCTACACCCGGGCCCTAACTGCCTGCGGCCGCTTTCCCCACGTCGGCAGCCGGGGCCGCGGGAGGAGGGAGCAGGACCCGCGTCCCGGACCCGCCCACGGAAGACTGACAACCTATGTGGCAGGCCCCTCCGCCACGAGCCAAGCACACCCACCAATCAGAGGCCGAGATGGGCGGGACGTGTGGAGGCGCGCGTCCCATCACTCCCCAGCCTGCCGGCTAGTTCCCGCCTTTTTTACGGAGACTCGGAAGGATGTTGCCTCCGGTTACGGAAAAAGCCTAGACCTCTGCCGTCTCCATGCGTGGTACTACTGCGCATGCGCCAGGCTCCCGAGGACTTTCCAGGGAGTTTGTAGGGTTCTGGAAGAACTGAGAAGAAGCGCACGATGGCACCGGTTCTGGTGAGGAAAAGAAAGCTCCCGCAAAGGCCGAGGTGCCTATGCAAACTGGACGTTTCCGTTTTACTGTCCAAAGATACGTAGTTGTAACTGTAGATGTCCAAGTGTAATGCAAGAATTCTCTTGGCGCATCTAACCGATTTTAACTTCTTTGGTTACCTGTCTTCTTGATTTATATCGTCAGACAGCTGCAAAGTACAGCGTACACCCGTACATCCAATTATCTCAATGAAACATGTCTATTAGCCCCTCTTCTGGGAGGCGATGGTAGGAAGCAGCTGCCACTCTGGATATCCAGGCCATCCTGGTCTCATCTTACTTGTCCTGTGGCACAGTCTTAATTTTCTCCAGTTGGCCACACACAGCCCATCTCTACCCTAGAGCCACAGAAAGCTTTGGGAAACAAAATTTGACTGCATCACTTCCTTCAAAGGTTTTTGATCACCTGTAGTACACAAGCCAGACTCCAGACTATAGCTTTCGAGTCTCTCCAATTTCCAACTCGACTTTTCATCTCCATTCTTACCGAGCCCCTGTCAGTTCGCTGAACACGCCAGGTTCTCCTGTCTGAGCCTGTAGCACTCGAGATCCATTGTATTTAAGAAGTGAGACAGTATTATTAGATTGTGTGCACGTTTTCACTATTACATATAAACAATATATTGGTGAACATATTTGTGTTTTTCTGCAATTATCTATATTATACATCATGGAATTTGGGAATCATAAGTTATGTGCATTTGACCTTTTCCTGTATGTTACCACTTTGTCCCCCAAAAAGGTTGTAACAAATGATGGGTATTCTCATTCTTTTTATACTTTGCCAACACATTATATGAAAAAAGAAAAAAAAAACAACAATCAGGATATTTATTTATCCATTCAACATTAACTTATCATTTATTCTGTGCCAGGCCTGGTCTCCCGGCCTTGGGATTATAGCAGGAAACAAAACAAAGACCCTGCCCTCTCTGGCCAGTACCAACGAGTATTTCAACATAAATGTTGATGACTGCTATGGAGAAAAAAGAAAGAAGCATAAAATGGTTCAGCAGGACTGTGGTAGAGCTTGCTATTTTAATTGGGGTGGTCAAGGAAGGACTCTCTACAAGGGTGACCTTCAACTTGAGAACAGAAGAGGTAAGGGTAAAAACTAGGCAGGCATCTGGGGAGAGGGCATCCAGGCCTAAGGGAAGTAGTATGCTTGAAAAATTCAAGGAGAAACAAGGAGGGCAGGCAGGGTGAGCAAGAACCGTAGGGGTAGGGTCTAGGGAACCTCTTTACCAGAACTGCCAGCAGCCTGATTTGTCGGTAATGATATGAACAACCAAGCAAAACGCATTTTGTAGTTGCGAACTCCCATTTCCACACTTTGCAAGCAGAGGACTTCTGAAGTTCTCAGCTCAACCGGTGAGTCATCTGTGGAAATTGTCCAGCAGTACAAGAATAAAACGAAGGTAATCGTTCGTAACTCCGACCATCTGCGTACCCAGGTAAAGCCTGATCCACTCTGGTGTCACTTGACACCAAACATTCCAGACCCCACTTCCCAGCCACCCCAATTACACCTAACGGGCCCTGTTTGGGAAAGAGAAGAGTTGCGCCTGCGCAGAAGCGTGGCGCTGCCCGCGCACCCGAGGGCCCCGCCCAGCACGCAAGGGGGCGGGGATAAGCGGGCCCGTCTCCGGAAGCTGCTGCCACCTTCCCCCACTGACGTGTCGGGGCCGCGAGACGCGTCGCGCAAAATCGCGGTGGAACTTCGCTGCGGTGTACAGATCTGGCGCTTGCCGCTGCCGGGCACTGCCGAGCTGGGAGATGTCGGCTGCGGGCCGGACGGAGCCCTTGGGTCCTCCCAGCAGCTTTGCGAAGCGGCTCCTGGTGACCGGGGGTGCTGGTTTCATGTAGGTAACGGCGCCGCTGGACGAGGAGTGGCTCCCCCGAAACCCCAACCTTTTCCTGCGCCTCTGCTTGCTCTTGGCAACTTGGAACCAGCTTGGGGGCGGGGGGGTCTGATGTGGGAGGGTCTTAACGCACGAACAGCATCAGCCTACCTTCTTCCCCCTCTCCCCGCTTGCGAAGTCTTGGTTCCTTTGAAACCGCGACTTCTTTCAGGCGCCTCCCCACCGAAGCTGAAGCGCGGTGGTGCTCTCTGCCTTCTTACCTGGCCCGGGATGCACCTGACCCTCTTCCGAGTGCCCCCACAGGGCGGTAAACTCCTCACCAACGGCCCCAGCCTCCAGCCCGCCCCCTCCGTACGCAGACAGGCCTTGTGCATGTAAGAGCCAAGAAACGATTTTTGGATTTTAGCTGGACATTCGTTTATTCAGCGGGCTATAAAACAACGACGGCAACACCTCCACACCCTCTCTTGGTGCTTTGAGCTGGACGAGTTGAGCGATGCCTCCTGCCCTCCCACACCCACGTGCAATCAGTGAGTCCGCGTTCACTGCTTCCCACGCGACCACTTCTCGCCGCATCCCCTTCCCACGCGACCACTTCTCGCCCCTTCCCCCTCCCATCCTAGTCCACGTTACTGGCTTCTGCCTGGATTGCGACTGTAGCTTTCTGATTGGTCCTACTGCTTCCCCCCTTGTTGGCTAAAAGTCTGTTCTGCACACAGAAGTCAGTTTTTATTAAGTAGATAAGTGCACAAAATTTTACCCCAGTTTTACCCACGAAGTTTTACCCCAGCCTGTCAAATTTAGAATAAAATCCAAACTCTTTTGCATATCTAGAAGACTCAAGTGCCCCGGGGCCTGATCTTCCAACCTGATCTGCCATTCTGCCTCTTTGTTTTTCTGTACCTGCTGCACTTAACCTCTTTGGAATTTCTGGAACGCTTGAGGCTCATTCCTCCTGTCTTGAGGCCTTTGCACTTGCTTCCTCTTCTGTTAGAGCGCTTGCATCACTCATTTCCGATGGTTGTGTAGACATCAATCACCTCCTGGGACAGGCATTACCTAGCCATCCTATCTAAAAGCGCCCCATTCCCAACTAACACACTAATCACTATCTGAAGTCCTGAAGTTATTTTGTGTATTAATGTTTACTGGCTTCTTGCCTGCATCCCTGCTCTAGAATGTAAACTGGATGAGGGCAGAGACTACTGTTCCCTCAGCATCTGTAAGAATGCCTGGCTTGTTCTACAAAGGTCATCGGTAGTTATTGAATGGATGAATGCACAGGTACCAACAGTAAACTCCCGATGTCTAGTGGAAGAGAACATGGGAACATGGGAATCACATCCCCCATTGGCACATTAAGTCACCTCTTTAAATCTGACAATAACTTGGAGGGAGGGTACCAGGCAGGCAGGGTTTATCTAATGAGAAGAGGGGCATGGCCATAAAAGGGTGGTACTTGTGTGAGAATGCTGGTCCCAGAAGGGCAGGTTCTAGAAAATGCTGTGAAAGGGCTGTCAAGTACAAACTCTGAGTTCATAATTTGGTCAAGGGCTGCCCTTATTCCTGGGAGCCGAATGTTTTGGTGTCTATGAGGAAATCTGGTGGACCATTTCATTGAGAGATGCCTCTGGTTCCACTCCTGCTCCTGGGAAAACCAGGAGCCAATATGGTTACCCAATTCAGGATGGCTGCAGCCATTATTAGCTTGGAAACCTCTGTTTAATCTAGAACCTCCCTGAATGTTGTAGTTTACACCACCAAATTCTTGCACCAGGAGATAGTAATTGCAGTAGGGTTACTGTGAACATAAACAACTGTGCTCATACTTACTGAAGTTTTGCACAGTTATACCCATGGTCTCTTTAAAGGTATGTTATAGTTTCAGTCTGTCTGTACTGACCACCACCCATTGTACTTAGCAACCTGCTTCACTCCCACACTCAAAGCACGTGGACACAAATTGTTTGGTTAGACAATTTTTTTTCCTTATACCCAGGACCAGTAAATTCTCTTTTCTCCACAGTGCCAAAGGATATTGATATATCAATACCGATTATTGATCCTGTTGAGAAAGTTAGTGAAAAGTGGTGGGGGTGGAGGAGGGAGTGTATTCAGTGTACTTAATGTTATTTCTGTTATTTTGCAGAAACTTAAAGATATCTCTGAATAGTTTCTAATACTCGAGAGGTTAAGGTAACATTTAGGAAATGTGAAGAATTTAGGGAAAAGGTTACATCTTCTACTAACAAAATATACTTTTTTTTTAAAGCGCATCACATATGATCGTTTCTTTAGTAGAAGACTATCCAAACTATATGATCATAAATCTAGACAAGGTGAGTTTTATAAAAATGAGCTTCATGCACGGATACTTATATACATTTTTTTTTAAAGTGTTAGAATCTTATCCCACTGATATTTTAGTTTTTATTCGGTCATTTTGGCAACTTAGGGATCTACATAGTCATGTGATCATGCTATATTTAATCTTAGTCTTTTAGAAGTTTTTCATTATGATAGCCCATAAAGTAAAGCTTTTAAGTGCAGTACTTTTACCAGAAGAATATCTTCAACCCTGAATTCAATATTTAATGTAATCTTGTGATTATTAATCTTTTTCTGGAATTGGAATACTTTGATTATTTGATTTTATTATTTTATTATTTGATATTATAACTGCCACCTTATGGAAAATTACATACTTATTTCTTAAATTAAAACTAATTTAGTTTTGAGGATTTTTCTGTAATAGTTGAAGTCTCCCTGAAGAGTCTGAAAGCCATGATTGGTAATCACTGGATTTTTGACTTGAAACATGAGACACAGTTACCTTAATTTCATAAGACATAATCGTAAAAAATCTATAGACAGAATTATCTGTAGGTCTTACCAATTTTTGCCTGCCTTTCTATCAGAGACAGTAATTTTTTCCCCCTTTATACAGGGATTTACCAACAATTAACTCTGAAAACAGTGTAATGAGTTATAATATGCATAACAAAGGTGTAATTGTTTTCAAGTACTAGTTCTTTTGCAGTAAGAAATGGTAAGCTTTTCTGGTGGCTGGGGGCAAATCTGGGCCGGAAAATTTTTTAAAGGAAGGGTTTCTAAAAAGTAATTTTTTGTATTTTCAAAAAGTAACAAAATTACATGATTTTTGTTTTTTTACTTTCTAATATACCAGAGACGTCTTCTAAAAGCAAAGAGCAAACACTTTAAGAAAACATGTTTTCGTATCACGATCAGAATAGCTACAGTCTTTAAAATAAATCGATATTTTATAGGAAAAACTATTATCACTTTTTGTGTTGTTTCTCTCCCTCTCCCTCACTTACGTATTTTAAGCTGGATTACTGTGCAAGCTTGAAGAATCTTGAAACCATTTCTAACAAACAAAACTACAAATTTATACAGGTATGAAACTTTTCTTATAATTATATAATTTTTTGATGTGCCTATGTAGCCATTCAGACATTGTTTCTACTTGGCAAGCTTGTGTAGTGTGGGCTTGGAAAGCATACTTATTGAAGACCTTCTAATTTCCAGCAGTACCATGTGCTACAGAGACTACTACTTTTAGATTAATACCACTATAAAGCTGCATGTGATAGTTGGTGCCTTGGCAGCTCTATGCATAGGTGACTGACCTTACATGGTTTATGATATTGAGGTCCTCAATAGCCTTCTTAATGAGGTCTTGCTGGGTTTTAAAGAGATTGGTGTAGAGGGGACTGTTACTTAGGCCAGGCAACAGCCAAAGAGCCTATCATACAGCCCGTGGGCTAATGTTCTTCAATCAAAGTGGATTGATTGGCTCTGGAGGGCTGATTTACTAGGCACTCTTAGAAGAGTCCGAAGTATAAACCAGAGAGCCAGGTCATTAATCTACAAAGGGAAATTTTAATGTCAAATGAAACTATCTCATGATTTATGGGTTTTTTTAAAGATAATCTATAAACTCTGCTTTTCACCACAAATTATAAAGAATATACCGAGCACACTCTTCTATATGAAAGCGTTTCTTTCAGTCACCAAAGAATTGTTGAGAATACATATTTTTAGAAGAGTTAAATGTACATATAACATTGAAAGTCCTTTAACGAATCCACTTAGTTCACTCAGTTGTGGTAAAACACATTTTTTAAAAATGTGGTTGTAAATGGTTACACTTACTTTAAATGTATTGCAATAATGGTTACCTCAAACTTGAAAAATATGTTTATAAAAATCTCCTATTAACATGAGGTTGGCAAAAATGTTATGGGAAAAAGCTAGCTTGGTTCTTAGTTGTCATTGGTGCTCAATAAAATACTGTTTTGGACACATATTTGCAAATAAGTATTTGGAACTGATTATCTCATATCCTCAGATGCTGGAGAAATACATCATTACTATACTTATTTGGCCCCTTGGTTGGATTTTCAAGATAATCTCTATTAAAGCAGGGTGATGGGGGAGATTAATTTTTTTCTTATCATTGTTTTGGTTCATGTAGTAAAATGGCTATTACCAATGGCAGTGGCTGAGTGAAATTTCACTTTTTCCTGTTTTCTTTTTTGTATAGGGTGACATATGTAATTCTCACTTTGTGAAATTGCTTTTTGAAACAGAAAAAATAGATATAGTACTACATTTTGCTGCACAAACACATGTAGGTAAGCATTGTTTTATCTTACAGTTATGATGGGCAAATTTTTTTCCCAGTGACTAATTACCCTAAATCAAAGTCCAGTATTGAAGTCTAGCAAGTAGGGACTTAATATGTCTTTGAAGGAGCACATACCATGCCCTTCCAGGAAAACTGTGTGCTTTTCCAGTCACTTTTATTCATGTAGGTTGAAATATAACTGTAAATGCAATCTTAAAACATTGAGTTTAACTAAATGCAATATAGTGATAACTTCCGGGGAGATGGGCCTTCACCTATATATATATTTTTTTAAAGATTTTATTTATTTATTTGACAGAGAGAGATCACAGGTAGGTAGAGAGACTGGTAGAGAGAGAGAGAGAGAGAGAAGCAGGCTCACTCCTGAGCAGAGAGCCCGATGTGGGACTCGATCCCAGGACCCTGAGATCATGACCTGAGCCAAAGGCAGTGGCTTAACCCACTGAGCCACCCAGGCGACCCTCACCTATATTTTTAATGTGTGTACATGTGTGTGTTTTTTTTAAAGCCAGGTGGGGGATACGCAGTTGAACATTATATTATCCATAGTGTTCTGTGCATCTGCGATATCTTCTGCCTACCATTTTATATTGTGCAATATACCATACATTCAGAAGAATTTAGAAGTAAAGTTAAATGAATAATGATAGTGTGAATACTCATATAGCCATCACCTAAACAGAAGATAGAATATTGTTGAATCCTCGTTAGTGGTATATTACTGCCTTGTTACTTGATTTTAAAATTATAATTTACCTTGGTCTCTTCCATAGTCTATTTAGGGGATTATTCTGTAGCAGAATATAACATATTCCTCGTTCCTTTTTATTTTCATACGCTCCATTATGTAGCTGTACCCCGTTTGTGTTCATTTCCTACATTTTGCTGTTTAAATAGTACCACAGTGGATGGCTTCATGCCTGTGTCCTTGTGTTCTGGAGGCTGGAAGTCCAAGCACCAGCAGGCCAGGTTCTCCTCAAGCTTCTCTCCTTGGCTTGCAAGTGGCCACTCCCTCTCTGTGTCCTGACAGTTTTCCCCCTGGGCATCACTAGTGTTTCTCTTTGTGTCAAATGTCTTTTCTGAAACATACCAGTCATGGTGGACAGGGACCTGGATGGCCTTATTTTTATTTAACTACCTGTTAAAGGCCCTGTCTCCAAATATAGGCACATCCTGAGGTACTTGGGGTCAGGGTTCCATCATGAATTTGGGGGAGCACAATTCAGCCTGATAACCAGGGTGAAGGGGGAAAGGCACATGTAATTCACCTGGCTATTGAGAAATTTCCTTCCTTAGGGGTTGAAAACACTTTGCATTCTTACTTGTAATATATAAAGTATCTTTTCCCCCATAGCCTCACCAACAAATTTTTAAATTTTTGCCTATCTGATAGGTAAGAAGTGGCATCTCTGAGATTTCATTTTGAATTTTTCTTATTGTAATTGAGGCTGAGCATCTTCAGCTTAAGGACCTTTGCATTTTTTGCCTAAACTATTTGTTTATGTCTCCTATCCAAAAGGGTTGTTTTCTTTTATTTTATATGACTTCTTTTTAGATTGAATATATTAGCCTTTTGTTTCTGATAAGTTCACATATTTGTCCCAGTTTGTCATTTGTCTTTAAAAAAAATTTTTTTTTTAATTTCTTTTCAGTGTTCCAGAATTCATTGTTCATGCACCACACCCAGTGCTCTATGCAGTCCATGCCCTCCTTAATACCCACCACCAGGCTCACCCATCTCTCCACCCCCCGCCCCTCCAAAACCCTCAGATTGTTTTTCAGAGTCCATAGTCTGTCATGGTTCATCTGTCATTTGTCTTTTTACTTTGTTTATAGATTTTTTGGTTGGTTGTTTTTTCTGTGCAAGAGCTTTAACACAGTTGAACTGATCAGGTTTTGGGGTTTTTTTTTCCCCTTTTGCTTCTGGATTGTGAGCCATTTTTAGTAAAGTTTCCCTCATTCCCAGATTATAGAGAACCTATTCTTCAAGTAAATTTATTTAAAAAAAAAATTATCGAACATTTGTTGTGTTTTCAACAATAACAGATTGATCTGAAAAGCCTTGCCATCTATGAAACTGGAAGTTTCAAGTTTTAAATTTAAGAACATTTTAAATTTAGATGTATCCTTTTTTTTTCTTTTTAGAATAAAAAAAAAAAGTGTTTCCTGCAAATTTAGCACTGATAGTTTTCTAGGTTCTAAGAATTTACATATGCTT
Organism: Mustela nigripes; assembly: GCF_022355385.1. Classification (NCBI taxonomy): domain Eukaryota; kingdom Metazoa; phylum Chordata; class Mammalia; order Carnivora; family Mustelidae; genus Mustela; species Mustela nigripes. The sequence goes on along the minus strand of NC_081571.1, from coordinate 69,636,770 downwards.
CACAATTTAGGCTTAAAGCAATCATAAATAGCAATGTGTTTTTGTTTTGTTTTTTTTTTAAACTTTTGCAGTTGTGGTGAATGAAGAGAAGTGAATAGAACTTTCCTTAAACCTGAGTCTACTGTTGGGTATTTGTTTTGTCCCTTGGGTGGAATTATTCTAGATTTCTCTCTCTCTCTCTCTTTTTTTTTTTTTTAGATCTTTCATTTGTACGTGCCTTTGAGTTTACGTATGTTAATGTCTATGGCACTCATGTTTTGGTGAGTGCTGCCCACGAAGCCAGAGTGGAGAAGTTCATTTACGTGAGCACAGATGAAGTATACGGAGGCAGTCTCGATAAGGTAAGCTCAGAAATGGTATGTTTCTCCTCCTTACCGTGGACCACGATGCAAATCTGTCTTCTTAAAACCTCTTCTGGGTTTCTTTCATCCCCTCATTACACACACTGTGGGACTCTCCAAAATGTTATTCCTTTGTGTCTTCTGTTCAGATCAAAGAATGTCACCTTGAATGACAACAACCACCTAGTCTTGGTACAAATTAATATGTAATTTGACTGACAGTATTTTGCAAGAGAGCAGAACATCCCACCTTTCTGTCCCAGTCCATATATGACAAATGTCCTTCCCATGGCCAGGCGTAGGTAACTAGACTACGGCATACTGCCTGCTCACCTTCCTCCTCCCCTGAGGAAACAGTGGAATGTTAAGGAGTGAATATGAAATTAATGTAGGAACTGGCGTCTGTTCTTTTTCAATCGTTTGCACATACTGTACTTTTTATGCAAAAGATGTCTCCATTCTCATCTGCATTTTTCATCATCACTCTTTGCAACGAGTGACCTCATTCTGTTTTGTATTTTTACCAAAACACACACATGGCGAGAAAAAAAATAAAGCAATTTGAAACAACTTCTAATGAGAAAAAGCAGACCCTGACCACTTCTCCTCAGTATCCAGTCCCACCTGTGAGAAGCTATTATTCTCAGTTCTCATTGCAATTTTTGTGAGGTGAACTTTTTTCTTCTTGTAACTTTGTCACCCTACATCAGATCTGACACAGTAACCAGAATGATTTTTAAAATAAAAGTCAGATCATGACATTACTCTGCTCAAAATCTGTTCATCTTGTTACACTGGCCTTCAAGGTTCTACATGGTCTCCAGCTATCTGGCTTCATCTCCCATTTCTCTTCTCTCACATCAGCCTCCTTGCAGTTCCTGTGGACACAATTCTGCCCCAGGACCTTTGCACTTGCTGTTCTCTCTGCCTTTCTTATAGGGTTGCTGTGAATGCTACTATATAAAAAATGCTTAGAAAAATGCCAGGGATATAGTTGGGGTTCAGTAGTGTCTTTTAACATGTAGTAATTAACATTTCAAGTTTATTATATGTTTTCTTATTTTTTCTACTTAGAAACTATGCATAATATGTATTTTTAATGCATCTTTTTGAAATTAGGAATTTGATGAATCTTCACCCAAACAACCTACAAATCCTTATGCATCATCTAAAGCAGCTGCTGAGTGTTTTGTACAGTCGTACTGGGAACGATATAAGGTAAGAGCTGATTTCAGAAACTCTGGAATCATTTTTCTTTTGACTTAGGTGATAAAACTCCAAGTTAGCATTAGCCACATTCCATTTTTAAAGTTGAAGACATAGATTCAGGAGTTTATATATTAAGGAGTTTAAAATATTTATTTCCTATATCATGTGGACAAAGTAGGACCTACTTCTTGTTTAGTTCACCACTTAAAGGAAATCATTTTTATATATGTTTTCCCACTTCAGTGGTACATGAAGTATGACAGCTGTAGGGAAAAGCCCTATTGGAGTATCCTGATTCCCAGAATCCTCCGGGGGGAAGCAGACAAAGTAGAGCAGCTTCCGTGACCTGCACATGGTCCCTTCTGCCTGATTCACCTCTCTCTGCTCCTCATGAATGGACTTGACATTTTCTTGCCTTTTGTGTTCCAAAGCGTTGACCCTTTGTCCTTTCATGGGAGATGGGATTTTTCACTTTCCAGCTCTTTTTATTTGTAAGCGTTGGTGCATCAGAGAAAGACAATGTGAAGTTTCACATCTAACCAAACCTAAGGTCTGAGACGCAGTCTCTGAAATCATCTGGTGGAAATTCCCTTGATTTTCTGCTCTCAAACCTAACCAACCTGCTCCCATCTGTATTTGTCCTGCTCTTGTCCCAGGAGAGAAAATATTCCTCTTCCTTTTAGGAGCCTTTGCCCTTCTCTGAGTCCTATCCTCTCCCATATTTTCAGGAACCTTATATCAGGAAAAAAAAAAAAGCTCTTCACTTCTGTCCTTGATGTGTGTGGAGTTACTTAGCTGCAAGTGCCCATTTTTCAGGACTTCTTAATCTTAGAGAATCATTACAATTGGACCTCTTATTGCATTAACATTGACTACTCTTTAAGTTTCCAGCTGTCATCACGCGAAGCAGTAATGTTTACGGACCACATCAGTATCCAGAAAAGGTACATTTTACTTGTGAATCCGCACTATGTTTCGGTGATTGTAGCTTCTTGTTATTTAAGATAATCTCTCTCAGTTATTTGTCTGAAATATTTTCTGCTGTAATTATACATAATTATAAGCAGTGTATGGGCCATGTGCAAATCTCATCAGGTGTAGAGTCTGAAGACCTGAGTTGAGGTCTAAACCTGACATGGGCTGGTGTGACCTTACGCCCTTGGAACATTGTCTTTAAACTGGAGGATAGTGAAAATACTCAAGGGATTTTGAGGGGTCCAGTGAGATCACAATGTGAAAATGCTCTTCACGATTCTGAAGCTCTGCAGAGCATTCCCTTCGCCTCTGCCATGCCGCTGAAGACTCCTTCCTGGCTTGCGTCCAGGAATTTGAGAGCTAGTGAGAGAGTCCTGCGGGAAGCTGGGACAGAAATTTGTCTTCCCGTCAGCCGGCTCACTGTTTTCCCCAGCTCCTCTTTATAGTTGCTGGCCTGAATGTCTTCCAGAAAATAGTACGAGTTGTGAATAAAGAAATGTACTTAAAAGGCTGAACCAACTGTGCAGTTGGTTCTGTATCATTAAACCTAATTTGAACGAACCATTGCCTTCTGTGCCTAAAAACTGGGAGATGGGATTTTTCACTTTCCAGCTGGTTGCATTGATCTCTTTGGCCAAAGAAAGGGGCCGTGTCATGATCTGTTGGTCTTAATGTCTCCTTTGCTTAATTTGGGGAGTACCTTTCAGAGGCGCATTATAAGGTGAATAATATATCTCACCCTGTTTAACATAACCTTTCTTTAAATTCAGTGGCACTGGAATTCACTTTTTATTAATTTCACAAGCACTGGTTGGGTAGGTGCTGTACACAGAGCAGTAAGTGGGCTATGATTCCTGTCCTCAGGAAATCAAAGGTGAACTTGTGATGAGACCAAACTGTTCACGAAGACATTTTCTGAATCTTTACACTATTTGTATCATTTTGTCTTTATATTTGTCCAGCAGATGACTTGTTTTTGTGAAATAGGAGGCTATTGTAGAATTCTTTCACTTATCAAAATTACAATAGCTTTTTTCTTGAAACTGATAAAAAATTAGAATTTATCTATATGCATATTTCTTAATAATCATAATCTTTTAATCTTATGATGAGTTAGATTCATATTAATGAGTGAATTTCCGATATCTGAAATGATATTTAAATATTCTTTTAGGTTATTCCAAAATTTATATCTTTACTACAACACAACAGGAAATGGTATGTTATTATTTACCTTTGTACCCATGTTTTTCTGGTATGTGGAAAATATTTGGTGACAGCCTGTCTTGAGAATCATAAAGTCTTAAGAGTCGAAGACCATAGAATTGAATGTTTCAACAGATGTATGTATTCCTTGTACCCTCAATGTGATGGTTCTTTAAATAATTATAATCTGTTACTCATCTTTATGATTTACTTAGATAACTTGGATTTTTTTTTAATAATTTCAGTTCTTAAATAATGTAGCCTAGAACTTGGAATTATCTCATTAAGATCCAACATCTTTATATAATTTTGCTTTTCCAAAGGATTTATTTAATCCTTTTAATCACTGAGCTATACATATTTCTTCAAAATGAACTTAAAGTAGAAAATTGATGAGTAAGTTATTTCTGAGGGATCATTTATATGTGTGTTACTTCCTTACTGAGTGCTGCATGAGGTTCAGTGGTCATTTAAAAATTATGGATAAAATTTAGAAAAGTCATGAGAATAAGTGTTTTTGGTAAACGATTTCTAGGCTCCCCATGGAAATTGGCTTCTCTGGAATTGTATCCAGGCGTTGTGTTACCCTGGTTTGGGAGAGCTTTTTACACTTTATGATTCCCTTTCATTTAATCTTTCCAGCTGCATTCATGGATCAGGGCTTCAAACAAGAAATTTCCTTTATGCAACTGATGTAGTAGAAGCATTTCTCACTGTCCTCAAGAAAGGGAAACCAGGTGAAATTTATAACATCGGAACCAATTTTGAAATGTCAGTGCTCCAGCTTGCCAAAGAACTAATACAACTGGTGTGTATATATTTTAAGAGGATAGTGTTTTCAAAATGGTCCCTAAATCAGTGGCAGTCATCACTCATTTAGTCAAAATCAGCAGTTTATAATTTACTCAATTAGAAAGTGATTGAGTAAAAAAATGAAAAATACGTGAAGATATATAATTATTGGAAGTTATATCACTCATTTATAACAGCTTTTCAGGAAAGTAAAAATCCTAACAGATTGGATGTAGAAGGTTACTGTAATAAATACCTCAATGTCAGAAATACAAAACGGTGTGCGCTAATCTTAAGGATTGATGATATGGAAGTAATTATAGTTAGGAGTGTATGTATGTATTAGTGAACATCAGTTCTCAGTCTCAGGATTCAGTAGTAAGGGAGACTTGGTGTGTGGAAATACTTGCCTTTGCTTGGCTCTCTGAATACTCTGTACTCCAAACATGTGGGTTTTCCACACCAAGAAATTCTCAGAGACAAGCTGGGTGGCCTATTATTTAACTCAATTCTGACATTATCTGCCTGGAGATGGCTCCAGATCCCATAGACTAAAGGCTCAGACCTCCAGGGCTCTCCCCTGCTTCACGGGCCAACCACAAAACCTGGTTGTCACCTGGGCTTCTGACCACGGACTGACGATCAGCAGAGGTGCTTAGCTGGAGTGACTCACAGAAGTCAGTAAAACAGTTTATTTTCTAGATTATTGGCTCATTGCAAAGGATAGAACTCAGGAACAGCTAGACGGAGGAGATGCTGGAGCATGGACTGACCATGCACTGTCCTGGGCCACCACTGACCCAGCACCTCCATGTTTTCTGCAGCTCAGAAGTTCTCCAAACCCCATTGTTTTGTTTTTTCATGGAGACTTCCTTAAGTAGGCATGACTGGTTAAATCATTGACCACTGGCTATTAATTCAGGCTCCAGCCCTCTAAGCACAGGCTTGGTTCCCTTGGCCACCAGCCCCCATCCTGTAGGGGCTTTCCAAAATTCACTCATTAACATAAACTTGGTGTGCGTGAAAGGAGCTTGTTGTGAACAGCAGAAGACACTTTTATCTCACGTCACTTAGGAAATTCCAAGGGTTTTAGGAACTTGGATAAAGACCAAATATATACTTAATATAAATTACAGTATTACACTGAATAATAACCAAGAGCCAAAAAAATTAATATTCTCCCCTAGTTTATGCAATGTGTATTCTTTGTGAGCTTCAGATGGAATATGGGTTATCAAGCATGGAAAGTGTTCCTAAAATGTTCTTCATTTTAGCTGTCTCCCCCACTTTGAAGGGGTTCTTTTTCTTTTTTAAAGATGTATTTATTGGGACGCCTGGGTGGTTCAGTGGGTTAAGCCTCTGCCTTCTGCTCAGGTCCTGATCCCAGGGTTCTGGGATCGAGCACCGCATCGGGCTCCCTGCTTACTGGGGAGCCTGCTTCCCTTCCTCTCTCTCTGCCTGCCTCTCTGCCTCCTTGTGATTTCTGTCAAAGAAATAAATAAAATCTTTTAAATAAATAAATAAATCTTTATTTAAAGTTTTATTATTATTTATTATTTATTTTATTTTTTGTTATTTATTATTTATTTTTTTATTATGTATTTATTTATTTATTTATTTTAGAGAGCTAGAGATGGGGGAAGGGGTAAAAGGAAAGAAAGAGAGAATCTTCACGCAAACTCCGTGGGGCTCAGTCTCATGACCCTGAGATCATGACCTGAGCCGAAGCTGGAGTTAGATGCTTATTAACCCAGTGCATCCCTGAGGCACTCCGAAGGGGGTGTTTTTCTGGTCTCTTTAATCAGCTATTGAATATTTTGTTATTCTCTGATCTCACTTTATAATTTTGACTCAAAAGCCTTCTCCATTTTGACAGATCAAAGAGACCAGTTCAGAGTCCGAAATGGAAAGCTGGGTGGATTATGTGAATGATAGGTGAGTAACAAGTTAAAGCCTTGAGGGAAAGGTTGTGAAATCTTAGATACTTACACAATTCTAAAATATATGGACTTAACCAGAAACTAGTATTATTGCTCTTGATTTTTCCACTAAAATATTTTTTTCCTAATTGTGTATCAAAAGAATAAAGGTAACATTATTGCTTACTAGTTGTGTGACTTAAAGAAAGTTACTGACCTTTTCCAAGTCTGAGGTCTTCTAGAGTGTGAGATATGGATAATGATGTCTTGTTAATAGAAGTATTTGAAGGTTTATTATAACGTATATAAAGTACCTGACTTAGGGTATGGGACATAAGAGCCCTAATATATTTATATGGACTTACTTATTCATTCATCAAACATTTAGGTATGAGGCATTGTGTTCATACCTAGATTGTGGCTGAAAGCAGAAAAGGATGAGCCATAGAGAGGATTAGGCATCTGGGATTCCAGATGATTTTTTTTCAACGTGTACTTTATTTTGCAAATTTTCTCTAAGTGTGTCATGTATCCACAATGTCATTTTAAATCTTTTTTTTTCTTTTTTCTTTTTTGAGACCTACCAACGACATGAGATATCCAATGAAGTCAGAAAAAATACATGGCTTAGGATGGAGACCCAAAGTGCCTTGGAAAGAAGGAATAAAGAAAACAAGTATGTTATGCATTGATACTTTCTGGGGAGGGGGTGAGATTTCAGAAAAATTTAAAGGAAATGTAATTTACTTTTAGAACACTATAAATTCAGTAGACTATAGTGATGAATCATTTTCACTTTTCAAACTGTTACATTTCATGTATTTCCAGCAGCAACAGTAACATATCTCCTACAACATACTCCAGTATGTTGTATTTCACATATTGACTTCTACTCTGGCTTCCTGTGTCTTATCAGCATTTGTCAGATACCTAGTTCATTGGTTCTCAGGTGCAGACTTCTCACTTTTTTCCATATTCTTTAAAGGTGTGAATTTTAATGTTGCCGGTGTTTTCTTCTTACTGCACTTTCCTTTCTTTCTTGGCAATATGTAAAATAACAGTCCATTTTAAGGTCTGTGGCATCTTCTATTTGAGGAGTGATCAAGTTGCAGTCTTTGAGTGTCTTAAGTCTTTTTATGTTGAAACCAACAAAATTTAGTATGTGCAGAAATAGCCATTAAGATGAGTGTATATAAAATCTGTATATATATGTTAAAGTTTGGTTTAAAAATGTATTCATGACAAAAGATAAACTCACATGTAGAAGAGAAGTCTTCGTTTAGAACTTGACACAGAGTACTTGTGTTGAATTTTTAAAAGCTAATTCAGAGAGAATTGATCATTTTTTAACCCAAAAAAACTACCGATAGTATAGCCACATAAACTAATTTTACATATTACCAGAAGGAAGACCACAACATCTCCTCATACCTGTAATGCAGTATTGCTGCATTTACATGAACAAACTGTACATTTCTTTCCGTAACTTTAAAACCAAGGCAAATAACTTAATCTCTCTCCTTGTTTCTTAAAATCAGAATGTCTTAAATACTTAACACTAGCAGATGCAGTATCGAAGGACTTTTGAAGTTAAAAAGAAAACAATAACTGATTTTTAAATCTAAGTTTTCAGGTATTGAGACATCTCGTGATTAATGACATTGATTAGTTCAGAATCAAATTGTTTTCTTCGTGAGGCACCCCTTTGACAAGACTGATTGTTACTTAAATTAAAAATCTAGGTAAAATGAGCTGCGTAGCTGTGGGGCAGGATTTTTCTCACTTAGCAGAAGCCCAGTAAATGTTGGCTAACTGGTGTTCGATATTTTAATTTTATTTTTGTCTTTTGGTTTTTCCTATCAGTTGACTGGTACAGAGAGAATTTTCACAACTGGAAGAATGCAGAAAAGGCATTAGAACCCTTTCCAGTATAAACACCATTTGTATAGAAAGGACAGTTTTCAGAGAAAGAAGAAAATTATTCTACCTCGACAAATGATATGAAATCAAGTGACTGATGAAGTGTCTTCTTCATATGGAATTGATTCGTGACTGTTTGTATAAAATTCAAATGCAAAATGCCTCAATCTTCAGGATAGTTTTAGTATTGCCATAGGATTTAAGTATCAAGGTTCTTTCAGAAACCTTTTCTCCTGAAAGTTTGGAACCAGGAGGCCTAGGAAGGCTTCTCTATAGAAGGGAGGCCAGGAAGGGAGGGATCTCACGGTTCTGAGAACCAGGATGGGGAACAGCTCTGTGCGGGTGACAGCCTTGGCTGGACTGAACTCAGCTTCCCAGCCTTTCCCACTGCCCAGAAAGTCTCAAGTTTTCATTCTTAGGCAATATAGGATGGGGCATATGCCCTCATTCATCTTTTTTTAAATATCTGATGTGCTATAATTGTTTTAAAATGGGAACAATGGAAGCATATTTAGCACTTTTTATCTTTTAGTAATTTTGTAAAATTAAGTTAAATGTTTTTTAAAAGAAGGATGTAGTTTTTATATTTTCAAAGTCAGTTGTTGTACTATATATAAGTAACTGCATATGAGAGTAATGTTATCATGTATTTACCATTTAAAATGATTTTATTTATAAAATATCAATATTTTAATGTATTCAATGTAGAATGTGGCTTTATTTTTAGTAAGGTATGTTTTTATTTTGCTGTAGAAAAAATTTTATATTACTTGATTAAATATTTTTAATTCCTCTGTCTCCTAAAGACTTTAAGACAACTTGAAAAAGCAACTGACTGGATATTACACTGAGAAAGGGAAAGGAGTCCAAGATTGTGCCCAGTTTTCTGGCTTCCATGCATGGGTGATGGCTTGTTTCCTCTGTGGAATGGGTAACAAGGTCATTAACTTGGAGGTGGCTAAAGGAGGGGGATAAGACTGGAGAAGGGCCTTGAGGAGGTAGAGATTGAGAAAAGAACAAGCAAATCCAAAGTTAGTAAGAGGATTTGCCAAACAAGAATGAAGCACAAACTGAATTGAACATTGTAATTCCAGAATTCCAAGAAGTGTCAAAATAGATTGATCCAGAGGTGGGCAGAGTTGGGAGTCAGGAGGGGCAGACAGAGCAGAAGCCTGAGAGAGTGACCAAAGTGATGCCCACTGCTCCTAGTTGTGTAGGAAAGAATGTGCCTCTTGGGGGTGGCCAGGAGCTAGAGGAAATGGAGCAGGGGAACGGGCACAAGGGTGTGGAGGTGAGAGTGTGGAGAGACAAGGAAGTTATAGGCCGAAAATGGGACCCGCTGAAAGCAAATGGTCTTTGGTGAACTTTGATCATTGAGATAGATGACAAAATAAAATACGTTTTTTCTGTGTCGTTTGTTTTTGCACATATTTTTGTATACACTTTTATTTCCAACTTCAATATACTCAGTATAGCTTCACTTTTATCATATATCTAGTCTCAGGAGATGACCTTGACAAACATTAGGAACACATGATAATAAACCAGTTAATAAAACTTTATGTAAAAAGTGTAAAAAATGAATGTTCTACATCATATATCATCAGAGAAGTACAGATTAAAACAAAAATTAGATACCTATCAGAATGGCTAAAATCTAGAACACTGACAACACTAAATGCTGGTGAGGATATGGAGCCACAGGAACTCTCATACATTGCTGGTGGGAATGCAAAACGGCACAACCACTTTGGAAGATAAAACTAAACACCCTTAGGGTGTGATCCAGCAATCACACCCCTTGGCATTTACACAAAGGACTTGAAACTTACATCCACACAAAAACCTGCAGATGTTTCTATTCACTTTATTCGTCATTGTCCAAACTGGGGAGCCACCAAGATGTCCTTCAGCAGGTGAATGGATAAATAAACTGGTGTATCCAAACGGTATGAACTGTCAAGCCACAAAAGGACCCAATCTGCCTATTACTAAGTGAACGAAGCCAATCTGAAGGGAATATGCAGAAACAGATGGTCAAAGTTAACACCTGTAATGATAAAAGAAGGAACAAGATTGGGTAGGGTGATGGTGCTGGCTAAGGCTCTGCAGGCAGAAAGGGCAAATCCGTATGGAAAAAGGATCATGAGAATAGACCACTGTCCCTTTCAGGCTGGAAAGGACTCAATGAAGTTAACTTGCCACCAAGGAACTGGTTGGTCCTTCAAGGAATGGTGTCCTACTGGGGACACAGCCTTTATCTGCTGCCAGCGGGTTGGGTGTGTAGCAGCGGCTACAGCTAGACTGGCCTTGGTAAGTGAAGAGTCCATGCCGGGAGGCCCAAGGGCAGGTTCCATCTCCACATCTATGGTGAGTCCTTTCAGGTGCCCATTGCGGCCGTTCTGGGGTAGTTGATGGTGAAGTCTAGCCACAGTTAAGGAACCTACTCATTTTCTCTACCTGATTGTTAAGTGCCCCTTCCACCGTGTTTGCCTTCTAGGGGGTATTAATACATGACACATGGATCTTCACACTCCCCAGCCACCCCCATGTGGCCATTCACATGCCTCCAAGCCTGCCTTATCTCTGCCTCTAGTCTTTTCCTTCCAAGTCACGAGACAGGCTAACCAGGCCATTCACCACTGCCCATGCATTCATGTATTTCTCACTTCCAGTCACCTCCGTATAAAGCACAGGAACAGGGACACTGCTGAAAGCTCTGCCCTTTGACAGATTGCTCCTTTGCACATTTTTTAAAGCCAGCCTTATGTGGCTTTAATGCAGCCACCATCTGTTTGTCACTTGTACACACATTACAAGCCAACTAGTCTATAACATTGGTTTTTTTCCTCTCCTTTCAGGAGGTTGTACAGGCCCTCCATGGCCACAGGTAGAAGCTGAGAGAGGTAGGACCAAGCTGGTGTCATGTGAGTCTAGCCTACGTACTCCTGCAGCTTCCTGGTGCCCTCTGATTCTACCCAGGCTCAATCCCAATGGACCATTTTTGTCTCACCATGCACTGCTACTGGGCCCACCTGACTTAATGACGAGTTGGGTGCATGAGTTTCTCAGAGCTGCTGTAACAAAATACCACAGACCAGGTAGCTTAAACAACAGAAATTTATTTTCTTGTACTTCTGGAGGCTGGATGTCTGTGATCAAGTCGTTGGCAGGGTCAGTTTCTTCTGGAGCCTCTCTGTTTGGCTTATGGAAAGCTGCCTTCTCCCTGTCTTCATGCAGTCTTCTCTCTGCATGCTGATGTCTCTGTCTAAATTCATTCTTGTGAGGACACTGCTCACCCCAGTGTGTTTAGGACTGAATTGGATTAGTCCCAACCTCCCCTTGACCTCATTTTAATTTAATTTTCTCTTTAAAAACCTTATTTCCAAATGCAGTCACATTCTGAAGTATTAGAGCTTAAGATTCCAACACATGAATTTGAAGAGGTGGGGTGGGGACTCAAGTTAGTCCATAACAGTGAGTCCAAAAGAACTCAGCATGTGATGGACATTTCTGGAGACATGGTCACTTGAAGTCCTCTAGTCAAGTATTTTGTTTCTACCAGGGCCTAGTAACCTGCCAGGAGCTGTTTTCTAAAATCATAAAGTTCTCCACTGTCATTGGAAATTTCCGCCCCCCCCCCCAGAACCCTAGGTGCATGCATTGTGATTCTCCCACTGGGGCTCACCATAAAATCTATGCTGCATCTCTGTCTATGACTGACATCTCCACTACCATAGGGCCCCCACCAGAGCATATGACCTGAGTGGCAGGGAAACTTTCCCCCCAGCTTGGCCCTGCCTCAGGGTCCTTTCCCTGCCCCACACAGACTGTGTCACCCAGTTTATGGGCTGGAGCCTTATCCCTAACTGTGGAATGCATTGCCTCCAGCATCCATAGAGGCCTGCCAGCCATGGTGCTTCCTTCTTTGTGGAAGGGGATGCAACATGTGGCAATTTGATTTTCACCACTGGACTCCCAAGAACTTACTGAAATGGCAAGTCCTGGATCTTCATGGGGTATGTCTTCCATCTTCTAGGCTACATGTGAATTACCAAAGCCAACTGTGTGCAACCCCTTCTGCTAATTCTGCCTGACTGGCATGAGACCATCATTAATAGATCAATGTGACATTCTGCGGGATGGTCGGAAGACCTGAGTCTCTTCAGAGAGCAGAACCAGAAACGTAGCCCTGGGGTGAAACCATAAAGGCGCCTGGTTTCTGATGTTTGTTTTTGATCGAGTTCAGAACACATTCACCAGATCCATGGCTGGATACCATGTCCCAGGGACCTTGTAATCTGCTCTAGCAAAAGAGATGCCACAGGGGCATGGCCACTGCCATGGGAGCCACTACTTGATTGAGGGAGCAGCTGCCTATGGCCTTTCTCCAGAATCCAGCCATGCTGGTGAAATAAATGGAGACTTGATGGGGATCCGCCCTGTGTCCTTGCCACCCTGTCAGGGTGGTACTCATCTTCCTGGGCAGATCCAAGTTGTGATTTTTTTTAAAAAAAAGATTGTATTTATTTGTTTGTTTGTTTATTTATTGAGAGAGAGAGACAGAGAGAGTGCAAGTGGGTGGAGGGAGAGGGACAAACAGATTCCAAACTGAACGCAGAGCCTGATGTGGGGCTCTGTCCCATGACCCTGAGCCAAAATCAAGAGTTGGACGCTCAACCACCTGAGCCATCCAGGTGCCCTGCGATTTTGTTTTTGATGTACTATCTCCACCAGAGGAGGGGTTCAGGATGTTTGGGAAAACCTGGGCCCCTGACACTTGGGATAGGAATATCTGGGTGGATATCCATAAAGATTTTTGACTCTTTTTGAAGGTTTTTAACTATTACATTCTAAGTTTGGTCTTGGGTTTTTTTCTGTTCTCCTATTTTAAGAAATAGGGCCCCCACCCTCAAATGTCATGTAATCGTTAACTGCCCTCAGCTTTTCTTCACCCACCGTGGGGCAGCCAAGTGACTCCATAACAAGCAGCAAATTCCATTGTCCTCCTAAGACATGCTCCCTGAACATTTCAATGTCTGAATGAATTATTGCAAATTTTGGCACTTGGGTCGCCACCTTGCGTGAGGGATGATTTGTGCCTCATGCCCCACTCAGGATGGGATTCTCATGACCAGTCCGGCAGACAGTGATCTGTTCCCAAACCTTACTTACCACTTCCTTTGTGGCACCAACTCTTGGGACCATCTGTGTCCGTTGGATCCTCTGGGGACTGGTGACTGAGACAGAGGTAGGGGTGCAGTTTATAGGAAGGAAGGGAAATTCTTGTGAACGATGTGCAAGGGAGGATCTTATCTGGACAGGAGGGATCCCCAGGCTGCAGTGCAGGTCAGACAGCTGCGAAAAGGAAGGGGAGGGGAAGGGTGGGCAGGGAGAGCCTCAGCCCATGATGCAGATCTGCCCAAACAAATGGCCGCCAACTGGGGAGCTCCAGAGCAAAGACGGTTTGGCAAAGAAGTCTCCAACTGGGCAGAAATGCCACATGCCCCATTGTGCTCAGTCACGGGCTTGTGGCTGCTCTGAAAGAACAGAGGTGGATCCTGATGACTCTGCAGACAGAGGATGTCTGCTAACTGCTCTCTTGGCCGCTGAGTGGCGAGCTCCATCTTGAAGGGAAATCCAAGTGGTGAGGCCTCCATAGCCGCTGTTGGGCTCTTTGCCATGGGGAAGGGGTCTTGGGTCTTATCAGCTCCCTGCAGACTTTCAACCAAACCACTTGCTTTTAAGCCAGTGCCTTACCCACTGCCCCCTCCCCTGTGCTCACCTTCCATGGCTCCCATGCTCTGGGAGCCTTTTGTGAGGTCTGCCATGCCAACCTAGAGGTTCTGAGAAAACCTTCGGCAGATGACATTTGAGTTGTGCTGTGTTTTAGAGGATGAACCACAATCTGTAGAGGAAACTGGGGAGGATCCCAGGCAGAAGGGCCGTCCCTGTGGAAACATCAAGCTACGAACAATACTATGTGTTCCTGGAACAGAGATCCTCCGTCGTCCTCCAGCATGGACATCCTCACAACGTGTCGCTAGTCCAGCAGGAACATCAAAACTGTGATGCGATACCACTGAATACATTTTGGGATGGTATTTGAAAAAAGCAGAAAATAATAAGAAAATAGTAAAATCATAAATAAATAAATAAATAAATGTTGGCAAGGAATGTAAAATGGGTCAGCCGCTGTGGAAAATAGGACGGCAAGTCCTCCAAAAGTCAGACATGGAATTATCATATGACCCAGCAATTCTGCTTCTAGGTATGTGCCTGATAGAGTGGGAAGTAGGGGCTCAAACATGTCCTTGCACACCAACATTCACAGGGTTATTCACAGGAGCCGGAAGGTGGAAACTGAAATGTATGTCTCTAGATGAGTGGATAAGTAAGTCGAGGTATTCACAAATGATGATGTGGTAGAATTCCACTTATACAAAGTACCTACAAATAGACAAATTCATAGACACAGGGAGTAAAATAGAGTTTACAAGGAGGGAGGGGAAGAGGAGATGGGGGTAAAATTGTTTAATGCCTCCAAGTTTCTGTTGGGAAGGTGAAAATGTTCTGAAAATGCCCAATAGTCATGGCTACCCAACATTGTGAATGCACCCCATGCCATTGAATTGTATGCTTGAAAGTAGTTATGATGGTAAATTTTATGTTGCGTCTATTTCGCCACAGTTATAATTTTTTAATGTGTTCCCCAGAACAACAATATCTCTATCATTTGTTTAAAATGCCAGCTCCTGGACCCCACCTCAGACGTACAGAATCTGAAACTCTGGCTGGGGCCCCCCCATGTCTGAGCCCCGCTGCTCTCCAATGTGAGAGGGGAAGTGAAGCCAGAGAGGAAGGAAGGGGCAGGTCCTCGAAACCCTTGTGTGTCCTGAAACAGTGCTTGGACCTCATCCTGCTGACAGAGGGATGACTCGAGATTTTAGGGCAGAAATTGACATTGTTATATATGTGGGACAAAACTTTTTCCCAATTTCAAAAATTATCCATGCTCATTGCAGAAAGCTAAATCAATAAAAAAAGAAAATTACCCTTGATCTACCACCGGAAGATAACCTCAAGTAACATTTTGGTGTATATTCTTCGTTTCTTGGAGCGTATATATACATTTGGAAAGACAAAAAACCAAACCAACATGGGATCATAATACTGTTTTGTTGGAGTCTGCTTTTTTTTTTTCCCCACTAAGCAATATATCATGAATGTTTTTACATGTTATGAGATCTTTTGCCATTTTTATTGACTGTGGAATTACGTTTTTGATAGCTCATTCTGGCAACAGTCTGGAAGATGAATTTGAGAATCTGGCAAGATTGAGCTCCTGCAGGGATCTGAGTTATGAAGCTGTTGCAATCAATCAGGCTGGTGATGATAAGACCGAAAGCACAGCGCCGGGAACAGGTGGCATTGGGATAGACGGGAGAACTCTTTAGATCAAAAAAATGTGATTGATTATGTAAAGGAGGGGCACTTTCTTGACTTGGGTGGTATTTGAAGTTTTTGGATGTTGAATTGTTAAGAAAACGGTAAGTCACGTTTGGGGGAGATGTTGAGCTGTAGAGATCCATGGGCTTGATGAGGGAAACAGTAGCTAGCTGAGGACAAAGCAGAAGCTGGCCCCCTGCACACTACACCCCTTGTGACACGTGTGACATTCCTCAGACATTCCTGGCTGCCCTAAAGGAAAAAACAAAGAGTTAACTTATAGAGACCACAATCCCGCAAGACCTGAGTCTGCTTCCATTTACAAACGTCCTAGTGATTTATAAGGAAGAGGCTTTCTTATCAATAGCCTAACTTCCAAAGACCCATAAATCAGTCTCTGAAGCCCTCACATCATCTTCCCCTCCGTAAAATTGAGGGAGGCTGAGGCACAGGGAAATTTAAATAAAGTTAAATTTCTTCTAAACCTAAAGCTCATCGATAAGAACTTGTGATGGCAGGAATGTGACAGTCCTCCAGGAAGCTCCCAACTAGCTTACTGTTAACGCCTTATTAAAAGGAAAAACAAAAAACAAACAAACAAAAAAACACAAACAAAAAAGGAAAAACGACCTTAACTAGAGGAATGGCAAAGCCTCCAGTATCCACCATGTCTTCTTCAATACATGTAAGTTCTTTCAAACCCTCCCTTTTCTTAACCCCCCCACCCCAGAGTATATGATCAGCCACCCCTCACAACCCTGGGGCAGCAGCTCTTTCTGTCCATGGGTCCTGTCCCTGTGCTTTAATAAACCACCATTCTGCACCAAAGATGTCTCAAGAATTCTTTCTTGGTCGTTGGCTCCAGACCTCACCCCCACCAAACCTCACTTATATATAAGCTAAAACTTCATCAGGACGCCCAAGCAGAGATACCTAACTGTCCAACTATGAATCTAGAGCTCAAGCTGGTGGGCAGGGTTCAAGATCTACAGATACATATTAAGGAGTTAAATGTCTCTTAAAACCCTGAGAGTGGATGAAATCTTGCCAAGGAGGGTGCACAGAACGGCCAGGTAAGCAACGCTGATTCACAGAACAAGGGGAGAAACACCAAGGTGTAAGGTGTAGAAGGAGAATATTTGGAAGGAATGAATTTTTAAAAAGGTCATTCAAGGACAAGCAGCAGGCCGGCTGAAGTTCAGTAAAGCAAAGACTTTTAACAGTGTCTGTTTTGGCAACGTGTGCTGGCAAATTTTCTAGTCATTTTATGGAGTCCTGGGGGGAAGGAGAGTATTTGGATAATAAAAATAGAGTAGTGATTAGGGATCAAAGATTGAAGACACGACATTTCAACCAGTTTTTCAAGGAATTGAGAAAAGTCAAGAAATGGCCAGCCTTGCGGACAACGCAGGGGTCATGGAAGGTGCGCTTTAAAAATATATTTGGTCTTTGTCCCAGGCTCTTGGCCCAGCTCATAAACCCCTAGGAATTTCCTGAGTGATAGGAGTGTCTTTGTTATTCATGTTGAGCAGCTCAGATCACAAGGGAGTTCATACTAATTGAAGTGACTTAGGGTTGGGACCCAAGATAGCCTCAGGGCGGGCTGGTCACCAGAAAAATCAAGTAATTAGGGAATGGGATCCTTCAGCCCTGCGCACCAACCCGGGCAAGCGGCCCAGGGCCTGGAGATGAAGCTCTATAGAAAACTCTTGAAATGGGAGATTTGCTGAGCTTCCAGGCTGGCGAGCACGTGGAGGCACCGGGGGACTGGGGGTGCTCTGCACCTGTTATCCCACATCTTGCCCTGTCCATCTCTTCTATCCGGCAGTTGCTGAGTTGTACGATTCACGATAAACTGGTCTATGTCAGTCACGGGTTGCCCTGAGTTGTGTGAGCTATGCCAGCAAATTATCAAGCCCCACCAAGGTGTCGTGGGAATGTGCGATTTTGAGTCAACTGGTCAGAAGCAGAGGGACTTGCCAGGGGTGTCTGAAGTCGGGCAGTCTGGTGAGCCCGACCCCTAGTCGGGAGTGAATTCTGTGGGATCTGATGGTAACACCAGTTGGATAGCGTCAATGGAGCTGCATTGTTGGGAGCCCAGTGGGTATCCACAGAGACCTGAAGAACAGCTTGGTGAGGGGAAAACCCACTCATGTCGGGACCGGAGGCGTGAGTGTCATAATAATAGAATAGAGGAGGGAATCTAGTTTTTCTTCCAAAAGAGTTTTCCGAAGCTGCTCTATTTTGGTTTTAGGACCAAAGGGACTTCTGTACTACTCTAAACTGTAGGCTGGGCAGCAGAGGAGGAGAGAAAGATGACTTGGGGGTGCAGGTAATTAGTGGGGTCAATGGGTACCGCGAGGAAGGATTAGCTTTGAGCGGGGAAATGGGTTTGGTGGTGTCCATCTCAACCTCCTGGACCAGCGAAGGCAGGAGTGGAGAAGAGTCTGGATACAGAGACGTTGGGGAGGGAGCGTGAGGGGCGTCACCAAGGCCTCAGTATCTTCTTGAGAGTAATGGGGGGAAGAACTGAGGAGAGAAGTGGGAATTTTGAAAAGGCTCAGGGGCGCCTGAGATGCAGAAACTCTGCCACTGCCAACGGGAAAATACAGCCAAGTCAAGGTCATGAGTCTAGAGTGACACCTGTTATAGCTACAGAAAACAGGGCTGTGCTGAACACCCCTGTACCCGCCTCCCCACACAGGGACCCGCATTTCAGAAGGACGGATGCTGAGAATTGCTGTTTGGGGTCTAGAGGCGTGGAAAGGCACAGCTGAAACCGCCTGTCGTAGATGTTAACAAACCCTTTAATCTGTGCCAATTTGGAAGATACATTCTGTTGTCTCATTGCCCTTCTGTAACCTTTAGCTAGTTAAAGTCCTCTGTGTCTGTTTATGGGCCACTTACGTTCCTTTTTCTCTGAACTGCCTGTTTATGTTGTTGTTGGTTTTCCAGCTGGCAAGTTGGAAGCAGATCGTTTTTAGTGACATGATGATAAACATTAATTGGAGCATCTCCTTGGAGAGCATCTCCCTGGACATGAGTTTCGGGGACCATCCAATCCTGTTCCCACCTCAGACCCCAGTCACATCAGCCTCAGCGGTCTGTCTCTTCATGTTCCACGTGGCTTCACAGCTCTTCCTAGTCAGCCCGGACCCCCGTTGTCTCCAGTGGTGTAAACACATTTCCAGCTCCATTCATTCATCTGTTCATTCATTCATTCATTCATTCATTCATTCATCTGTCCATTCATTCATTCATTCATTCATTCATTCATCTGTCCATTCATTTATTTATTCATTCATTCAGTCCCTACTATTGAATGCCTACTGTGTTTCAAGTATCTTTCCTTAGCCCAACGTTGAATGAACCTAACTTTTCTCCTTGCCTAATTCTATGCCTATACTAGAGGATATTGCTAAAGAAAATGTCTAAGTTTTAGGTATAGGGGTACTCAACCCCCAAAGGTTGGGGGGTACCCAAACTAAATAAGCAGGTCCTCAAAACTGTAAGCAATGCTTTCATCTGTTCCTGCTTACTTCCCTTCTATACGCCCCAGGGAAGGAGCTCTTGATTTTTACCCAATGTTGCATTCCTGACCCAGTTGGGATCTCCCTCATTCTCAGTCCATTCTTTGGTTACTATGGTAGAAAAAAGCAAAATGATATAACGGTCACGAGTGCTGGAGTTGTGTCTCCTAGACCAAAGCAAATGTGAAAACTGGTGCTCACCTTTGAACATTCTTGAGTAACCCTGAAGCAGCTGTGTTCAAGCTCACAAAATCCTAGCCACCCAGATCCATCGGCGCTACGAATTTCCTTCCACCAGTCCATGATTCAGGAGATTTTGGAAGAGGATCGGCCAGGGTGAGTGCCAGGACAACCATGCCCAGACAGACTTCCTTCTGGGTTGTCACCTGCTTGGAAGGACCGAGCAAGGGATCAGTCACACAGCATTGTACAGCTGGCGAGGTCTTGAGGAAGCCTACACCCAACTGTCCAAACCTGGGATGGAGAACTTCAGTGTCCTGGGATCATTTTGTTGGCCTCCTGCTGGGCGTGAACAAAGTGAGCACCAGCATTGTTTGTAAGGCTGTCCTGACCTGTTTCTTGAATTTGAACACTGCCTTTGAGCCGTCCAAACAGGCAGCTGAAAGTCAGCAGCTGCAACCCTGAAACACCACCAAGCTCAGGAAAGCCCCCAGCACTTCCAAGTTCAAAGTTCAGTTCACCACTTCCTGCTTCTGTGATCTTCTGCACATTTCTTCAGCTGGGGCTCAATATCCCCCTTTTTACTGTGAATTTTAAATGGGGGTAATGCATGTAAAACATCAGGACAGTGCCCAGAACATAAATAAAATGTATTTATTTTTACTTCACAGGAAAAAAAAAATAGAGAAAACAGGAATCTCTGCTTCTTTGCTTCCTGTCTTGCCTCCTGTCTTGGTCTCCCTCCTCTATTCACCAACAGACTCGAGAGTGTCCTCCCCACCCCCCATGTGTTCACCTCGGGATCCCCTGACTTTTGCCCCATTGCTTTCTGAGTCTGTTTTCACCATCTTTAGTCAACCTCCTAAACGGGAAGCCAAAGGCCAATCTTCTTCCTCTTTCCCCCACAGCATGTGGCCCTCCTTATGCCCCATTTGTTAAAACTTGTTCTTCCTTGATCTTTGGAGACAACCCTCTCCCATCTCACTCCCCATTTCTCCACTCTCTCCTCCTTGCTGGCATCTTCTTCTCCTTCTTCTTCTTCCCATTCCCTAAATTGACATTTTGGGCTGGATCAGTCTTGGTTGTGAGGGGCTGTCATGTGCTTTGTAGAAGGTTTAATAACATCCCTGGCCTCTGTTCCTCCCGAAGTTGTGACAACTGAAAATGCCTTCAGGTGTTTTCAACTGTCCCCTGGTGAGCAAAATCATCTCTAGTTGAGAACCACTGCCCCAAGTGATGATGTTCCCAGAATTCCTTCCTTGGGCCCCTCACTCACATGCTCCCCTGGTGGGGTCTCATTCATTTCTGTTGCCTCAACTCCCATCTTCATGGTGATTATGATACCCACATTTCATTCTCCCAGCACTTACCTTTTTTCCTGGGTTCTAGGCTCAGAGTGCTATGGCATTCTGGTCCCCCCATCTGGATTCCAGAAGATGGAATCAACTTCTCAACTCTCACAGAAATACTGGAGAACCCCCCTCCTCCACAGTCCCAGAGTAGTTGGCCTCTTGTGTTCGTGGTCTTGAAAAAATATTGTCCCCATTCACCCTATTCAAAGCCACTAACTCCGATGCCATCATTGACTTTGTCTCACTGTCCATGTCTGTAGTTACTAAATCCTGCTGATTCCTCCTTGACCATCTCTGAAAATTGGCGTCTCTTCTAAAGCTCCCCCACCACCGCCTTACACTTACTGCTATTCCTTCCCCGCTGGTTTCCCCTCCAGACCCTATCCACTCAGACCTTTCCTTCACACTTTCCTGGACTTGGATTTTTAGAAATCAAACCACTTCCTGGTATAGAAAATATACTCTGGGTCCTCGATGCTCAGTGCTTCAGACTCCAAAGGGTGCTGGACACACAGGCTCTCCCACCTTCCTGGCAGCTCCATCCGAGCCACCATCACATGTGGCCACGGAAATGTCATCTATTCCCCCAAGTTCCATCTGCCTGCAGATGCTGAGGTCCTGTCCTGTATTTTACCATCGCTCTTTACTCAGATGGTCATGAATTTATGGGTATGTGTGTTCTACCAGGCTTGATGCGCCCAGCAGTATAATCATCTCTGCATCCCACAAGCTGGACATGCAGCATTTCTATCCATCTGTGGGGTTATAAAGGAGCAGGGTCTGTCATGTCTCTTTGTCTCTCTCGGTTTCTCTCTGCCTCTCTTTCCATCCAGCCAACCTCCTTCATCGTCTCCCCATCCTCACTCCAGGCAGAGCCCCTTGTTCTTTTCGTACTCCATGGACCACTCGAAACTCCCCTTTTCCTTGAACTGCACGAGTCAAGAGACCAACCTGTTTTACAAGTCTCATGCTTGCCACAGATTTCACGTACGTTCTGTTGTTGTTTAGAGGGACAGATCATTAATTCCCACTTTGGTTCTTCCTTGGAGAAACAGATCTTCTGTGAAAATTAATAAAAGGAAACCTCATTTAGGTTGGAACTGGGCGGAGATGTAGCGGCAGGGGGCTTCTCATGCCAGCACTAGTTTTCAATAGCAGACCCAAGAAGAAGAGGGGGTCTTTTCTAATCCATTCTACTTTCCTATCCCAGCAGGAGGAAGGAGGAAGTTTTCTCTACCCTCTCATCCCCCACCTCCCAGCAGCTCAGCCCATGAGGGACAGTCACTGCTCAGACAACGAGAAGCGACTATACTTCAAACTCCCAGTTTACCCCAATGGACTTTTAGTTTATAAGAGCCCTCCCCCTCCCTCACCCCCTGTTTTCCTCTATAAAAGAGCTGTCCTCTCTTTTGTTCTTCAGAGTTGCCTACGGTTTGGCTTAGGCTGTGTGTCCAGGAGGACCATTCCCTCTTATTCCCAATGAGCCCACATTTGCTGGTAAAATAACTGGCAGTTTTATGTTTAAGGTTAACACGTTGAAAAATGGCTCTTTGATCTTTTCTTGGCTTTAATGGTATTTCTAATACTCTTATGTTTATAGCTAAACTCATTATGTTCCAAAGGACACACTCAAAAAGATGAGCTTTACCCAGTGATGGAAAACCTTCTGCTTTATCAGTCTAATCTTTCCATCGTAAATGTATAATGTGGGAAGCCCCCTTTTCATCATTCTGACTTAATTAGGTCAATGTTGAGGAGTAAAAGTAATTCTAACTTGTGGACTTCCTCCCTTGGTGCCAAACTGGTGGAAAACCCTTGAATCGAATGTCTAAAAATAGTTCTACACTTTGCCTAGTCCCCCATCTATGGACCTGGAGTGAAAATTTTGCTCACTTAATGAAGACAGCTGTGAGGATTAACTATAGGGATAGGAGAAGAGGAAAGCCCATTTTCAGGTAAAATGCTGAAGAAAATTTACAAAGTTGAGAAATAGTAAATAAAAGAGGACAAATAAGCCCTTGAGAAATGTCTTTCTATTTCCAACAAATTTTAAAACTTTGATTTATGGCTCTGAAGTTCTGACCTTCCCCCCCCCCCCCCCCACCTTTTTTAATAGAATAAACTTAGGTGAAAATATAAAGCAATTTTCTTTGCCCAGAAAAAAGCCTCCAAAGTAGAATGTTCATTTCATCTCTTTGGATGTTACATATCAAGTGAAAATTCCATGTGTTAACGTTTAGAAAATACACATTTCCCTTATATTAATCTGCTACTCTGCAGGTTTTCCTTTTGCCTTGGTAACATTCTAAATAAGTGTGCTACCTCTGACTTACTCAACTATTTCAGTAATCATAAAAAAAATGAGTGAATCACATAGCTAAAATTAAATCAGTTTAAAATTCTCAGGAGTTGAAATTACGGTTGCTTAAGTTAATGGATTAATCAAACCATAGTTTTAGATGATGTTTCTGCAACATTCTAATTACTATAATCTGATTTTCCTTAGTAATTGTGAAGGTCAAAACTGAAAGCCTGATTCAAAAAGGAAATTAAAAGTTAAGAATAAAAGACAAGGAAGACATTTTTATTCCCAACATATGTCATGATAGATTATTAAGTTGACCTTGTAAAGCAAAAGAGAGATTTTGCTGTAAATCACACTGGAGTTAACTGTAAGATATGGAAACTGCATTCCGAATCTTCTTGAAACAGTATAATTTTATTTAATTGTGTTATTTTTCCTCTGAGAAAGGCATTATATATTAAATATTATTATATATTAAATGTCATTATATATTAAATAAAAAAATAACATCTATATATGTTTTGGTTCTTTGCTTTGTAAAGCTTTCATGAGAGTAAAAGCAGAAGTAAGAGGGAGACATCCTTTGTTAGACCACATTTCCTGATTTGGTGATTCCAAAAATGTGGTTCTTGTGTGTATAGTACAAATCTTAGCAATAGATGGACAAAAAGACTGCTTAGATTGATTATGGGTTTTAGGAAGGGCTTCTCTTGTTTCATAAAATGTATCCCTAAGTCACGTTCTCATACCGAAATCCCCATTATTAAGGAACAAAGTTCTTTGATCTTTTGTGAAAAGTAGCGTGATATTCAGAAATTTCTAGGATCTGTGAGATTAGACTAATATTTACCTTTTCAAATGTTTATTTATGAAAAATTTAAAACATGCAGAAGTGAAAGAAATATTTTCTCCACCTGGCTTCATTTTGCTATATTGATTTGATTTGTATGTGTCTGTTTGACACATTTGAAAATAAGGTTGAGACTTTATGACATTTTACCCAAAATACTTCAGCATAAATCTCCAAAAAACCCAAAGCATTTTCCAAAATAATGGCAATATACCATTTCATCCTTAAGAAAACTAATAGTTATTTCCTAATACACATATTTACATTTCTCCATATTTTCCTGAGAATTGGTAGAATATGCCCCCCAAAACAAGCCACTTTGGCATAAATAAAGATTATTTGGAGCTGAAGGGTATTGAGAAGAAGCATAGACAAGAAGCTCTCTGCCTTCCCATTATTTGCTTAAAAGCCAGACATAAATTTGTGAAGATGCCCCTTCCCTTCTTACCAGGAAGGACACAAATTAATCACCAGTGACAACAGGACACCCTAATCAGCTCACAAAGGGCACCAGAGGAATCTGTGTAGCCAACTTCACTAACAAACCTTTTCTGCCATTGGTTTTCCATACATTTATCTTCCCACAATTTGCTGCCCTAGAAACTTGGTCTTCTCCCTTGGTCTTGTCACTTCTTTACAGATTTATCGTTCTTTTGTTAAGATGCTTGAATTACTCATCACTGGGCCCTCCCACCTGTGTGTGCACATCCCAGGTTAGTAAATTCCTGTTTGCATTTCTTTCCTTAATCTGTCGTTGATAGTCTAATTTCTAGGGCTTCTACTGAGAAGCTAGGAGGGTTTCAGAATTTTTTCCCCTCTCCCACATCCTCCCAAGTCTCTTATTTAGAGCTTGTTTTTTTTTCCCCCTATGACAAGATCCAATAAATGTCCACACATTACTTTTGGTTACATTATCTTACCCTCTTAAATAGAGAGATGTTTTTATTTGTTTTCATGATGGTGACGTTCTGAAGACGGCAGGCCAGATATCTTAGAGAGCATCTCATACTCTGGATTCATCTGGTTATTTTTATTTTTTTATTTTTTTTTAGATTTTATTTATTTATTTGACAGAGAGAGATCACAAGTAGGCAGATAGGCAGCAGAGAGAGAGAGAGGGAAGCAGGCTCCTTGCTGAGCAGAGAGCCCGATGCCGGACTCAATCCCAGGACCCTGAGATCATGACCTGAGCCGAAGGCAGCAGCTTAACCCACTGAGCCACTCAGGCGCCCCCATCTGGTTATTTCTTGATGGTGTCATTTAACTTCTTTCTGCTCTCTCTGAATTTCATATACACTGGAAGTTAGTTCTGCTTCAAGGCTTGAGCCGTTTCAGATTAAACATTTTTTTTGGCAAGGAGACTTCATAGATGGTGCTATGCCTATTACATTATAGTACAACAGGAGGCCCATAAAAATGGGGAGAGGGATTTCTACTTAGAGTAAGATATAAACAGTTTCTAGCAGGTCCTCAGAGCAACATTGGAATAGGCTTCTTCATGGGCTGGGGGAATGAGCCAGGTTAGTGTAATGGCAAAATTCAGTGCCGAGTAAGGTCAAGAAGACCATTTGCCTCAAAACCTTAATGTCCCCATGTGGATCGTAGATTGAAAGGAACTGCCGTATTTTGCGAAAGCTGGTCTAAGATGGGACAAGCATGATGCCAGGTGGCGGCTCTGGCCTGGGAGTTGAGGCTGGGCTGTCCCATGTCAGTCGCCAAATAGCTGTGTGATCCTGGGTATCGTTAACCACTTTCATCGACTCACATGAGGGAGAGGCCACTGTCCCAGCTGATTTGAGGTCACTTTGTAAATACGATGTAGGCACCAATGTGATTGAATGTCAGGGGTTCCTTCTTGTGGAGACAAGTAACAACACTTTGATTTTATTTCTTGCATTCCACAGGGGACAAGAAGAGAAGTGTCAGCCACACCCTCTTATCCAGTCATTGAGACAATCATTGCTCAGAGGCAGTATGTGCCGTCTGGAGAGGTACTTCTGTCTGGTGGGGTTGGTTCCAGCCTGCCCATCCAGGAGGATCTGTACTGTGGGAGAACCACAAATGACGGTGTACGGGAGCTGCAGCTTCTCAATCACAGGCAGCCTTATGTGTTGGCAAAGACCTGGTGTGGTCAGCGTTTCCAGTTGTCAGTGATGGGGAAAGGGCTGGATACCTGAGAGGTAAATCTGGTGTCAGGAACCTGCTTTCTGCCCTCGAATTGAGGCGATCCCTGGAAATGTGCCCAGTTTTAAGATGGAGGAGAGTAAATTCCCTGAGTGTCCTGCCTCACCCGGGGCAGTCCTGCGCAAGTCCGGACCGCAGCCAGCCCACCGTCCGTCGCTCTCAGCCCATCCCAGCTACCCACAAACACACTCTAGAAAAATCTCTGGCTTGGGTGTGCCAGGACGACAGGGAGGAAGGGTAGAGACTTCCCCTGACCTGTCGCCAAGGCTCCTGAGTAAGAGCCGGTGGGTCAGGGATTGGCCAATCATGGGACATGGAGTTGGGGTTTAAGGGTACAAAACAGCAGGACTAGAGAAGTGGGTGAAAGCAGTACAGAGTCAAGAAGCAGAGCTGCTGGGAAAGTTGGAGGCACATCGGGACCAAAGAGCACAGGGGCATCTGTGTCCTGGCCTCCCTTCCGGAGTCTCTGGTCATCGTACGCCACCACTTGTCCATGCTCATGGAGCACAAAGGAACACACTGATTTATTTCTTGTGTCTGTTTTGTTATTATTATTATTATTATCACTATCATCATCATCACCATCATCCATCATCATCAGGGAGTTAGAAAACCCCTGTGCTAAGTTCATTTCCTCTTACTTCTTTGCGTAAATAATCAGGCTTTATCCCTTAGTTGCCGGGGTAGAGTGGGGAGATGGGACAGAGATACAGTTGGGAGGCTGGCCCATTTCATCAAAAAGGAGGCAGGCAATTAAGCTGACAGTATTTAAAAAGCACCCAAGCCTCTGAAACTCAAGCTCTGGAATCCAAGTTTTCTGGCCTGTAGGCATTGTGCAAAATCCACATGGTTAGTTAGGCATTTGTCTGATGGTTGTGGGAGGATTGGATTAGAATGTACAAAAAGCTCGGTAGGTTGTTCTTGAGTATAATTTACTTGATTGTTTTTGGCCTGGTAAGTACGCCCAGAGGCTTTATACTGATGTATGTGATTCAACAAAAACAAAAAACAATAAGGTCTTTATAGACTTGTGGTTTAATAGCTTTAAATAAATTAACTTCTTTTGGATCAATTCAATGCACTGATGATATTTACAATCTATTAACTATTTTATACTTTTCCCCTAAGTTACCACTTTAATATATAACTTTGGAGAAACTGCTTTATATCCCTCAAGCAAATGTATTATTTTCTACACACAGGGAACTTCAAAATACAGAGACATGCCCATAAAAAACCATCTACCAGGAAAAGCTGAGCCCTAACACCAGATTCCTGTTTCAGATGTGGACGCTCATGCCATTTTTTTTTTAACATAAATTTTATTTTTTTTCTTTAAAATTTTTTTTAATTTAATAAGTATTTAAAATTTAAATTCTGTTAATGAACATATGGTATATTATTAGAGTAGAGTTCAGTGAATCACCAGTCTTGTATAACACCCAGTTATCACCCACTTACCCGATTTCTCCCCAATCCCCTCCTGCAATGCTCATTTGTTTCCAGTAATTAAGAATCTCTTATGATTTGCCTCTGATTATTTTCCTCTTATTTTATTTTAACCTCACCTATGTTCCCCTATGTTCATCCATTTTGTTTCTTAAATTGCACATATGAGATAATATAATAATTGCCTTTCTCTGATTGACTTATTTCACCTAGCATAATAACCTCTAGCTCCATCCACATTGTTGCTGAAAATGACAAGATTTTATTTTTAACGACTGAATAATATTCCTGTGTGTGTGTGTACATAAATATATATATATGTATATATATATAAAGAAGATGTGATATGTATATCATATACATATACATATGATATACATATGTGATATACATATCACATCTTCTTTATATCTGTTCATCACTCAATGGACATCTGAGCTCTTTCCATGGTTTGTCTCATAACAATTTTTTTTAAGATTTTATTTATTTGACAGAGAGAGATCACAAGTAGGCAGAGAGAGAGAGAGGATGAAACAGGCTCCCTGCTGAGCAGGGAGCCCAATGTGGGGCTCAATCCCAGGACCCTGAGATCATGATCTGAGCCAAAGGCAGAGGCTTAACCCACTGAGCCACCCAGACACCCCTGTCTCATAACAATCTTTAATTGAAATAGGAACTTTCTTCAAAAAAAAAATATTACAAGCATTTGGAGTGAGCTGAAGACTATGCTCTATAGGTCAGCAGTCAGTGCTGCCCCTAATTAATTGTGTCTGGGCTGAATACAGTCTCTTCAGTCCCAATGCATATGTTGAATACGTTTTCCCCATTGTGACTGTATTTAGAGAAAGGGCTGGGTGATGGACACTGGGGAGGGTATCTTCTACGGTGAAGGGGAAAAAATTAAAAAAAAAAAACAGTTTAAAAACAACAAAAAAAGAAATAGAGCTTTTAGGAGGTAATTAACGTAAAAGAACTCATAGGGTAGGGGCCTAGTCCAATAGGATTGGTAGCTTTCTAAGAAGGGGAAGAGAGAGGTTTCTCTCTGCACAGGCAGCAAAGAAAGGCCAGGAGAGCATGCGGAGAGGGAAAGTTGCCTTCTGCAAGCAAGAAAGAGCTCTCACCAGGCCCCTAATCAGCTGACACCTTGATCTTGGACTTTGCAGCCTCCAAACTGTTAGAGAATAACTTCCTGTACCCCACTGATGGTACTTTCTTGCAGTAGCCCTCTCTGAAGGTAACCTTAAGGTATCTTAAGGTAACCATTATTTATAATGCCTCTGGGCTTCAGTGTTCTGATAAATGTGTGGATCAGGCTGACTCAACCCCAAATTCTCTTCCATTTCTAGTATTCTAATCTGTGATTCTAACTGAAATTGTCTGGCTCCATAAAAGTACCACACTTTTATTTTTATTTTATTTTTTTAATTCTTAGTTTCCAACGTTCAGAACAGTTACAGAATGATGCAGAGAAGCCCCGTGTATCTTTTACCTAGATTCACCAACTTTCAATATTTTTCTCTGTATGCTTTTTTATATTCTCTCTATATTTGTACACATATTATTTGATTTTGTGGGCCCACTTGAGGGCCCACTTGAGACTGCAGATATGATGTCTCTTTATTCCTTAATTGTTCAGTATGGTTCCTGAAAACCATGGGTATTTTCTTACTTAACCGTAGTTGTCAAGTCGAGGAAATTTCACATCGATATAACACTTCTATATAATCCACAGCCCATGTTCCAATTTCTCCAATTTTTCCATTAATATCCTTTAAAGCATTTTCCCCCTCCCAGATGGCAATCAGTCTAGGATCACATACTGCCCTTTATCACGCTGTGGTCATGTCTCCTTCTCCCTTCTCCATCTGGAACTGTTCCTTGGCTTGTCTTCCTGAGTGTGGGTTTTGAAGAATGCAGGCCAGTCATTTACTAGAATGACCTTTACTTTGGATTTATTTAATATTGCCTCATGATTAAAGTCAGGAAGTACATTCTTGGCTGGACCACCATGTAAGTGACATTGTATCCTTTCCAGAGAATCACATTAGGAGGCACATGATATCTGAATGTCCTTCACGGGTGATTTTAATCTTGATGACTAGATCAAGACATTGTCTAGTTTCTCCACAGTATGTACAGTTTCTATTTTTCCCCTTGCAATTATTATGGAGAGAGAATTTTGACACTGTGCAGTCCTGCTCATCATATGACATCCCCCCAGACTTAGCATCCATTGACGATTCTTGGCTGAACTGGTCTTTACAATGATGCTTGGACCATGGAGATGTCCACTGCTACCACTTTCTCCACATCTATCAGTCCGTGCAAGTCATTCACTGTAAGCCAGAACCTGTAGTCCTCGCCCCTCTATTATTGTCCCCGTGGATCTTTATTTATCCAAAGTGTACATAATCTATTAAGTTCCTTATTCATTTTGATGCTCTGATTAGCCCAAATAGGGTCAGTGGGAGCCCCTTCAAACTAGCACTTACGTCCTTTTGAATACATTCCCAGCTTTTTAACGCTTTTGAGAAGTGTTGATTAAAATCTCAGTCCATCAGAAAGGATGAATACTCAACTTTTGTATCAACATGGATGGGACTAGAGGAGATTATGTTGAGTGAAATAAGTCAAGCAGAGGAAGTCAATTATTATATGGTTTCACTTACTTGTGGAGCATAAGGAATAACACAGAGGACATTAGGAGAAGGAAAGGAAAAGTAAGTTGGGGGAAATCGGAGGAGCAGACAAAGCCTGAGAGACTGTGGACTCAGAGAAACAAACTGAGGGTTTTGGAGGCAAGGGGGTACAGGGATGGGTGAGCCTGGTGGTGGGTATTAAGAGGGCATGCATTGTATGGAGCACTGGGTGTGGTGCATAAACAATGAATCTTTGTACACTGAAAAAATAAAATTAAATTAAAAAATAAAGACATAAAATCAGAGGCAACTTAAAGTAAGTGCTCTGTGTGTGTGTGCGTGCGCACAACTAAGGACAAATTATCAATTGACAGCAGCTCAAAAACTTATTAGGTACTATAACTATATACAACATATTTTCTTTAGTTGTATTATTCTTAGGTCTTCCAGTTAGATGTTGTAATTAGTTTTCATAGTTATCATAGGTAATTAGATTGGACTGCCAAAATCCTAGGGCTAATTTGGAAGATAGGACTGCAGCCTACGCAAAACTTCTTTTCAACATGGTGTCTTCAACGTTTTATCTTCATTTGAGTGCCAATGTCTTTATCATCTGTCCCGTATTGTGATGTATGTGCACAGATTTTCACTTTTCTTTAGCCCTTGGCACTTGGTCTCTGTGGGATTTCTGATGGTTCTTCCTGCCTCTGCAATCTTACTGAACAAAGTCATGTTTTCTCCCAAATTCAGTAATAATTTCATTTCTGCTATCAACATTAAGGCGCTACGCAAGAGGTCTTCAAGCTTTCATGATACTCTTAGAGTCTCCGTAATTTTTTCCGATGCTCCCAGACCAAAAGAAATCCTGAACAGTTCCTTTTATTAAATATTCAGGCCCAAATAACTTATTAAATATTTATGACCAAAAGCTTTGTAATTGTTTGGCAGAATTCTATACATAAATTGAAAGAAAGTTACATTTTTATTTCATCCTTAAATAACCATCATTACTTAACAATGGTGTGTTTGAAACAACAATCAGTAGTGCCCAATTTCTCATGCCTTGAAGCAGATGGGAAATCACCATGTCTATTTCCTAGTACACATTTATTTTCGTGAGCAATTACCTTTTTTTTTTTTTTTAAAGATTTTATTTATTTATTTGACACGTAGAGATCACAAGTAGGTAGAGGCAGGCAGAGAGAGAGGAGGAAGCAGGCTCCCTGCTGAGCAGAGAGACCGATATGGGACTCGATCCCAGGACCCTGAGATCATGACCTGAGCCAAAGGCAAAGACTTAACCCACTGAGCCACCCAGATGCCCCTGTGGGCAATTACTTTTTATCAGAACTGCTAAAAAGCTAGCTTTGCAGAGTGATGACATCACTGAAAACAGCG
Source organism: Mustela nigripes (assembly GCF_022355385.1). Taxonomy (NCBI): domain Eukaryota; kingdom Metazoa; phylum Chordata; class Mammalia; order Carnivora; family Mustelidae; genus Mustela; species Mustela nigripes. The sequence continues at coordinate 69,605,072 of NC_081571.1, read as the reverse complement.
TAGACCAATCTATTGCCGAAACTATGACCTACTCAGTAGTTCAAGCAGGGTCGCACAGGTGGCCAGTTATCACCATAGGGAACAATGACCCTAAAACCTGGAAACCTTCAATCTCCTTTGTAAAAGAGCAACAACAAATACGGAGCTGATGTTAAAAATCTTTTCACGAATGGTGAAACTGGTAGAGTTCCTAACACAGCGTCAAGCTGTGGGGTCTTTTCGCTGCTTATAAATTGGATGATGCCATTGTTCATTTCTCCGGTCACAGGAGACTTGTAGGAGTGAAGGAGTTATTTCTGGGACAGGGTTCTGAGAGTATCCTGGGCACACAGAGCTACATGGCCGCCCCATTCATCGTGACATACATCCTAAAACCTACATCGTGAAATCCACCTTTACTAGGAATGATCACTCCTGCAGTGTAGTTGCTCTGATCTTGTAATTTGCCAAAGGACCTGACCACATCAGGTTGTGAACATGTAACGTTGATTGGTGGTGCTCTTCCTTCTTTTCTCTGTCCTATCCTTCTTCCTCCATCTCCCCTCAGATGCCGGGCCTTTTCTTCTCCCAGACTCCCACCTCAAATCCCATCAAAAGTTACCAGCCACTTCCCCAGATGGGGAAGTTTTGAGGACAATGTGAAAGGTAGCTGCCTTTATGACGCTCAAGTCCTCTCTTCTTGTCTCTTTCTGTAGGATCTGTGCTCCAAATTGCCCCTTCTTCCACATTAATCCCCACAAAGCCTTCACAGATCAATGTCGTCCTCAAGTTCTGTTTTTTTTTTTTTTTTTTGAGGGGGGGTCTCCTTCCCCTCCTTAGCCATGACTTCTTTCCAATCTTAAGCTCTTATCTGGATTTGACACAAAAAAGGAACTCAGAAAGCGATTCTACACCTTAGCGATTGCAAACGCTTCCAATATTCAATCTTTCACATTCGAAGGCACTCATGCATGCATCTCTCCAAACTGCCTGCGAAGGTTCCACTTAAACGCGAAGCTCTAAAGGGGCGTTACGGTAATCGCTGCGGCTTTTAGAGAAATCACAAATTAATTAGAGAGAGAGAGAAACCCTATAAAACAATAGGATGTTTGCGCTTTGCAGAACGTCTGTGCCTGGCACGTAGCGGATGCTTCGGACGCATCTCGTCTACCGGCGTAGGAAGCAGCTCTGGAGCTGGGGAATCGTCCCTAACGAGCGCGCCCAGCACCACACGGGGCGCCCGCGGAGTGCCAGGCCGACTGCGTGTAAAGTGGTTGCAGGTTCAAGGGGCATCCCGAGGACCCAGCATCCCGGGGCGGCGACGGTCGTGCCTCCATGCCCTTGCGCGCTCCTTCCTGCCGGTGATGACACAGGTGCACGCCCACAGCCCGGCGCGGGTCGGCGGGAAGGACCTGCCCCCCGGGGGCAGAAGACCGGCCCGGGGCACCACGCCGCGGGAGGACGGCGGGGCGGGCAGGAGCCTGGGGAGACTCGCTCGCCCGCGGGGGCGCAGAGGAGCCCGGCAGCGGGCGCCCGGGCGCGCCCGGGATCCCTGTTGGTAATTAAGTCAGACACTCGGACGACGTTGAAGAAAGTTAAGGAACGCGCAGGTCGCGTCTAATCGCGGCCGGTGAAGAGCAAGGCGGAGCTCGGAGGTGGCCGTTCCACAGGACCAGGAAGGAGCGCTCCGAGCGGCGGCCGAGGAGAGACGGAAGGGGCGGACGCGCGTGGTTCAGTAATAGTCTAGTCTAAAGACAGTCGAAAAGGCGCCGAAATAGCTCAGTTGGGAGAGCGTTAGACTGAAGATCTAAAGGTCCCTGGTTCGATCCCGGGTTTCGGCAGCTCTCCTTTTTAGTCCGAATGGAGTCCAATTTCGAGGGAGTCCCTCATCTCCGGTCGCAGGGCTCACTTGAAACCAAGGACGTGAAGGAGAGGCGAGCGAGGACTGGAAGCGGCCACTCTCGGCGCCCCCGGGACAGCGGCCGCCCCGCACTCCCACTTCCGGGGCGCCGTCCTGGCGGGCGTCGGAGGCGCTGCTGCGCATGCGCGTTGAGGAGCCGGGGGGCGGGGCTGGGAGACTCGCTCGGCGCGGGGTCCCGCAGCTCCCGGCGGACCCCCTCGGCTCTGGGTCCCCCGCGCGCCTGCGGCGACGGCGGGGTGATGCGCGCAGGGGCTGGTGTGAGGAAGCGCTCCTAGTGTCTCGCGGAGCGAAAAACACAATTTCAGCGCAAATTTCACCCCCGGGAGCAGCCCGGCTTGAAAAGCAAGACCCTCTGTTGAATCGAGCGGCCCCGAAGGGAACGTGGCGGCTCCGCGTTTTCAGAGAGAGGCGCCCGCTGGGCCGCTCCGGGGGCCATAATCAGGGTCACTTACCAAAGGGGTAAAGCCGCGGCGGCCTCACAGCTCTGTTAAATTAGTGCCTTGCACCTAAACTACATTATTGGGGTCCTCCAAGTGCGGTCCCCGGACCAGCAGCCTCTTCTGGGCCCCACCTCTGGTTTACTGTCTCAGAAACTGGTTTCCAGCGTTAGGTGTTGTAACAAGCCCTGCGAGTGAGATTCAGAAGCCGCTGAAGTTTGAGGATCTCCTCATTCTAGACGTTCCTTTGTATTTCTAAGAGAGCCCTTTCCTAGTCTGTTTCTGTGAACACGCTTTTTCCTTTTCCTGTCTTTTAGCCTGCAAGTCTGAAATAAAACTCCGACACGTGCTCGACATACATCTTTTTCGGAGCCTTTGGGCTTTCATAGTGAGTGTGTGCATGTTGGGGGTGAGATCAGCTCTCGTAGCTGATCCTAAACCCTCCTGTTTTGGGTGGGATCCTGGGAGCTGAGCCGGGACCCAGGGCGAGCAGTTGCAAGGATGTAGATTTGACTTAAGCGAGGAGGAAATTTCGACCTGTTAGGCTACTAGAAAAGGAGTATGTGGTAGTGCATTGCTGGTCCGCACGTGGAAGACAATCCCTCTTGGGATTTAGGGGGTAGGTCTTGCACATCTAGCTCTATTGTTTTGGAAAGGTACTTCGGGTTGCTGAAGTACTGTGTGCTCTCAGGTTATTAATTCATTCATTAGTTGAGCATTCATTATTGACCTCCCACTATGTGCCAGAAAGTATTAGATCTTCATAATTCCCTAATAAGGTATGCACCATTATCCTTATTTTACATATAATCGTCCTTGTAGGATTGCAAAGATTAAACCTAATGTACCTCAGGCATCTAACATCTGCTACCTCTTAAAGGTTACTGCACCTGACGCGCTGTTGTGATGTTTGGTTAAGATGTGTGCATAAAAATGAGGGGAGCTATAGGAAGAAACTAAAAGCCTTCCCTGGTTAATCCAAAAAGGCATTATGGAGAAGTAGGTCTTGGCTGGGCCCTCAGAGGAAGATTTCTTGGACGAGGGGAAGACCAAACTGGGGCGCAACCCGCTCTCTGCAGGTTTAAATGCAAGGGGCACGATGTGCACACTGAAATGAGAGGGGTTGTTCATTTCGGACAACCTGAGGATTGGCTACCTTGCAGGGCAGACAATAAGATCAGGTATTTGCTAGTGGACATTTGGTATTGGGGGAGGCCAGAGACACATATCAGGTCAGAAGTCCAAAGGGGGGAAGGTAAAAGGGGGAACCATTTGGGCAGACCCCCGCTGGCGAGTGGTCCGAAAGGGTTTTGCTGGCCTTGTGGGAGCAAAGGATGAACACAAAGAAGATAGAGAGCACTTAAAATATTTTATGTGTGTATGTTTTTAAAAATAATTATATAATATCTATATATATTTATATATTTAACCTTAAGAAGTAAAGTCTAAAGATGTAATCTGATCACTTTAATTGCTTTTCATTGATGCATGAAGTGCTCTGATCGATTTCAAGCACTCTTACTTCCCAGAGTGACATCTGAGCAGGACCGAACATCATTTGTCGCCTAGGGAGCCCCTGACACCTGCACTGGGATAGCTCTTTGGGACTGAGGAGGGCGTGAAGGGTGAGGGTTGAAGGTACAGAGTCAGCTCTTACTTTAGAAAAGAAATGCTTTCAATGGAAGAAACGTGATCACGTCACACATTTGTCAGTTAATGTTCAGCCCCAGTTCTCTACAGGCAACAAACACGTTTTGAAAGTCCACTCTTGCTTCAGACCATTTATCCAGTGTGGGAAGGGAAAGGCATCTTTCCACATTTCCTTGAAAAGGTTTTGGAAAGAAACCTGGGACATCTGGTTCATGTGACAAATTTCTAAGGGAGCCACAAGCACATTGCTCAATGACTATTTATTCCCTAATTATCCTGGATACAATATTCATTTTAGGGCATAATTAAGAGAGTGAAGGTGATATACTTGTTTTATATGCAATAAAACTAGATGGGCATTTAATAATTCATTGGGGTCCTTCTGAGTAATCAATATGTACATATATTAATACTCATTTTATTAGTTGGGTTATGGGTCTACTCTTTTAACTGTATAGTGGCTTATAGCTGTTTAGTCTTCTGTTGTGTATGTGTTTTTATGTTTCCTACCAAGAGAATGAACCCTTCTGAGGGTCCAGACTGAGGTTTCTGTTCCTTTTCTGTGCCTTTATGTCATCTAGCCCCATACCAGAAACATTACAGATTCTCAAGGAATGTCTCTTGACATCTATTGATTTGACAAAAAGCAGCTTTTTCAGAGAGACTGAAAAGGTGGTGTGGCTAATCCAAGATTATGGATGATTTTCAGTTTTTGTTCATCCGCCTTTTATAAAATTTCTCGCTTGCTTAACTTAAGAAACAGGGTGCAAAAATTCTCTCAACTTTCAACATAGCAGAACAGAAGAGTGGGGAGTGGGGCCTCTTCGTTAGGGCTCCGTAATGAGCGTGCTTGGCCTTGGCGTAGCAGAGACAAGTTGAGGCATTTTGGAAACCAGGATCTGCCCGAACGCTAACCCAGGTTAATTCAGGTCACCAGGAGCCAGGAGCCAGGATCACCGTCACACATTTCCTGGTGTTTTTCCATGTAATGACATTAACAAATATCTTAACAACAACAGTAACATTCTCTCCATCTTTCAACTCAAGATGTTCTGACTGCTATTTTTAAAAGTAAGATTCAAATAACTTTCTAGATAAACACGTATTAGAAAACCTCCCAGGTGTAGCTGAGAGATTAAGAGCTAAATAAAGGTTTTGTGCTCCAGGAGCTAGAAAGACAGTATAAACAGTCCAACACAAATAGAAACGTGTCTTGATCCTGGAAACGGCTTCCTTAATTCACCAATTATGACTTTGCTCATTCGTGTGGGGTTACGAGTCGGCGCAGGTGTTGGTCGTCAGAAGGTGAGCTTGGGAGGTCCCCTTTGAAAAGCAGCTGCTGGACATCGTGGGCCTTGGCAGCTCCCAGACATTACTCCGTCCACTGTCAATGTCACATCATCAGGTCCAGGCCTTCTGATGAAAAGATTCTTGAGGATTCTGGATCCTGGACCGTGTCTACCACTGGACCTTGGAGGAGCTGCTACATTTCCACGCAGTTCCTTTGGTACTCTGGGGCTTTTCGATAAAGGGCTTACTTTCTACGTAAAAGGATTTTGTGTCCCTGCCAGCTTCTGAGCTGGGGGCACAGCCCAACTTTTCCCTGACATTGAGGGCCATGCCGTTTCCAGAGAACACCTCTTTGGGATGCCTGCCGTGGTGCTGAATGGACTTCATAGAGTGTCCGCTGGGGTACAGGCAGGTATCTTCCCTGAAAGAGGGAACCTGGGTTGTCGGGGTGGCTCTTTTGCCCGAGTGTCGAGCTCTTGGTTTCAGTTCAGGTCATGGGATCAAGCTCCCACATCGGGTGCTGTGCTCAGCGGGGAGTCTGTTTGAAATTCTCCCTCTTCCCCTCTTCCTTTGCCTCTCCTCCTGCTCGTGAACTCATTCTCTCTCTCTGTCATATAAATAAATAAATATCTCTGTCAGAGATAAATAAATCTTAAAAAAAAAAAAAAAGAAAGAAAGAAAAAAGAAAGACAACTGAGGCTCGTCTCTGCCATTTCGAAGTATCGGTATACTATTAGCTCTTCTTTGCGATGATGCTGTGGAGATGGGGTCACTAGAGTGGTAAGAATTTGGAATTTTCTGGCATTTGCCCCAACTATTTATTGAAGACCTCAGCCATCGGAGAGAATCTTGCTTACCTGCCTGGGGTTGTTTGATGGACTTTCACAAAAATTCTGTTTGCTGGGCACACCCGTTGGAACTCAGTCCATCAGGCTTCTCTCATTTCCTGCTTGGCCACGTGGCCCCTCCCGAGGTTCTGCTGGACACAGACATGGGTACATGCGTGCCCTCAGGGTGCGGCCTGTTGCTGTGCTCTGCACAGGAGAGCGGCTGGTGGCTTCCAGATCTGCCAGTCTTACGTATAAGACAACCCACCAGCAGTGGGCTGGGAGTGTGTGATCATCCAGTACTCAGGACATGGGGCTGGGCGGAGATCACTGACACCTGGAAGGAGAGGCTGCCTTCGGAACCCCACATTCATGCCATTAATTCTGCTTGCAAGGTGCATGGTGGTTCAGAACCTGGATTCTGGTGCCAGACTGCAGCCAGGCTTTGACTCCTGGCTTGGCCCCTGACCTTATAGAGGATGTCCTTCAGTCTGCCTTTGCCTTAGTTCCTTTGCCTGCTAAGTAGGGATGATGATGATGATGATGATGATGATGATGATGATGATGATGATGGTATCCCCCTCATAGGAGAACTGGAAACCCTTAAATTGCTAATATATGGAACCAAAACAGAGGCGAGCACATACTAAGCTCTAAAAAGGTATTTGTTATATATATTACTATGCCAATTATTGGTCACGTGAAAGGATCTCGTCTCTTGGAAAATTTAGTACAAAGAGATAAATGGAATGAATTTATTAAAATTTATTAAAAGGAAACATTGTTTTAGTGTCCTCGGCTGTGCAGAGGCCTCTAGAGTTGGGCTTAACATAACACACTCCATCTTCTCAAAGAGTCCTGCCAAAGCAGAAACAGCTCCCCCCCATCCCCAATACACACACACACACACACACACACACACACACACGTGGCTCAGCTGTATCAGCAGAAGTGTGGCCTCTACTTAGAAGGTCTGAGTTGGCGTCCCAGCTCTGCCCATTACCGTGTGGCCATATGATCTTTGCTATGACCTCTAACTTCTTTGAGCTCATCTATGAAATACACGACATTTGCCATTGGGATTGTTTTGAGCTGCAAATGAAATTCAGGTTCAAATGAAATCATATACGTCAACGCACTCTGTGGGCTAGAAAGCAGCTCCGTATGGATGAAGGTTGATATTATACATTATTATGATTTTATTATTTACCACTGAATTTACAATTACTCTATCAAGGAAAAATAGCAATGGATAAGGAAAACATTAGTATATTCATATAATAAAACACTGCTCAACCATAAAAAGGAACAAAGTCCTGATTATGCCATAGCATGGGTGAACCTTGAAAACATAAGGCTGAATGAAAGAAATCATTCACAGAAAGACTACATACATATCTCATGATTCAATTTCTGTGAAATATCCGAAAAGGGCAAATCTGTAGAGACAGAAAGAGGATTCGTGGCTGCTTAGGGCTGGGACAAGGTTGTGGGGGGTGATAACTCATGAGAATGGAGTTTCTCTTCGCAGCATTGAAATGTTCTAAAATTTGATTGTGGTGAGGGCTGCACAGCTCTGAGAATCTACTAAAAACCATTGAAGTGAGCACTTTAAACAGGTTAATTATGCTGCATATGAATTATAACTCAGTAAAGCTGTTACCTAATAAACAAACAGTGATTGGAATTAGCAGCGAGTTCTTAATGTGAAACATTATCTTTCTTGGTACTCATTATAGATATTCGGGATCCTTTACTGACAATAATCGTAGCTAATCTTAATGAACACTAGTGAAGGGTCAGGTTCTGTGTTGTAAGCTTTCTCTGTTTCATGCTCACAGCGCAGGTTTTTGTCCTCCTTTTACAGATACATAACAAGAGCTCAGAGAGGTTAAGCAGCTTACCGTAGATCACACAGCCAGCGAGTTTTGAAAGTGGGTGTGAAAGCAAGCAAGCGGATGGACTCCACAGCCTCCATTTTCCCCGTGTGTCCTCATGTGTTCATTGAGAGCATATGTTAAACTGTTTTGGACTCTATTCTGTCTCTGTGAGCTTTCTGCTAAATTTAAATGGATATGGCTAATCTTTTTAAAATATTTATGATCAGAAAAAAAAAAAAAAGCAAAATTTAATTTTGGGGGGGAATAATTATTCCAGAAAGCCACAAACTCAGTACCAGCAATTCCATCTGACTTTATTGTAAATAAAGGTGTAAATTTCGATTTTGATATCATTCCAGGAAGGTGGGAGTTTCTTTGCCTTTTCTTCTACCTCTAGAAAAAGCTGGAGCTTCAGACATTATTTTGCGCCGATGCATGTACCCATTTTCAGAGGAAAAAGGAAGGTGGGTCAGGTCGGTTAACTGGGGAATCATTTCACGTTTTTGTAAGATTTGGGGTTGCTCGGTATGGCATTGTGCTGGAACTTGTCACGAAGGCACAAGGCTACCGCCGCGAATCCGAGGTTTCTCTGCGCTCCAACTGCGTTCCCTTTGTTGGGGGGTCGGAGGCTGCTCTCGGGCACCGTGGAAGCCCTTGCCACCAGAATAGATTAATTTTGTCATTACCCTTTCTCCATTTCTGTCTTTAACCAGAAAAAAGAGGTTAATTGTGTGCCATTTCTCAGGAGAATGAGGTATCAGCATTTTAATTCCTGATATTTTATGAATTGTGGGCAGCTAATTAAAACTTAAAGATTAGAGGAGCTATTTTGGCTAAGAGGCCATTTGCAGGCTTGTGAAATGAGGAGAACAAAGGGCTGTCTTTTCTTTTTATTCCCACAGTTTAAATGAAGTTTCATGCTGAAATAGAGCCTTGGATTGTTTTTACAGACTGAGGATTCATTGTATCGATTCTAATTTTCATTTTGAAGCAAGTGGAGCAGGATCTGAAAGCAACTGAGGGGTTAACGTGAAGATTATGGGGAATGTTAAATAGCGAGATCTGTGTTTGGGGGCCCCATTCGACCCTTCTTGACTTCTAAGAGACGTCTTAAAGTCAGAGAGGAACCACATTCAGATTCTGTTAGATGTCCTTAATTGCCGTGTCAGAGCTCAGTATGGAGTTGGATCTTCTCTTCTGTTCTCCCTCACACTGAACTGGTGGAGTTGCCTCATGGTAGATTAATGGAGTGGCACCAGCCCTGCGCTTTGTCTCGCCTCCTTTCTTATCTGGTTGACCTTCAAGTTACTCCATTTCTTTGGACACCACTGAAATCACCAAAGGGCCCACATCTTTAGGATGTGAATCAGAAAACCATTAGTCCCAACCCTACTTTATGCAAATGAGGGGGAAAAAAAAGCACATCTTCAGCTGGGGCAGTCCAACTGTTGCTGGAAAGTCAAGGTGTTGCTTGGAAAGTCAAGGTGCGTTTTAGCTGCTATCCACCTCCTGACTGTTCCCTTGAGCAGGGCAGAACCCACACAATGGATCACAGTGGCCATGATTCCAACAACTCTTTCCGTCTTAAATTTCTTATCCGTGTGTCTCAATTTACTTCTGGTTGTAAAACAATTTCTTCTTTCTGAGATGGGGTTAAGTTGGATGAGATTGAGCAAGTGTCCAATGCAAACTCGTTATGTTCAAAACCAGGCTACCATTATCCTCTCTGTCCCCAGCCTCCTAATTTTTTCCTTCAATCTAAATTAAATAAGCAGTAACTAGGGCTAAGAAAGAACCAGCTGGTGGAGGGAGTGACGGCAAGCAATGGGGAAAAGCTATTCTATCCGAATAGAAGAGTGTGGACAGAGACTCTGGACCTGGGAAGAATCTGGTATGTTCTGAGAATTGAAATAAGACAGAGAGATTGAAGATTGGGGATTAAGGAGAGGCAGAGGGCAAGAAGAAACTGCAGGGAAGGGAAGAGGCCAAGTCTTGGGGGGTCTTGAGTCCATGTTAAGGATTTGGGACCTTCCCCTATGAGGAGCCGGAATGTATTCAGATATTTAGTTTTAAGCAACAGGCATAAGATGATCATACCAGTAGTTTAAATAATAAAACCCTAGAGGGGAATGAGAATAAATGTGGGGGGTCTGTACAGAGGTTACAGCCTCTACGCAGGCAATAGACAACGTTGAGTAGAACATGGCATTGGTGAAAGGTAGAGACAAGTGAACAGTTCTAACAAAATTTCAGGAATAAAATCAATATTTGGTGATGGATTGGCCATGAACATTCTTTTTTTCCTTTAGGAGGAAAGGAGGAATTTATTGGAGATGCAAGCCCAGATACTGGATGGATGTTCACACAGACCTTGAACTGGACAAAGGCAGAAGTGGTCATGGTCAATTGTCGGAGTCTTCAGAAAATGAATAAAAGTGATTGGAAGTTGGAAAAAGACAGGAAAGGGAGAGATGTTGGTAGCCCATGGAATAAAACTCAAAGAGTGGAAGAGAAATCATCTGGAAGATACTTCCAACCCATGTTATTCTCCTTGGTCCCCTACTTCACCACTTGCTCTCTTGTGATTTAGCAAATGGTTACAAATTGAAGAAATCACATATTTGGTGTGCTTTGAGATATCTTATTTGCAATGGTGAATCTTTGTACAAACTTTGTTTTTTAGAACATACTTTTGATATAGATTTATTTTGCCTTTCCTTGAGCGATCTTATATGCATTACTCGGTTGGTAAACATGGATTGCTTTTAAACATGTATTCTTTCAAAAAGTTTTTTTCTCCCATGACGAATGAGACAGACCATGAAATCTTTAGCACAAAGAAGCATTGCTTCATTCATTTGCTTTGAGTCATGTGGTTTTCATTGGACGCATTTCCCTTCTGGGCTGCAGGTATAGAAGGGTTTAAATTTAATGTAGAAAATGTCTTACCCAGCTGGTACCTCAAGCCCTAATTCTGCCCCTTTTCCTCCTCACCCACCCACCAGCACGTGACCATCATTTCACTCTACTTCAAGCTAACTGGGGCTCAAAATACTCGCCAGCTCACTGAATCAGCAGGTCCGATTCCATGATCAGGCGTGGGCAGTAGAGCACTAGATAATGGGAGACGTGGGACTTGCAGGAATCAGACCTGGATCTGGGGCTGAGTCTGCTCTGTAGGATGGAGGGATTCCTGATGTTCGACAGTGGGTGGCCCACATCGAGACGCTTGCTCTTGGGCCTTATATCTAGGCCAGTGGTGGAGACTGTCTTTATTTCTCACTTTTCTCTCTCTGGTCTCTCTGGGGGAACCTCATTTTCGAGCCCTACAACTTTCAAATCTGTCTTCCCAGCCACGACCTCGTTCATGCTGTCTGGAGGCAGATATCGAACATCCCCCTTGGTTGGTGGGGGTGTGGAGGGTCACACAGCGTTCCCCATCTCAACTTTCCGTTCTCCGGCTGAACTCCCAGAGGAGACCTGACCGTGGAGGTCTACACAGATGTTGGTTTCTTCCTGGCGATTGCCTGCCTTGGTGCTTCATCCTGAGGACCAGGCTTTCTAGAAATTCTTGAGATTTGAAATAGTTTCTCCTCTGGACAGCAAACACTGAGCTTCTGAGGACCGCTGCTCGCCCTTCTGGAGATTTTGTAAGCCCCCCATTCCTTGTATGAAAACCCTCCGTGCTTGGAATACATCGGGCCGTTCCTGACCAGTGCTGTCCGAGTCACTAATTGTTAGTGGCCTCCCACCCTCTCCGTTAGCTCAGGCTGAAGCTTGGGGGTGGTCCTCACCTCCCCACCCCTCACTTCCCACATCCAGCTGATTTCCACATTCTGTTTATTTTTTTGTGCCTCCTTAATACAACGCGAATCCGTCCCAGCCTGGTTTAGAAGCTGATTTATTTAGTGCTTGGATTATTGTAACAGGCTCCTAACTAATTTTACTGCCTTCTGTATCCCTTTGAACCCAGTCCAATTCTGTCCCCCACCCCCCACACACTGTTGCCTGATTAATCTTTCTAAAAACAGATCTGATTGTGTTGCCTCCGTCTGTCAAGCTCCTTGCTGCCTTCAGTCTACCAACCACACTCTGCTTGCAACCACACTGAAGGCCTTGAGAGCACCGGCCTTACTTCTTACTCCTTCTCTGTGATCTTCCCTTTGCCTTTTTACTCCCTGATTTGCTGAGTTAACTCCTATTTATTGCCGGTAGGCACAGTCTTTCCTGACACTGCCCTGGAGTCTGGGTCACACACCCCCTCCTACGTTGTTAGTCCTGGGTATGCACAGAACCTTCCAGCAACTCCCTCACCCAACTAAGGGGTTCCCTCCTGGGAGCTAGCTGTTGACTTTGCTTACCTTAGATTCTGCGTGGTCAGCCCAGTCTCTACAGGCAGGAAGCATCTACAGAAACAAGAGGGTGAGGTTCAGAAAATCAGCTTGAGTAGCTATACGTTGAGTCCTACCTACCCCTCCTATTTTCATTGTCTATTCTGAGCACCAGAAATTTGTCATGAAATTCCTATTTTACTCCCTCCGCTTCCTCAGGCAGCCTGGGAGCTTGCTGTGGTGTCATATCTATTCTCCCCCTTTATGTCATCAGGAGGGACATGGAGGAAGCAAATGTGTGGCACAGTGGGCAGCTGGGGGTGTGTCCCGGAGGATTTTATCTATCTTCGACCTTTTAATCTGGATCAAGAAGAGGGATCACCAAGGCCATCCTGCTTTATCCTCCAGCCTAGGCCCAGCTGGTGGGTTTAGGGTCAGGCTTTGGCTGCCCCTGCTGGTTTGATCCCCTAGAATGCAGCACACCCCAACAGTCTCAGGCAGAACATGTTCTACCCACAGTTTCACATGTTCTTCCTGAGAAATAGATGGTCAGAGGTTATACAAATTACTCAGTGTGCTGAATTTACTCTAACCTCAGGATTGTTCCATAGATGTCAGTAAGACAGTACCAGACCGTTGTTGCCTGCTCTTTCAGCAGTCTGTGAGACATTTTGAGTGGAGAGGGGAATTTACAAGCCTGGGTGGAACTAGTGGGCAAGCCCACCAGCCAGCAGAACAGTTTGTGGACTGTGGGGTCCCCTGCTCTCCTCTCCCTGTTCTTAAGAAGTAAGACAGCATTGCCTTCATTCTCCGACTGTGCTATGCCCTTGGGAAGGCTTGGGACTCATCAGAAAGGCACAGCCCTTCACCCTGCACCACGGGTTGACATCAAAGTCCAGACAGGAGTCCAAGGAAACGAGGACAATGGTCTTTTGTAGTTTTTAAAGACACAGGTAAGATTTAATCTCATGGAGGAGTCAAACCAGCATTCTCAGAACATGCTCATGGCCACTTCCAAGCTTTTGCTCATACTGCTGCCTCCACCTTGGAAAGCTCCTGTTCTTCCTTTCTGTGCATTCAATTTGCTTCAATTTCCTCTTCCGATCTTACCACCATAGGAAGAGTCCCTGGTTACAGGAGCCCACCGTTATCTCTCTCTATTCTGAAGTTCTAAGGGTTCAGAGACTTTGTTTGGCCTTCGTGGCCTTACATGATTCCTGTGTTTCTTTTCTTCTCATTATTTTCATATGTATATACATAGACATACAGACATACAGGTACATGTTTAGAGAAATTCACCACCACACCATTCCATACATATCACATAGATTGTTGAATGGGAAAACTAATAGAAATTATTTAAGCATCCCGTGCTTAGCTAATGTTGGTGAGCCAAACTATATACTCGGTAAGGTCGATTTCACTAAATATTTTGCATCCTTTTCTTATTTCTGGTTTCTCAAATGTTCATAACCATTAGAATATATACTGATATATTTTTATCTTTAGATGCCAAAACAGCTCTTCCTTTAATAAACTACAAATTATTTGAATGATGTCTTTCTTTGGGTGGTGGTTTTGTCTGGAAGGATCATGCACCTTTATTGTTACCCAATTGTTTTTTCAGTTCCTTTACAGAATATGCTCCTTTATGGATTTTTTAGTGTTTCAGAGTCCTGGGCACATGCTTAAGTTTTATGGTTTTAATAAACGTGAGAAAGTTTTTTGTTTTAAGATCTGTTTATTTATTTGAGAGAGAGAGAGAGAGTGTATGTGCATGGGAGTGGGGGAGGGGCAGAGAGAGAGTCTCAAGCAGACTCCCTGCTGAGCGGGGAGCCCATGTGGGGATCGATCCCATGACCCATGAGATCATGACCTGAGCCGAAACCAAGAGTTGGACGCTCAACCAGCTGAGCCACCCAGGCGCCCCCAACTTGACAAATTTCTTACTAAAAGTGACAGTACATGTGGAACAGAGAGCATAGTTTCTGATATGCAACAATTGCTCAGTCCCCATTGCTATTATTATTATTGTTGTGATGATGTTCATGTTGGTGATGATATTATTATGCACTGGGCACTGAGTGAGACACTGGAGATACAAAGATGTATCAGGAATGGCTATTGCTTTTAAGGTGCCCATCATCTGATGAGAGAAGTAAACAAGGTAAGAAGACAGCACGGTGCCCACTGGGGCATATGGTGGAAGGAGACACAGGTGGCTGCGAAAGCCCATCGGAAGGGTTGGGTTGGTTGGAGAAGGCTTTGTGGGGAGGAGCTTGGGAGTTCTGAAGGATGAGAGTTATCCATCTCAGGGGAACCTGAAGATCGTTCCAGGCAGAGAGCACAGTTTGGATAAAGATCCAGAGTCCTGGGAGAGTGGGGTGCATGGGCCCTATCCGTGGTTCAATAGAGCTGCAGGGGCAGTGCCAGGTGGGAATTGGGAAGAGGCAGGTGAGGACGGTGTCCTATCTGAAGGCCCGAGAGAATCCTCGAGGTCCCTGGAGGCATGAAGGGATGTTTGAGCAGGGGAGATCTGAATTCTGAAACATAGGTCTACTGTTGGGTGTCTACCACAGCTTAGAGGGAGGTAAGGGACTTGGACAGCCAGCTCCTACCGGCAGGGAAGGCAGCCATAGTGGACATGCAGCGCAGTGGGAATTCTGAGAGAAAGTGAAGAAATAGGAGAGTCTGGAGTTGGAGCTCAGGGTCTCAGGAAGATGTGAGGAGAGAAGGAGCCAGGGAGGCCTTAAGGGCTTCTGGTCTGCCCATGGGGTAGATGTGCCTGCAGCAGGAGGAGCAAGAACAGATTCTGTGAAGATGTTGAGTTTGGGTTGGAAGCGCAACTCTGAAGTTCAGAGAAGAAACAGGTGCTGGAGAACCAGGGCGGAGAGTGACCTTGGCACCGGCAGTAGAGCCGTGAGAAGAGTTGGAGTCATTCGTCTGTGTGCCAAGCAGCTCTTCCTCGTTGGAATAGACCATAGCCATGAGTATGATTTAAAATGTTCTAACAGCCGCATTAAAAAGTAAAAAGAAACAGGTAAAATTAGTTTTAATAACATATTTTATTTAACTCAATTATCCAAACTCTCATAATTCCAACAGGTACTCAATAGAAAAATTATTAACAAGTTGCTTCCCGTGCTTTTCTTCATTCTAGTCTTTGAAATCCGCTCTGTGTTTTATACCTACAGCACATCGTACTTGGACTCATCAGAGTGCTATGCTTAAGGGACATATGTGGCAGATGCTTCCGTGTTAGATAGGGCAGGTGTTGAGCCCTGGTTCTTTATTTTGGCTTGATGAGCTTTTAAATATGCTCCCAGGTGCACGGAGTCCGGTTACATCAGAACACTGGGGGTGGAACCCAAGCCTTAGTATCTTATCAGATCTTAGGATCTTATCAGGATCTACCCAGTGGCTCCAGACTGAAGAGAACCAAAGCGCTAAGTTTGCAGAACAGTACTGATAGTAAGGGATGGAAAGAAGATCTGGAAAAGGGATTGCAGAGGGGTCAGAGAAGGAGGAGGAAACCAGTCAAGAGAGGTACCTTAGGAGGCAAAGGGAGAGTTTCGAGGAGGAAGCTGACACTAGAGAGGTTACAACTGAGTATTGTTCATGGGCTAACACTGGCTGGGGAGGCATCATTAATGTCCTGGTCAAGAACAACTTAATTTACATTTACAACAAATTTTCATTGAGTGCCTACAATGTGCCAGGCCAAATGGCTCTTGATCTGATGGAGCTTATGGTGTAGCGGTAACAGGAGAGGACATTTCTGAGCAACTACCCAAGCCAGATGCTGGGTGAAGCACTTTGTAAGCATTAACTCTCTCCCTTGGTGCCCATAGCACTCCTAGGAGATGGTGCTGCTCTTCTTCCATTTTCTGGATGGGAAGCCTGAGGCTGATGAATGTTAAGTAAGAGACAGAGCCTGTGTATCACTCAGGGAAGGCTAGGTGATGCTAAGGTCACACCCCCAAATCTAAGTGGGTTTTTTCTCACTCACATTGCATGACCATCAGGAGAGGCTGGAAGTTCTGGTCTACACTGTCCTCATTTTGAGATCAGGCTGCAAATCACAGACCGACTTTATAGCTTTTGGGTCACTGGCCAGAGTGAGTCACGTGGTGAGGTGGGGGATGTCTAATCCCACCACACAGAAGAAAAGATCTGGAGATACCGGAGCAAAGAGTACCACATCTCTACCACATCTGGAAATACTGGGGCAAAGGGTACCACCATCTTCTCACCACCACAGTCAGGAGATGGGAACCGGGATTTATACCCAGGCAGGATAGCTCCAGAGATGATCTCTCTCTCTCTCTCTCTTTTAAGATCTATTTATTTATTTGATAGGGGGAGGGGCAGAGGGAGAGGGAGAGAGAGAACCTCAAGCAAACTCCCTGCTAGTCGGGAGCCCAAGGCAGGGCTCGATATCATGATCCTGAAATCATGACCTGAGCTGAAATCAAGAGTCAGACACTCAACTGATTGATCCACCCAGGCGACCCCAGAGATGATCTCTTATTTACCATACTGCACAGCCTTCTACTTACAGGTAAGGGCTGACCAGGACCACGAGGGACAGATGTTCACAAAAGCGAGTCTTCCAAATTTTAGAACCTACACAGATCTCTCTTGGCTCTGAAAGACTCTGACATATGTCCACTGGTTGTCTAAGTTGGCCTATTATCCCTGAATACTATTCCGTTTCTTCTCCACAATCAATGTACAAGCAGACTAGATTCGTGACACCAAGAGCAAGGAGTGGAAGTTGCCATCTCACAGAAGGATCTGATCCAGTAGCCAAGAGGACGCTTAGAATTCCTCCTGGAGCTTCTTGGCTAGAAGAGACTTTCAAGGTCATCTAACTGAAGCACCAATCCTTGTTTTTATACTTCTTCTTTGAGGGCTGGACATCCAGCGTCCTGTGGAGCACCCCCCGGGGCCAGGAGCTTGCCAAGTCCTCAAGCAGCCTCACCTGTAATTGGACTTCGAAGCTGGAAAGAACTTTTGATAATAAGCTGAAATCTGTCTCTCTAAACGTCCTTCTCAGACCACGCACAACAACTGAATCCCACTTTCCCAAAACAGCCCTTTACATTTTTTAAAGATGGTTTCCTATTCCCCTCAGGTCCTTCTCTTCCAGTTGGAAACTTCTCGAATTTAAAGCACATGAAACGGAATGTTCCCCTTTTTGTGACAACACTGAGATTCTTCATACAATTTCAGATGTTTCTTTACTACTTTCCTTCCTTTCTTCCTTCCTTTCATACCTCCTTCCATCAACTCCTTCTTCCTCCCCCAATAGCCCTAATGCTAATAGAGTAATCTGATTTAAAAGGGGTAAAAGGGGTGTCTGGGTGGCTCAGTGAGTTAATCATTTGGCTTGATTTTGGCTCAGGTCGTGATCTCAGGGTCATGAGATCAAGCCCCATGTTGGGCTCTGTGCTGGGTGTGGAGCCTGCTTAGGATTTTTTCTCTTCCCCACCCTCTGCCCCCTCCCCTTACCCCCGCACCCCTTAAAAAAAAAAAGAGAGAGACATAAATAGAAGCGGATTGATCAAGTAATGGATTCTGCCTGTGTCAACTCAGTCATTTCTTCAGAACAGAATTCCCACAGGGCCCGGTGCACACCCACCCTGCTCTTTCTCTGAAACCAGACATTACTAGCAAATGTATGTTGGCTGTCTCATCTGTGCCTACCTCAGGGCTATCGAAGGAGGAAAGGAAATAACCCATAAAGTGATCATCTCAGTGATCACATGTGGCATGCTGTGTATGTTCTGAACACATTTATAAATAACTGAGGTTTGACTAAATAAGTCATGTGAAAAAACATGTAAAAAAAGGACTGAAGAACAGTATACAAGGACCTTGACATGCACATTTTTCTTTTGTGAATGATTTGTATGAACACTTCTATTTAATGATTTGAAAGACAGAGATGAAAACCTGTAGATTCTTGACTCTATAAAGTTAGAAGAGATTAGTTAAAACTGAGCTCATGTCTTACAGGGGTTTAAATTAAAATCATCAATATAGCAGAAGAGCAAACTCTAAACCCTATTTAAGAGCAGGGTGTCCTTTGGTATGGGTTGATAGAAATCAACTAAGGAGAAGCTCCTTTGCAGCTTAGGACAAAGTTCTTGTACCTATAAGGTTGTGCTCTGAGGCCAAAGACCATAAGGATCCCAGTCTTGGGTTAGCAGGTGGAATTTTTTATTTTTAAACCTGTACTTTGGAATAACTCTAGGTCTACAGAAAGGTTGCAAGACTAGGGAGACTTCCCTGATACCCTTCATCCTAGCTTACCCTTATGTTACCATCCTGCATATGTTACCATCCTGCAAACAAGGAAATACTGATATATACTTAATAATCATTTTAATATTTAACAACTTAATATTTAATATTTAACAATTAATCGATACAAATATACTATTGACACAATGATGTTAGCTAATCTAGAGATCTTATTTAAATTTTACCAGTGTTCCCTGATGTCCCTTTTCTGATCCCACATGGCATTTCGTTGTCATGTCTCTAGTTTCCTCTCTTCTTTGAAAATCTTACCATTCTTGTCTTTCATGGCTTTGACATTTTAGAAGAATACTGACCAGTCCAAACCCCTTATTTTCCAGAAAAAGAAACTAAGACCCAGAGAGCTCCATACAGTCAGATAACAGTAAAACTCTCAAAGTACATCTTATTTTTTTTTTTCACAGTAAATTGAATTTGGGGAATTTTGGCAAGTATACCACCAAAGTGATATTGAAGTTTTCTTTACTGCATGATAAATATCAGGAGGAGCTACATGATGTTTATATATAATGTCTTCTTGTTGGTGATGTTAAATTTGATCATTTGGTTAAGGTGGCATTCAAGGTTTTTCCAGTCTTCCCTCCAACTTTGTAACTAATAAATATTTTATTTTTAGACTACGTCAACTTACAATCTCTCATCATACAACAACTACCATTAAATTTGTCATTCTTTCCATGTTTATCAATTAAAGTCTACTGTCCCCTTTTCCATGCTTATTTATGTTGTACAGAGTCATGAATATTTATTTTACTCAGTGTGTTATAAGACATTATTATCTTTTGTTTTCTTGCTCACCTTGTTCTAGGTTGAACACTGAGGTCTCTTTCGAGTTGGTTCTTCTATTCTCTCTCTCTCTCTCTTTTTTTTTAAAGATTTTATTTATTTATTTGACAGAGAGAGAGAGAGAGATCGTAAGTAGGCAGAGAGAGAGGGGGAAGTAGGCTCCCTGCTGAGCAGAGAGCTCAATACTGGACTTGATCCCAGGACCCTGAGATCATGATCTGAGCTGAAGGCAGAGACTTAACCCACTGAACCACCCAGGTGCCCATTATTTTTCAGCACATCCTTACTTTCTGGCACCACAAAATGTTTCAGGCTCTGCGTTTGCTTTTTCTGCCCCAATGCAGGAGTCAACTATTTCTTAAGAGTCTACTTCATTTCAATGGAAAAAGCAAGATCTGGATGGTAGGTGACCAAACAGAGTTTTAGTCAAAAATAATGGAAGCACCAGAGGGAAGAACAAAACAATCACTGGCATTTAGTGCCAGGTCACAGAGTAATGTGATACCTGGGCTATTAGTCATCTATTGTTGTGTAACAAAACAACCCCAAATATAGCAGCTTAAAACAACACACATTTATTACCTACTTGGCAGTTTCTGTGGGTCGGAGGATGTAGGTATGGGTCCTCTGTTTCAGGGTTTCTAACAGAATGTCATCAAGGTGTAGACTGGCCTATTGTCATCTTAAGGTTCAACTGGAAAAGAATTGACTTCCAAGCTCATGTTTTTGTTAGCAAGATCTGCTTCTTTGTGAGTTGTTGGCCTGAGGGCCTTGGTTCATTGCTGGTTATTGGCTGGAGACTGCCCTCAACTTTTTGTCACATGGGCCTCGTGACCAAGGCAGCTTGCTTCCGAAAATGGTTGAGGCTGAGAAGGTAGTAGAGGGTTTGCTAGCAAGATGGAAGTCTGTCTTTACAACTGAATCACAAAAGGCCTAATATTTTTGCCATATTCTCTTCCCTTTTCTTTTGTGCCATAGTATTTCTCTTTCATCTGTGACTACTTAAAACATCTCTTGATATTCTGCCTTTCTTACCCCAGGGCTGGCAAGAAAATTCTGCCATGGAAACCAAGGTGACACAAGACCACATAGATTACATTCTAGAGCTACTTACAAGTTTTTTTTTTTTTTAAAGGTAGTTTCTACAGTGGATGTTTGGCCAAATCCAGACTCTGACACTGAATATGATATGCTGTTGGAAGATTAGTCGAGAATTTTAAATTATTTGCACCTGACAATAAGGCTATAGTGTCTTGTCTTGATGTGTTTTATCTTTATTTAACAAAGAAGCAGAATAGTTGAAGCTGAAAAAGGCCTTAGACTAATGCAGACCAAACTCTAGCTCCCCTTATTCTCCAGCTGAAGAAACCAAGACTTGGTAAGATAATGGTAGAACTCTAGGCCAGGATGACAAATCCTGTGTTCTATCCCAGAGAGTACTTCAGTAACAGAGTGGGTGCTTTGTTCTTATAAACATTTTCCTGAACTTTTTGGTTTACCAAGGTTTCATTCCTTCACTTATCAAAGCGAACAGGGCATTCATTCTCTTCTTGACGTGTTCTGGGGATATCAAGTTGAAGGAAGTGTGTCTCAATTCTGATGTGACACAGAGACTAGGGGAAGAGGGACATGTGAACACACCATCTGATGGGAGAAAGGCCCAAGGGAGTTATGAATAAGGTATCTTGAATACAAAGAGAGGAAGCCAATAGCAGTTACTTTTTAGTATTTTTCACACGTGTTAAGACAAATGGCCTCTCTTTGGCATGGCACAAATGTTGCACTGGGAATCTAGGTCAGTGGGGGTTATGGACATTTTGAGTGGGACAGCCTTGGCTCCTGTCCACTGAATTCCAGTAACAAGTACCCCTTGGATCAAAAACAAATGCACCAGGACTGCCAAGGGTGTGGGATGCGTTGGTTGAGAACCTTTGCCCAAGCTAACAGACAACAAGCATCTACCTGCAGTAAAGCCACTGAGCTCACTCTCAGAAACAAACAAGCAGAATGGTGCTTTCCAAATGGTTTGAAGCCCTAAAAATAGGACTGTAAATTTGGAGCAGATGATTTTGGCTCATGATTAATTACATTAGCCCAATGCAAACACAAGCACTGCATTCTATAAAAAGAGCAAAGATCTCACCATTCTATAGTTGCATCTTATTAATTCCACATCTCGAAAACTTGGCTTTGGATTAGGACAGGCTCACGTTTATTTTTGCTTTGGCTTTGATAAATGAGTTTCCTAAGCAAAAACATAAACAAACAGCAGAGAAAGAAAATGTTTGCCTCGCTTCTGCACAATCAACATCACTTATTTTACAGGTAAAAACCAAACATATAACTCGTGAATGATTCTAGTCGTTAGGGAAGCTGGGCCCTCAGTTTGATAATTATATGAGCAATTTTAAAAAAGGAGAATAATGAGTATGTATTAGTTTGCTAAGGCTGCCATAACAAATGACCACGAACTGGGTGGTTTACAACAACAGGAACTTAGTCTCTCCCAGCTGTGGGGGCCAGGAATCTGAGATCAAGATGGCGGCAGTCTGCTCTCTCTCCAGAGGCTCTAGGGGAGAGGCCTTCCTCATCTCTTCCAGCTTCTGCTGGCTCCAGCCTCGTCCTTCACAAACTGTTTCCTCTCCCAGCCCCATTCCAGTGACTTTGTAATACTGTTCCTCATGCTTGCGACACCAGCTTCCTCCTCATCCCCGAGTTCTGATGTCCTTGTCTGTGTTCCACAGCCCCGTCATTTTCTCGACTTCAGTGTGTCCATGTGTCATGGAGGCAGAGATCATGGCTCTTCTTCATTCTTGTCAGCCTGGTACCTTAGCGCTGTGCCCGGCGTACAGTAGGTGCTCAGTAAACATATTTTCAAGGAACGGATCCATAAGGAAGGGAGGAAGGGAAGAAGGAAGGAAGAGCAAGTGGAAGGGTAGGAAGGTCAAGTACAAGTACAAGGAAGTTACTTTCTTGTACTGGGTGTGTGCTAACTTGTTTAATTTTCCCTTTCACCTGATCACATAGCTCTTATGTGTACCATCTTTATTTTATAAATGGTTAAAAAAAAAAAAACCAGAGGCTCAGGAAGAAGAAGGTGCCCAAACTGCTTGAAAACCTTTTTGGAACAAGCATGCAGAAAGAAAGAAACTAAAAATGACTCGTGTGAGGTTGGCAGTGGTAGAAAAATCTGGAAGGAGTGTCACCCATTGTTAATAGAGTTATCTTTGAGAGATGGATAATATTATTAAGTTTTTGCTCTCCTTGCTGATTTAAATGATTTTTTTTTTACAGTGAAATAATATTTAGCAGGTGAAAGGGAACTGCATTTGGGCTAGAGTGTAGGGGGTACAGCAGCTATGATGGAAAGGGTGCGATTCTGGAACGCCAGAGGGACGGGCCAGAGTTGCAAGGAGAGAGTCGATTAATATACTTCAGGTCTTGGAGCTTGAGGTTAGACCCAGGAGTCAACTGACTTGTAATTTCATATTTTTTGTGTGGGTCCAGTGTAAAATGGAAATAGTGTTTAAACACTGATGCTCCATTTTATTTATTTTTTTTCAATAAGAATCAGAAATGTTCTGTGCGTTTCTAAATCATGCAGCCAGTTTTGCTTTTGAGCATCCCGAAGAAAATGTTGTTTTCTCTGCTGTTGCCACCAAAAGCCACTGTTTCATGCCTCAGAGGGGAAAAAAAAGTCCTTTCTCGGTACTCTAACTGCTTCTGGAGCGGGAATAAATACACACTTTTAGCTTTCTTTACGCTTAATTTTATTCAGGAGGGGAACTGTACAGCTCTCGAGCTTTTCTCTTCATTTCTGATTTATTTATTTATGTTTCTTTGGCAATTTTAACTGTGGGAATAAACAGATAATCAGCAAGCTCCCTCTCGTTATGCTGGGCCTGCCTGTCTTCTCCTGCTAAGGGGTTCAGCAGAGCCCTGAGTGTCCAGAGGGGTTCCGCAGACACTCACCTACCTGCAGCTCTTGATATGCCTGCCTTGGTGCTCTGACTCATTCAACATTGTTCCCTTCCTGGGAGGGGAAAGGGAAGCTTGTGATTGTCTTGCTGTTGTCCTCCATCCTCTGTTTGCCTCCTGAGTGTAACAGCCTTATTTGCGTCCCCCAAAGATAGCATTGTTCTTAGAATTTTGAAATTGTCCCAAAGGAAAAGTATAGAGCAAGTGCATTAGTCAGGGCTCTCCAGAGAAACAGAACCAATAGGATGTGTATGTGTGTGTTTGTGTGTGTTTATACATGTAGAGAGATGTTTGTATCTCTCTCTGTCTCTCTGTGTGTGTAGTGTGTGTACACACACACACACACACACATTTATTATCTATCTATCTATCTATCTCTCTGTCAAGAGATTTTAAGGGATCGGTTCATGTGGTGATCGAAGATGGCAAGTCAAAAATCTGCAGGGTGGCCAGCAGGCTAAAGACCCAGACCCAGGAAAAACTGATGTTGCAGTTCAAGTCCAAAAGCAATCTGCTGGCAGAATTCCTTCTTGCTCAGGAAGGTTAGTCTTTGTTCTATTAAGGCCTTCAACTGATTGGATAAAGCCCACCCACAATGTACAGAATAATCTACTTTACTCTAAATCCACCAATTTAAGGAGACACTTATTCTTTATTTTCCTCTGGCTTATCTGTTGAGGTTGTTTTGATATCTTATGACATGCTGCAGTGAAATTTAGTTTTAATTATGTTAGGGTCTGCTGTTTCTCTTTAAAATTACCAAGGGAGCAGGAGGATATAATGTGGAGAAAATTGTACTGGAAGTATTTTATTTTATTTTATCTTAGATTTTTATTTATTTTTGAGAGAGAGAGAGAGAAAAAGAGAGAGAGACCAAGCAGGAGGAGGGGCAGAGGGAGATGCAGATTCCCTGGAGAATACAGACCCCACCATGGGACTCAATCCTAGGACCCTGGGATCATGACCTGAGCCACCCAGGTGCCCAGACAGGAAGCATTTTATTAAAAGAGTATTCAGAATGAAACAAAGGAAACAAAAGAAAAATGCAGGCAATGTGGAAGTCCGGTTGGCCCCAGTTTTGAGACCATTCCTGTTCTGGATAATTCTTTTAAGCTCTGGTCCACCCATGTCTTTTCTTCTCTTTTCCACCAGATTTTCTTTTCTTTTCTTTCTTTCTTTTTTTTTAAAAAGATTTTATTTATTCATTTGACAGAGATCACAAGTAGTCAGAGAGGCAGGCAAAGAGAGAGAGAGAGGGAAGCAGGCTCCCCGCCAAGCTGAGAGCCCGATGCGGAGCTCGATCCTAGGACCCCGAGACTATGACCTGAGCCAAAGGCAGAGGCTTTAACCCACTGAGCCACGCACACGCCCCTCCATCAGATTTTCTAACACTTCTGCAACTTTGAATCATTCCTAAGAGGCTTGAGAGTTTTCGTTTGTAAAACTGGGGTTTTTAATTTCATTTGGAATCTAAAGGGTCAACCTATGTTTTGGCAAACAGCAAGACAACAACATTCAGGCTGGGCATTTTGGAGCCTGCTTGCCCCAAGGCTCTGGGGATCATGGCGATCTGGGGTCGTTGGGAAGCCAGCCTAAGATGATCTGGCTGGCATACGACTGGTCATTCCATTGAATTGGTGACCTCTGGAAATCTCTGAGCAGTAGTAGGTGGCGGTACGTCTTCGGTTTTATATTGATAACTGACGACTAACCGGATTTCACACAATGCTGCCGTCCTAATGCTTTGGCAGCTAAAAAGGGATGCTCAACATATTGAGTCCAAAATACACTACATGAAAATATCTCCTCTCCTTCACAGCTCCTATTTCCATGCCACAGCACTTTCGGATTTCATGCCTTACCACCAGCCCATACTTGGAGAAGATCCACAAGATCCGAACGTGCCATCGTAACATCTCTGAGATGGGCGAAAGTGTTGATAACATGCCAGAATCCGTTCCAAAAACAACTACCATAGAATACACCTCTTAAGCTCTGAGTTGATTAATCTGGATTGCACTTTACAGGGTTCAGAACAAGGTCAGAAGATAGGGTTGGGTAAGAGTAGCATGTCCTTGAAAGTAAGTGGATGTTGATGACAGACTGAAAGCAGAATGAGAAAGGCAGACAGAAGAGTCAGTTGGTAATACCCAGAGGCACGTAGGTATGTTACATGCATCTGGGAAGAGCCTGCTGTCTAGGTTTCTTTCATACAACAGACTTGCCAGGCAAGGTTCCTAGCCTTGTCTTTGTATGAATTCTAAGGAGGTGCTGTATTACATTATTTACAATCAGGTTTAAAAGAAATTCCTCATAATTGAAATATAAAATGATGACATAAACCTCTTATGACCTTAAAAACTGTATACAGTTAAATCATGTTTCCGTCTTGCTTTGAGACATGGTCATATCTTCTATTCTCTACAGTTCAAGAGCCATTGATATAGAGTGGGTAGCAATTAGCATTTAACAGAAATACTGTTTTGGGACATAGTCCACAAGGTCTTATGTTAGATTCTTATCTTCCCTCCAAATTTTTGCATCTTATATTTTAACAAGCCCTTTCCAAGCCACTTAAGTTTAAACTCTGATGTGTCCTTTAAGGTTTGGCTTTAATGATAAAATCACATCTTGGGCACTTGTGCACTCTGCTTTTGGGAGTAGAGATGGTGCAGTCTTTCTGGAAGGTAATTTGGCATTACAAATAAATAAGTACTTCAACACCACAGTCGGACTTCTAGAAATTTAACCTGTGAAAATGATAGGAGATGAAAATAAAAATGAATTGACAAAGATGTTTGTTGCAGAGTTATTAATACAGGTGAAAAACTGCAAATAATACTGAATGGCCAAAAATAGAGGCGTTGATTAAAGCAATTAGAGTAACATTGCAATTACTTATTATGCAGTGAGTTATTATATAGCCCTTAAAATCAGATGAGAAAATGTGCATAATATATTGTTCAATGGAAACAAATTATACCAAAGAACGTGATAATGATCACAATTTTGTTTGAAATTATGTTTATGTACTGAAAAAAGATTGAAGGTATAATCATCAAAATGTAAACCATAGTTATCTTTGAATAAAGGAATAATGGGTGAATGGCTTCCTCTTTGGCTTCCTTGAGACGTTATAATCTTTCTACAATGAAAGGAATCATTCCTTCACCAAAGAGCAAATGTGAGGTCAATGGTAGGAAGACCCACGAGAAGCCAGACAGCAAAGGTCTAAGTAAGATTTCATGCATGATTGCCCTAATTTTCTGCACAGGGGAGAGTGGGTGCCTACGAGGAAGGAGCCCAGTTTCCCCTATTGTTCAACACCTTACATTAGTGAGGTACTTGTATTGCAATTGACGAGCCAACATTGATACATTGTTAGGAGCTGAAGTCTGTAGTTTACATCAAGGTGGATCTCACTGTGTTACACATCCTGTGGGTGCTGACAAGTGTCTGTACCATTACAGCATCATTCGGAATAATTTCAATGTCCTAAAGATCCCCTGTGTCCCACCTCTTCATCCTTCTGTCTCTTCCCCCGAACCCCTGCCCACCACTGACCTCTCTACTGTCTCTGTTGTTTTACCTTTTCCACAACGACATAGAGTTGGAATCATACAGTTTATAGCCTTTCCAACTGGCTCTGTTCACTAAGCAACATGCATTTAGGTCTCTACGTGTCTTTTCATGGCTTGATAAAGCTTTTTTTTTTTAAAAAAATATGTGACCAGATTTCCACTTTAGGGATTTACCATAGAGTTTGTTTAGGCATACATCTATTGAAGGGCATCTTGGTTGCTTCTAGCACTTGTATTTGTTTTTATAGCTTTATTGAGATATAATTAATAGACAATAAACTGCACACATTGCAAGTCTACCATTGGATGAGATTTCATGTACTTACATGCCAGCAAGACATTGCCAAGATCAAGGTAATGAATGTATCTACTGCCCCGAAGTTTCCCCATTCCCTTTTATAATTCCTTCTGCACACCCTTACCTGCCGCCTCGTCCTCAGGCAAACACCCTGATATATGTCACTTGAGATTAGTTTGCATTTTCTAAGAGTCGATATAAGTGGAATCATTCAGTGTGAACCCATTTTGTTTGACTTCTTTTATGAAGCACGATGGGGAGACATTTTCTCCTGGATTCTGTACAAGTTTAAATTTTAAGAGGTTGGCAAGTCTTCTGAGGGTGTCAGCTAAGAATATGTAGCCAGAGATTTATCCTAATGTCAAGTAGCCCCTCATTAAATAGCTCCTTATATTTGTCTTCAGTTACGATGAAAGCAAAACTGTTCTTTCTTTCAGAGTCATGTGCAAATGAGTCTCTACTCTCTTTGGTACAGACACGAAGCATTTTCACAATCTGATACAATGAACCTTCCAAGTCTAATGAACCCTTGCCACGTTTTGATATGACTGACAGGTTTTTTTTTTTAATATTTTATTTATTTGACAGAGATAGAGAGAAGGAGAGAGAGCACATACAAGCAGAGGGAGTGGGAGAGGGAGAAGCACAGTCCCTGCTGAGCAGGGAGCCCCATGCAGGACTCGATCCTAAGATCCAGGGGTCATGACCTGAGCCAAAGGCAGATTTTTAACCAATTGAGCCACCCAGATGCCCCATGACTGACAGCGTCTTGACTGAGTGAAGCTTTCAGCCTTCTTTAGCTCTGTACTTTGACAACGGCAAATCATGGAAAAGCATTTTCATTGTATAATTAATTGGAGAATAAAAGTAGATTATATAAATGTGTGTATTATAATTCCAATTTGATTAAAAAGACTACTGAAGGAGTGAAGACTTATATTCATCTGCAATGATAAACAGCAAAAGGTTAATTAGAATTTTTTCTCAACGGGGCAACGATGAGTGATGTACGTTTTCTTCCTCATCCTTTTCTGTGTTTTGCAAATTTTCTAAATGACTTGTGTATTGTTATCAGAAAAGTGTGAAAAAATTTAATGTTAAACTCCAAATTTGGGCTTTCGATTTGCAAGAAATCAGCAAGTTATTTGGAATAGTTCCCATTTCCAACTACCTCGAGCCCTAAGGCAATGAAAGTCAGTACTTATCCATCATTCATTCGCTCAGGTACTCCTCCAACGAACGTTGTGATTCAGCTCCTAGCTGCTAGGCTCTGTGTTATAGACATCCCTTTTCCTTGGAAAGATCCCTCTACAGTTAGTTTTCTGGGTCCATTCACTGAGTTGAATGGGTCAGTCAAGGCGAGTGCTTAAGATTTCAACCAGGAAGTAGGCCTTGAAAGAGACAAGAAATGTGCTGTTCTTGGTTCTCAAACGTGAACCCATTCCAATGACAAATGTCATTCTGAGTGATCTTATGGCGCTTTCATCAGTTACTGCAAAAACAATGAAGGACCTTAAAGTACTTTAGGACCTGGAAAACGGCTGTTCTTACAGGGTGCTTGCTGGTTCCATTCTTCTAGAACTTTTGTAAAGTTAATGTTTACTTTACGATAGTTGTAGACTCCTATGCAGTTGTAAGAAAAAAGACAAAAAGATCCCGTGTGTCCCTGTCTCTCCATGTATCTTCCATGTGCCTCTTCACAGTACCACCTTTCAGAACTGTAATACAGAGCACACGTTCTGGAGAATTTAATACTAGAAAAGAGAAGAGAAACAGCTTTGACTTCTCATCAAACTTCGAACATAGCGGTCACCTCTCCCTTTCTTAGCGGGATTCTGCAACACTGGCGCTTCCTCTTACACTGTCTAATAAAGGCCTCCCTCAAGATAGGTTTTTCTTTACATCTTAAAATATTTAAATATTTCCTTAAAGGGTGATGCGACAATCACCCAAAATCTAGATTATTTTCTTGGATGAAGGTAATGTATAAGTGCACAAGGACATCAGGCTGTGGGGACTCTGGAGAGAATAACTTCACCTGTGAACATTAAGTCTGTTTGTAGGAAGAAGGCTGACGGGAGGAATATTTTTGAAGGAGATCATTCAGCTGTGCCTTGTCTCAAAGGAGCCCTGACCAAGGTAGGAGAAGGAAGGCACTCTCCAGCTACAATTATGGCGGCGCACCCAAGGGGGCTGCTCCTTCCTTTGTGAGGACAGGCACAGTCACACTCAGAAACTCTAGAGTTCAGTTCAGGGAAAATATCTTGGAGAGGAAAAGGGAAAGTGTTTTTAAGAGAAGCCCAAGCCACCTCCCCATTCAGAAGGAGATAAAGGAGTTCCTGGGGTCTCTTCAAAAGCAAGTCAGTCAGGAGACCACCTGGAGGTTTACTTGGAGTTTATCCTTAAAAGCGCAGTGCTTCCTTGTTCTTCTATATAAATTCCTTTAATAAATAAATAAATGATATAATATAATATAATTAATAATAATAAATTATAATAAATAAATAAATAAATAAACGCTTGCTACCTATCCACTCCTCGATGCTGAGTTGGCAGAGAGGTGAGAATTTTTTTTTGAAAGATTTTATTTATTTGATAGAGAGGAAGAGAGAGAATGCCCACAAGCCAGAGGAGGGGCAGAGAAGCAGATCCCCCTGCTGAGTGCGGAGCCTGAAGCAGGACTCAATCCCAGGACTCTGGGATCATGACCTGAACCTAAGGCAGAGGCCTAACTGCTTAACCGACTGAGCCACCCAGGTGTCCCAGAGAGATGGGGATTAAGAATGACTTTTAAACATGAGATGCTTAGAAAAAGATGACAGGAAAAAAAGCATCCCTATTAGGAAATAGATTTCTCATATTTTACTCGTCCTGAGTGCCTGTTGTTAGGAAAGCACTGCACTGTGAATCAGGAGACCGAGGCTTTGGGGCTGACTAGATGGGTGGACCTTGGTTTTCTCAATTGAGAGCCTGGTCTAAATGATTTTTAAACTTCTTGTCCAGCTCTATAATTTGTGCCGTGATATAGTTCAGAGACTATGGGTGGCCCTAACGGTGGAGTCAGTCAAAGGAACTCCTGGTAACTGCCTGGCACAGGCTAACCTTCAGAGAAGTGGGCTCCCCTCCATCCCATTTGGAATTTTCCATGAGATTAAGCAGAGTTCAATGTATCACTAAAACTACCCTAAGGCTTAGAGGATGGTGTCTCCCTGACTTCTCATCAGTCTCCTCCCCACCCATGTGACCCCACACCATCTCTCCTCCTATACCCCGCAGTCTGAGAATGTGGTGAGTGTGACCTCCTTGCAAAAAGACAAAAAGCTTATGAGCTTCGATGCCCAGGTTTACCACTTACCATCTGTTATGGGCTGAATTGTGTCTGCACCTCCCACCCCATCACCAAATTTATATGTTAAAGTCCTAACCCCAGTACCTCAGAATATAGCCCCGTTTGGGAATAGGGCCATTGTAGATCTAAGTAGAGGTAAGACGAAGTCCTACTGGACTAAGGTGGCACAGAAACCAATATACTCCAGTCATTATAAGTAGGAGAGATTTGGATACATATGGGTTCACGAGGGCAAGGCCATGTGAAGACTGGAGTTGTGTTACCACAAGCCAAGGAACCCACCAGAAACCAGGAGAGAGTCCTGGAATAGATCCTTCACTACTGTTTTCAGAGGGAGGCTGGCCCTGCTCCAACTTCCAGCCTCCAGAACTAGGAGAGAATCAATGCCTGTTGTCCACGCCACTCAGTCTGTAGTACTTTGTGTGAAAGCAATCAGTCTCGGAGGAGGCCATTGGTTTGAGGTGGCTCTAAAGGGTTGGTGGTCTGTGTAAGCAAACTAAACCCTAACCCAGAGTGAACTCTGGGTAGAGGTTAGGAGCAACCAATCACAGACAGCCAAGGGTCCCAAAGAATGCAACCACAGAAGCTATAGCCAATCAAATAATTTCCTGGCTTTGTTTCTCCATTTTCTGTGGAAAAGACTTGCCCCTACCTCCTGTTGGGGGAGGGCTCCTAATCACTTCTGGATTGGGGTTCCCGATTTGAATGGATGTTTACTCAACTCTTAAAAATTTTAAATGCTTCAGTTTATCTTTCAGTTCCTCACGACAGCCATGGCAAACTAATATACCATCTGTGCAGTCTTGGGCAACTCACACACATTCTGTGAGCCCAAGTTTTCTCAGTGGAAATTGAAGACAGGGAAGGTTTTTATTTAAAAAAAAAAATTTTTTTTTTTTAACTCTTCACCCTCCAAGTTTCCCAGTCCCCTTATGCATGAACTTTGCTTTTCAAGTACAATTTTATATTTGCTCGGGTCTTCAGTGAGGACAAACACGTTTCCACTGAGAAGAGGGCGCACCCCTCCATCTTTTCTGCATTTTCTGCTGAGTTCTGACCGGGCCTTTGAACCACCCTGCTCAAGAGGGAATCCATTTCCACAGCATAAATTCAGTAGCTTTTGTGACTGTACAAATATTACTTTATTATAAGCTTCTTCTATAACAAAAGCTAGACCAAAGCCTCCATGAAATTATCTTGTTTTGCCTGTTTTTCTCCTTCTACTAGAACACTTTTCAGAAATGAAAAATTCATTAACAGGGAAATTTACATTCGGCAGGCAGCTGTCTGCCATGATTTGTAAGAACATATTTCTTTTCTATGGCTTATGAAATGAATTAAAAGTTTAGAGTTATTCTTTTAGGCTGTGCGTGCGTGCGTGCGTGCGTGCGTGTGTGTGTGTGTGTGTGTGTGCCTGTGTACTTGGCTTATTAAAAAGTAACTGACTTAGAGCAGCTGAGATGAAATGAGAAGGAGTCATTTTTTCAAAGAAAATATCAGACATTCACCATGGTTAGATGCTTTTTGACAACAGTTATAAAATAATGAGCTTCGTATAAGGCACCAGATTCAGATCAAATCATTTTTGAAGATTTATTTTATTTTTCTATTTTTAATGATTGCCTTCATTTTTGTCAGCTCTTAAAATGAATAAAAATGGTTTCAAATATGATTTATCCATAGTCTCTGTGGTTTATTTAAGCTTTGTTCACCCATATCTTTGTTATAACTGATAGAGATTCCTAAGTTCCCAATAGTATACCTATAAACATATCATTTAATTAATCTTGAAGAGTCTAAGAAAGAACAGTTCCAGGGTGCCTGGCTGGCTCAAAGGAGTGTGTGGTTCTTGATTTCTGGGCCATGAGTTTGAGCCCCAGGTTAGGTTTAGGTGTAGAGATTACTTAAATAAATACAACTTAATAAAAGAGAACAGTTCCTTTCATTTCTAGATAGTAACATTGCATTATGCATGAGAATATTTTCCATGTGCCAAAGTTAGAAGCACTGATTTAGTTCCCAGAAGGAAGCATATTATAGAAAGTACTTATAATTAGGTTCTTGGATCAGGTGTGTGTATGTGCATAGGTATGAATGTGTTTGCATACAGGTGTGCATGCATATGTGTGGATTATTTTTTTTAAGATTTTATTTACTTATTTGACACAGAGAGATCACAAGTAGGCAGAGAGGCAGACAGAGATAGATAGATAGAGAGAGAGAGAGAGAGAGAGAAGCAGGCTCCCTGATGAGCAAAGAGCCCGATGCGGGGCTCGATCCCAGGACCCTGAGATCATGACCTGAGCTGAAGGCAAAGGCTTAACCCGCTGAGCCACCCAGGTGCCCCATCCCATATGTGTGAGTTAATTAATAAATCTGGGGATAAAGATTCATGGGGGAGGATTTTTCCGTATCCTAGTGGAATTCCCTCCCCCCCCTTCTTGGTTGTCTGTTGAAATAGAAGCATTATGGGTTACTGATTAAGAAGGTAATGGCTCTCCAAACAAATAAAAAATGACATAAAGGGTTAGACTACTGATTTGCCAGTACAGGAATCTAAAAAGCTGACCGTGGTGTCACTGGATTCTTTTATGGAAATAATAATAATAACAATTGTAGTCTCTCTTCGCTGAGTACCTACTATGTGCTAAGTTCTGCTAGGCAATTAATATTTGGTTCCATATTTAACCCTTAGAATTAAACTTTGTGGATATTATCATCTTGATCTGTTGGATGGGGAGGCTGGAGCTAACGAAAGGTAACTGCTTTGTCCAAGGTCATTGAACTAGGAAGCAGCAGGGTCAAGATCAATAAAACCAATCTTGAGTTGTGCCAAAGCCATAGTTTACTAAACTAGCAGAAAAAGTTTCTCTGCATAATGTCATCCTCACAAATCTCATTCTAAATATTTTTTTAAAAGATTTTATTTATCAGAGAGAGAGAGAGAGAGAGAGAGAGAGCACAAGCAGGAGAAGGAACAGAGGCAGAGGGAGAAGCAGGCTCCCAACTGAGCAAGGATCCTGAAGCGGGACTTGATCCCATGACCCTGGGATCATGACCTGAGCCAAAGGCAAATGCTTAACCAACTGAGCCATCCAGGCTCCCCTCATTCTAAATTTTTTAACTTAAAATTTAAAAGGATGATTTAAAAAAATAAGTACTGCATACGCATGGTTCAAAATTAAAAATGTATGAAGAGTATAAAACAAAAATAAGTCTCCTTTCCCATCCATTTACACCCAGCTAGATAGACATGGCCTCTCTCTCTCTCTCTCTCTCTCCTTCCCCCACCCCCCCCAACCAAACAATTCTAGCCACATCTTTATAAACTCTGGTGGATCTCTTAGTATTAAAGTCCTGAAGAGTTTACATTTTCAGCCTGTCCGATTTCTTGCAAACTTGTAAATGATACTTGCTTAGATTGATCAGAAGTGAGCAGAAAGGGGAGGGATTTCTTTCTTTCCACACATCCATATTTTGAAGGAGGAGTACCTAGATGACCTACCCAAGTGAGTCATTAAATTGTAAGGTACACATAAAAAAAAAAAAATTTAAATTGAAAACCTGTTCCCAGGGTGGAGGATAGAAAACAAAACGATAAAATAAGAACTGGAAGGCAGCAAAGAGCTGAGGTGAATATAAAGCTGAGTGATGCAAAATTTGAAATAAAAAAAAAAAAATGCGTTTGATGTATAAACACAGCCCTGACTGGCAGCAGACTATCCCAAAATGCAGGCAGGAGGGAAGGGCTGCCTCCTACCGAAATACCAGAAGCCACACAGCACATTCCTAACCCTTTAATTCCTCTGAATAACAATTTACACCACCAAGAAAAGAAAAGCTCTTAGATGTAGAAAGCAAAATCCTTATCAGGACTGATGCCCAGTATTTAGAAAACAATTTGGACCGGTGGGTGGAGGGGGGAATAATCTCTTTTCCCCATGATGTGGCAGCAGAGAATAGATCAAAAAGCATCAGGCAGAGGAGTGCAGCAGGGACTAGAAACGGGGAGAGGATTTTCACATTCAGAGACACGGAGAAAAGAGCAGGCAGCTGACTGACAGGCAGAAGAAAGATGTAAATGATTTTTTCTGTATTAACCTTAGCAACAGCTCTAAAAAATTTACTGCCCCACTGGATTGTTTATTAGGCTTTGAGCCATGTTTTCTTCCTTTGAATGTTGGGACGCCCAGGCTGGCATCCTACCTGCAAGGTTTTGCACGCCCGCCCTGTACCATTCACTCACAAACGCCCTGATCTGATTCCATTCACTCCCAGGAACACTCACTGAATCCCTCTTCTGTGCAAGAAGGTGCTAGGTGCTGAAATGCAAAATGGAAGTACGCAGAACATTCTTTTTATTAAGATGCATCCCTCTACTGTAAAACAAATCCCTTTTTAATAAGGCACTCTCTACTCTCAGATTATTTAGCTCTGTGATACCCAGCCTCTTCTTTACAGGGTTCCAGAACATTTCTTAGAATAGCCTATGATTTTATGGCTTCTGCCAGCCACAAATGGTCTCAATCTGCCCATGAGATATTTCTTCCTGGATTCTGCTCTTCAGTGTCTAGCAAAGACTTTGGCTTTTGTAAATAAGGCAACATTTAATTACAGCTATGCTCATGACATGACATCTTTTTAGCTTTTCTTGGCTTGGTTCTTAGATGTCTGATTACTTGCACCAACTTCTCAGGAATTTTTGAATTATTTTCTAACCCTTGGCTTGCTAACAAACAATGACTTGACCGGGTATTTCTTACCTTTGGACTTATACAGAAGCATATATATATATATATATATATATATATATATATATATATATGATATTTAGAGATTTGAGATAGGCTAGCAAAATGCATAAATTTGCAAAAGGATAAAATAAGAATCACAGAATCCAGGAACGTGTGGGAAAGAAAATATCAAACTAGATAAGTAGTGTGTAAATCTGTTGCTTGACATGGGGACTGAGAATTGGCTCTAAGCTTCATAACTGACCAAGGCAAGGAAAGATCCATGGGGACTAAAACTCCAGGCCAAGCTAGTTGCTATGTGGAAGCATAGCTTTTCTGGATATTGAGCCCTGTGAGAAATCTCTCCCCTGGGTCCTCAAAAAATGGCACTGTGAGGTGTATTAGATAACATAAAAAATGACTTGGGAAGTCCCACCTGATGGTTTCCCATGACACACCTTCCTATTGGCAGATGGCTTGATATCAAAAGGTAATCCTAACTTAATAGAGACAAAAGTAAACTCATGCTTTGAGCCTGTTATGGGCTGAATCATGTTCCCTTAAAATTAACATGTTAAAACCCTAATCCTCAGAACCACAGAATGTGACTGCCATATGGACGTGGGGGCATTTCAAGAGGTGAAGTTAAAACAAGGCTGTTAGGGTGGTCCCTAAGGCAAGCTGACTGGTGTCCTTACAAGAAGAGGAAATTTGGACACATGAGGAGGCATCAGGGCCCGTGTGCACAAAAGAGAGATCATGAGGAGAGGCAGCAAAAGGGCAGCCATTTGGAAGCCAAGGAGAGATGTTTCAGATTAAACCAACCCTACCGGCACTTTGGGCTTGGACATCCAGCCCTCAAACCTGTGAAAAGTAGATTTCTATATATTGTGCCATTTTGTTATAGCCACCCTAGCAAACTAATACAGACCCCAAAGGCAAGTCCAGAGGAAAGAAATAGGGAATGGAGATAGGAGAGGCATTTGACGTTGATGAAGCTTCATGAAAGCTTTATGAAAGAAGAGGAGGGATTTAAGTGGATTTAACATGCAATAAAATACTTGCTGACCCTCCCTGTATGGTTATCTGTACAGAACCCCTGTTTTTGAGAGCCACGGTCTTGGCCATGAGATTTGCATTTGCCAATAGAATGTGGGCAGAAATGAGCAAGGTATACTAGTTTCAAGCAGTGGCCCATTGTTGACTTCATTATTACAAGATGAGCAGTATCAGGAGAGTAAGGAAAAGATGTTTCTTACCCTGAGTCCTGGGGAGAAGGCAATGTGGAGAGTAACCAGAGCTGATGGGTGGTAGACATTGTTTCACAAGCCAATGAGATTTTGAGGTCTTAATTGCTACCTGACTTAGCTTAAGCTAACAGATACAAAACTGATGAGTGATGTGGCTGTCAGGCAAAGCTCCTGAGCTAATTTTTCAGTCATCTTTACTTAGGTTGTATCAGGAATATTGAATTAATTTACAGGAAACATTCATCATGGAGTCAAATGGCAAACTGAATTTTCCAGAAAAAGAGAGTATAGGCTAAAGGGAGGATTTAAAATTAGGAAAGAATTTAAGATTTCCTTCACATGAAGGAAAAATGGAAGGTACTGAGGAAATTTAGTCTGAAGAAGAGGGAAGATAAGGAAGAAAATTCTGTGGAAAACGGAGCATACCCATTTTCTGGGTGGGGTGGGGCAAGTTTCCAAGGGTTTTTGCTGGAAACATCAGTGAAGGAAATTTTCACTATTTATATTTAAATTCACATTATATTAAATATTAAATGCATGTTAAAAAGGAAGAATTTCCTAACTGTTAGAACTGTTTCTTAAAGGAATCTCCTTATTAGAGGTGCTTAACCAGACGCTGCTAACATCTTATAAGAAATAGGAAGGAATTTGTTGTTGCTGATAATGTGGTGGGAGACAAATATGTAGTCTTGGATTGGACCAGTAATTTTGAAACACTTTTAGTAGTGTGACAAATCTTATAAGGAACCCTTAACATAATAGTGGTATTTAGTAGTCTAAATTTATTTTATATAGCCAAACTAATAACACTTAATTTGTATAGAGTCATTCCCTATAATGGTGAGACTCTTCAGATGAACATAAAAAAAATGAACTGAGGTTGTTTGCTCACCAACTGTTATCACGTAGCCTCTCTTTGCTTCATACTGTTCTTAGCACTGGGAAAGGCAACATGGTTGTTTCTTGCTCCCCTAAAATTTATGACAGAATAGAAGAGACAGACTTTCAGCAACTAAACCAACACAAGTAGGATAATTTTAGACAGTCATAAGTGCTCTGAAGAAAAATAGCACAATGTGGTGGAGAGTAGGTGGCTGAGTGTAGACATAGCAGAGTGAGTGGTCGGGAACGACCTCTCTCAGGAGCTAACATTTGAGCTGACTCCCAAGTGACAAGGAGGATTCTGAAGAAGAACATTCCAGGCAGAGGGAATGACAGAAGAAAGACTATCATGGAAATGAATGTGACATGGTTGAGTACTAGAGTCATGGGTGTACTCTGTGGTGGCAGAACAAGAGGGAGAAAAAGGTGGGTAAGGCACAGATCATGGAGGACCTTACATGCCAGTTCTGCTCAAACTATCCATGGTGAAGAACTTAAAAAATAATTAGAAAATTTTTTTCAGCCACAGGCCAACATGCAGTCCAGTGGTATTGGTCTGTAGCTTATGCTGCTAGGTCATGTCCATGCAAGTCTGACAACCCCCTAACAAGACTCTTGTTCAGTGAGATGAGTCCATTGATCATGTGCTTAAACATTGTGGCAATGCTATATCGCCATGGTAGTTTCCAAATGCTGACTCTCAATTTCTCTCCTTATTGTATTTATTTTGATGCAGACCAGGAACACATGGCAATGGATCTGGGGCCCTCACTTTGATTGGTGCATGGAAAGGACCTTGGATTTTACTCTAAGTGCACTGGGAAGCATATACAGGGGAGGTGGGAAAAAGAAGAATCAAAGACCATTAATAGGATTGTGGTGGTTCTCTTCCCTAAGAGAAGAAGACTAATGGAGAAGAAAACTGGGTGGAGAGAACAAAACTTTACTTTGAAATGTTAATCAAGAAATGTCTAAATCTCCAAGTAAGAAGTCAAGTAGGAAGTTGAATATATGCATCAGGGGCTCACGACGGAGGTCAGGGCCAGGGTTGTAATTTGAGAGTCATGATAGCCTGCAATTAAAGCCACAGGCTTGGTGAGTTATTATGAAAGCATTGTTATGAAAGAAAAGTAATCCTAGGACCTAGGCCTGGGGCTATTATGACATGAGAGTCATTGACTCTGTCAGTGACATTATCCAAGAACTTTGAATCTAATACTTATGGAACCAGGACATCACAACACATAGAACAGAATCCCAAAGCAGCACAATGTTGACAGGAACTGGATCAGTAGGTACACAGGGATTGAATGAATGGGCTCCAAAATTCCCTTTTAACTCTGAGCTATTGCAATTCTGCTATCATTCCAGTTTTACACCCACAACATGGGGTGGGGGTTTAATAGTGGTATTCAAGAAGTCATGTCCATATCTAGAACTTGTGAATGTGATCTTGTTTGATAAGAGGGTCTTTACAGATGTAATTAACTTAGGAATGTCAAGATGAGGACATTCTGGACTATCAGGGGGGGTCTACATCCAATGACCAGTGTTCTTATAGGAGACACACAGAAGAGAGACAGAGACATAGGAGGAGAGGTTATGTCCCTATGACAGAGATGGGAACGATTCTGCTTCAACCCAGGCAATGGTGGCAGCCACCGGGAACTGGAAGAGGCAAGAAGGTATCTTCCCCAGAGCCTTCAGAGGGAGTGCAGCCCTATCAACTCACTGATTTGGCACTTTGGCCTTTGGAATTATGAGAGAAAAGAATTTCTTTATTTTAAGGCATTCAGCTTATGGTGATTCAGGAAATGAACGTACATCCATCTTTCAGCTGACTCTATTCCAACATTTCCTTTGGAACCCTGCTTTATTTTAACCCTATGGTTCTCAGCAGCAGCTGCACATTAACATGGCTTACAACAAATACAGAGATTTTGCTTCTCTGGGCTTCGGTCTCAGTTGGCATCAGAGCACAGTCAGAGATGAGAACTGCCATTTAATGAGTCACAACAGCTTAATGCCATGGGGATGACATAGATGCACACCAGGGAGGAACATCTATATGAACATTTCTTTAACCTTACGAATTTTCTTTGGAACATTCTGTCTTTATGCCCAAATGAATTCTTGGAAACCATTTGGTGCCGGAGCATGTCGGCTGTCTACACAGACACTGATGGCACGAAGTTAGGCCTGTTTCCACCACGAAGGGGTAAAGATATGCTCTAACAGTAGCCATCACTACAGATCAGGATGCTCCCCTCGCTGCCTCCAGAAGCACAGGGGTGGGGAGGGGGAGGGGAGGCATTGTGTTCTAGACCAAAGCCTAACAACATTTAACTTTAACAGGAATCAAAAGATGTCACTTGCAAGGTCTTGCTCCCCATGGTCCTACTGCCTTCCTTACAATCAGATAATTATAATTTTGAATTTCTGGTGGCAGGCTACCCTGGGTAATTAAAAAAAAAAAATCTACCGCCTAGATGAGCTGAGTAGGAGAATAGTGCATTCTCGTTTGGAGGGAAGAGAGCCCTTAATTGTGGAACAAAGCAATTCCTTGTACATCGGTCCTAAATAAATGTTTCTTTATTTCTGAAGTTGTGTGACCTCCTGCAGTTGGTCTTTCTAGCACGTCAGGGAGCAGTCAGGAGTGAGTTGTGGTTAGCAATGCACGCTTGTCTGTAAAGGCCTTTTAGCAACAACGAGGAGCTCACTGCGTCCATTGACTCCCCGGGAAGTCTGAGGTCACAAGCTTGGCTGGGGCACATGAGCCCAGATAATGAAGATGGTTTGCCCTTTTGAAACAAAGCCAGCAACTGTATGTACTTCATTATGCCCTTTGGGTCATGTGCTAACAATGAGGGTTTCTCTAACACTAATCCCCCTAATGATGGCTTCTCCCAGCCCTTACACAAACCCCACAAGGCCCCGTGGTTTGGCAAGCCAGACAGAATAAAGGCAGCACGGTGTTTGGCTTTTGAACCGAGTTCAAGGCAATTAAAGTTACGGGCTAAGGAGGAAAGGAGGGGTTTAGAAATACCAGTATAATAAGGAGTATGACTGCAGTACCCCGTAAATTATCGCAATTAGGCAAAGCCTGATTTAACGGGGGAAAGATGGTGAGAAGCGCTACCCTCGTTAAATCTGGCTGTGAGAGGCGCTTGGAATGGCATTAAATTTGTTTTAGTTGTTTGAATCACATAAAACAGCCCATACGTGTGCGAATACACACGTGCACTCACGTGGGTTCAGCGGATTTTTTGCAGGTTTTTTTTTTTTTTTTTTAGGGGAGAGGAATAGAACGCAAAACCAAACAGTATCAACTCCCCCACCCCCCATACCAAAAATCCACTGAACGAGTGTTCAAGAGCTCAGGACTGGAAGAGGAGGAGAAAGGCAGGGCAGAATCGGGGAGTGGAAAGGGAGAGGAGTTCTGCTGACAAAGCCATGTGCCCTCTGGGCTGGGGGCTCCTGCTCAGTTGCCTGGGCTGCGCACTCCTGCCGGGAGCCCACGCGCAGTTCCCCCGGGTCTGCATGACCGTGGACAGCCTGATGAGCAAGGAGTGCTGCCCGTCGCTGGGTCCCGAGCCGGACAACATCTGTGGCTCCCAGGAGGGCCGGGGCCAGTGCACGGAGGTGCAAGCCGACACCAGGCCCTGGAGCGGTCCTTACGTCCTACGCAACCAGGACGACCGAGAAGGCTGGCCCAGGAAGTTCTTCCATCGGACCTGCCGGTGCACAGGTGAGGGAGGCGGGCCGACCAGGTCGTGCCCTGAGCCAGGTGGGGAGGCCCCCGTTGGGAAGGGAGCCCCTTCTCAGGACGAGAGGAAACTCTTAAGACTATCAGACGAGGCTTTCCGTGGCCCTCCAAGTTTGGTTTTCACAGGCAGCAAACTGAGTCGGGCTGATGCCTTGGTTCTACGTTTCGCACCCTCTAGTCCACCAGACGAGTATTATGTGGGCCAAGCCCGGTTATGTGAACTCATGCCAACATGCCATTGGCTTGTTTGTTGGAAGGGGGAAGCTAACGAGCTTCAGAGCAAGTCCTTTCAAGATGATTCCGTGGCCTCCCCTTCTGAAATGGGTTGGCACTTGTAGAAGGGGGGAGGGTGGCGCTGGGAGCCTTGGCGTCTGCAAGACAGGCGTCCAAGGCAGGGCTTCCGCGGTCCTAGCCTCAGAGTTTCTGGTGTTTGGAAGAGGTCTTGGGCAGAGTACCTCTTGCTAGTTCATGATATGCCTGGGTTGTCACTTTGCCGCAGTCGGAGGGCTGCGGTGGGACAGGGCGTCTGGGAACTGGGGAGGGAGGGTCCTGGTAAAACAATGGCTTTTTCTGCTCTTGCCTGGGTTGCATGTGGGCATTTGGACGTTGGCTCCTTGTCCCTCTTTCAGACCTTGGGCTCTCTTATTACTCGTTTCTTTGAAATCCCTGTGCGCTTTTTATGCCTGGAGCTCTTCTGAGCCTTCTCAAGTCGTCTTCAGTAGGGCCTGCCTGGGTTCAGCCGCTGCCACGCACAGGGGCCGTAAACCGTCAAATCCTGGCAGGGCATTTGACGCACAGAAAACGCCCCAGCAACTTTAGCAAAGCCCTTGGCCTCTCTTCTACATATAGCAGCTGACTGCATGCCAAGTGTTCTTCTTTTAAATTATTATTATTAGGGGCACCTGGGTGGCTCAGTTGTTAAGTATCTGCCTTTGGCTCAGGTCATGATCCCACGGTCCTGGGATCGAGTCCCACATCGGGCTCCCCTGACTTGGGGGGAGGCCAGCTTCTCCCTCTCTCACTCCCACTGCTCGTGTTCCCTCTCTCGCTGTCTCTCACTGTCAAATAAATAAAGTCTTTAAAAAATAAATGATTATTATTATTTGCTCATGTTCTCATAGGATGCCGGTACATAGGGAATACAGATAATGGGACTATGTAGGGATATAAAAAAGGTGAACTTAAGAAATGTACAAAGGACTGCATGTTGATGTAGGAATGGTGTTAGTTTTTTTTAACATGAAGAAAATTCTGGCTGTATAATCACTTTGCAGTCATGTTGATTCTGCGATTCGAAGGAACTGTTTGTTTTGCATTGGGTAATCATTGTGACAGCATTTTAAATAGCATACTGAACATATACTATCCATTTTTTTCTGAGCTAATGGAGCATTGTCTTCTATAGACATTATTTCTTGGATTCTCCTGGCTTTTGTCTGAAAAGCAGCAGGTTTCATATTACCTGTGTGATTGAAACCACACTACACAGTAACTTACTTGTCTATGACTCAAAAATTATTCTAGAACACTTACTTCCAGGCCAAATCAATGATAGAGTGCTACCACTTACAAGGGTTGGGCCTCTCCATTTATAGAGTCCTGGGGCAGACGATATTAACAAATCAGACTAACTTTTAGCTCTTCTCATCATCATCTACTTTATATTTTGACCTGGTTAGCAAGGTTGTTTGTTTGTTTTTTCCTTTTGTTTTTTAAAGGTGAGGATGTAGAGAACAGAGAATGGCCAAACAGAAGGGATAATTATAATCTCCCTTCCCAGAAGGCGCCTATAATATTTCTCCAGAAGTGACAGGAAGTTAGAGTCACAGTGACCTACTTCCTAACATGAAAAGGGATCCCCCCCTGCTCGGAGGAGGATAAACACATACCTAGGGCAAAGTAGGTCAGAAAGAGGGTTTGACCTGTATGTCCAGACTGTTAAGGACATCACATGTCTATAGGCCAGTCCAAAGAGGCAGAGCTTTCTCAGTGCCTATGGTCTCCATTGCCAGCCATTGTCAAGGCCATGGCTGCTCTTGAGACCAACTACCAGCCTATGGCTCTCTTCCTGCCCTCTATGATTTGGTCTGTGTAAACTCATTCAGAATCATAGCTCTTCCCATACCAACTCTGGTTGGCTCCACTTATATCGGCTCAATGGTCTTATGCTTTGAGTCTCAGGGCATCTGACCAAGTCACAGTGGCCGAACTGGAAACCAATTTATTATAAACAGTAATCACAATTCTGTGATGTGTCGTGTGTCCCAAGGCAAGACATAGGATGTTCATTCAGCTTATTCTCCCACAAAGAGTGAGTTGCTTGCCTTCCAAGGGTAGCATTTCCTGGTTTGAGAAGCAGTCTTCAGAATTTAAACCTGATCTCAAAACCTAAACCCCAAAGCTCTCCTCTATGTTATCCTCATAATTTTTTTTTTTTTCAAATAGGGCTCCTGGGATTTTTCTAGGTCACCAAAATTTATTAAGGAAGAGATGTAATGATGACCCTGAGCTTTGTTAATGCAATGGAAAAATAAACAGACATTTATCCATCAATGGGCATTAAGATTGTTTCCACATCTTGGCTCTTGGGAATTGTGTTG
This sequence comes from Mustela nigripes, assembly GCF_022355385.1. Taxonomy (NCBI): domain Eukaryota; kingdom Metazoa; phylum Chordata; class Mammalia; order Carnivora; family Mustelidae; genus Mustela; species Mustela nigripes. Next base: position 69,561,207 of record NC_081571.1, on the reverse strand, counting down.
CCATAAGCATGAGAGTGCTAACATCTCTATGAGATCCTGATTTCAGTTTTTTTGGACAAATATCCAGAAGTGGAATTGCTAGATCATATGGTAGTTCTATTCTTAATTTTTGAGAAAGCTCCATACTGTGTTTTTCCATAGTGCCTGGGCCGTTTTGCTTTTCCACCAACAGTGCACAAGGATTCCAATTTCTCCACATTGTAGCCAAGTGGTATATACATCCAACTGAATACTACTCAGCCTTAAAGAAAAGAAGGCAGTCGTGTAGTGGGTGACAACATGCATGAACCTGAGAGGCCTTACACTGAGGAAATGAGTCAGTCACAGAAAGACAAATAGGGCATGGTTCTACTTATATGAGGTATCTAAAATCAAATTCATTAAATCAAAGAGGGGAATGCTAGTTACCTGGGGCCCAGGGAGTGAGACAGAGAGAGTTAGTAATCAGTGCACAGAAAGTTTCAGGTAGGCAAAATGAACAAGCTCAAGAGAGTTAATGTTCAACGTGGCACCTAGAGTCAGCAATGATGTATTGTACATTTAAAAACGCATGAACACAATAGACCTCATGTTAAATGTTCATACCACAATAAAATAAAATACTTCATAGTCTTCACGAATTTGAAGTTGGTAAAAGACATTAGCCTAACAAAGAGAAATAACAAAATCTGGAGGGGAACTCTCCCCCAACACACACACAAATGATGGGCTCAAATCCTCTAGAGAGAACTTCTCTGTTCTCTGGAGGGATAATTTGGAATCCAAAACCCACTGACCTTGATTGTCAGGAGGACCTGAATTTCAGGAGACCTTGGCATTAGCTCTTTGCCTTCTACGTCTCCCTTGCCAGCTGGCGTTTCTGAGAGCATACCAGTTGTAGCTGTGTTGTTGGACTTTTGGAAAACATGCCCAGCAAATAGTTTTTGAACAGTTGTCGGAGAGCTTCTTGTTTGTACAAGTGACTAAGTGCCTCCATTTTTCCAATCTCTGAAATGGGGATAATGATGAAACCGCACTTGTAAAACCTTTTTGAGCTCTGTAGATGAAAGGCTCCCTGTGAGTATAAAGTATTGTTATTAAAATAATAGAATCTTTAATTAAAAGGAATACGCTATTTAGAGCTCCTTGTAAATTCACTAATCAGTGGTCCTTAAGCTTCTTTAGTCTAATAGCCTTCTGAGGTTGAGCTGTTACAGTTCATGTAGGAACGTGTACGGCTTGGCGGTTCTCATTCTCTTTTCTAACCCTAGCCCAGTCCTAAGTAGGTTTACGAATTTGTCTTTTTAAATTTAATTTTTGCCCAAGGACATACTCAGTGGTAGATAGATTGGTATCTCCAGATCCTTTCGTTTTCTTTCTCTCCCCATTTTCCAGTAAGAAAATGCCATCTCTACTAAGAGGCCATCTTGTATTTTTTGATGCTGCGATTGGTAGGTTAGGGGAATAAATGAACTCAGGTCAAGTTGATGTAGGGAACTACTAGGGTATCTAAATTAGAGAAATAAGTGTTTTGCGTGCTGGGCTTTCAGGTTGTTGCACTTTTCTGTTGTCTGCAGCATTTTCTTGAATACTTTGGACCATGTTTAGAAGCTCCAAACGTAACAGGGGCTCAAACGCTGAGTTTTTGGAGAGATGCTGGAAAAAGAATTTTTTAATTTTTTTTGTACATTTCAGGGTCATAGGCGAGCTTACATGCAGACAATTTTTTTAAAATTTTTTTGAGCTATAACTGATATATAAGATATAAGATATAAACTAAGATATGAGATATAAACAAATATAAACATATAAATAAATAAATATATAAGATCTAAACTAAGGTATTATCTTCGTTTCAGATGTACAAGTTAGTGACCCGACATTTGTATACACTGCGTAGTAACAGTTCCTACCGAATAGTGTTGGCCATATCCCTTATACTGTCCATTACATCACCGTGACTTATTTATTTTATAACTTGAAGTTTGTACTTAACCCCCTTCCCCCGTATGCCTCCTTCCCCATCCCAATTCCTTCTTCTTAGCCCTTCTATGTTGCTTTTTTGAGGACAAGTATTGTTTTGTAAAATGAAACACCTTGGGTCAATATAATTGTGAGGCAGCTCTGGTCTTCTGAGTCAGAATGAATTGTTTTGCCTTTTGTCTTCTGTGGTGCTTGGTTTATTCCTCTGTTTTCACTTGTCCTCAGAGTTAGACCTGCACTGGTGGTTCATGGCACACACGTCTGTCATCTCCTGGATGAAGCTATGGTGCCTTATATCTACATGTATCTTCTCGTACCTAATGCCTTTTATTCCATTATTCATTGCTTCATTTCTCACCACCCTGACTGACGTTTATTTAGCCCTAGTGATGCCCTTCAGGTACAAAGAGGGGAAAAAACACAACATGGTTTTAAGGTGTCCACAGTGTAGTGGACAAGGAAGACAGATGAAAACAAATATTTAAAATCCTGCTTCGGGGCTCCTGGGTGGCTCAGTGGGTTAAAGCCTCTGGTCAAGATCTCAGGGTCCTGGGATTGAGTCCCGAGTTGGGCTCTCTGCTCAGCGGAGAGCCTGCTTCCCTCTCTCTCTCTGCCTGCCTCCCTGCCTACTTGTGATCTCTCTCTCGGTCAAATAAATAAATAAAATCTTTAAAAAAATAAAATAAAATCCTGCTTCTAAGTGGTATCTAGTAAAAATAACAACACTCAATATAGAACTTATTATGTACCAGACACTGTTCTAAGCGCTTAATACATTAACCTGCTTGTTTTCTGTGTTAACTCTGTGAGGCAGAGCTCTGATCCCAATCTGACAGGCTTGAAAGAGTGAAATCCAAACCTACAAGCATGGAAACTTCTCCGAACAAACAAGTGGGAGCACAGAGAGAGGCACGCAGAGCTTTGACGGCCCTTTAGGCTGTGGGTGCTAATAAATTATCTGTTGAATAAACAAAGGAGGGAGATAATTAGCTATTGATCATTTTGTTTCTAGCAACCGAAAATAATTGTAAAGGAAGTGAAGGAATATTAAAACTCATGACATAAGTTACAAATTACTCAACTTTGACAAAATCTGGAGACAAGTTTTACGCATTTACATGTAGAAATGTATTGAATCGATCATTTTAAAATTGGGGTGTGCAATTTCTTAGCATTTGGAAGGAGACCCTCACTCTCTAATTATAAAGCTGTGGCTCTGTATTCAACTTTAGTCATCTGGCTCTAGGGAAATGGTGGATATTTGGGTGCTTGGTATTGGTTACTTGGGTACTGGTATTTGGGTACTGGGTTGCTCAATAAATATTTATAAATAATTTCTATTTAGTAGCTTCCCTCTAATAATCAATGTAGATTTTAATGTTTAACTGAAACTGTTCCAAAACATGTTTCAGTCTTGGGACTAGTAGAATTTTTTCCTTTCAAGTGTTTTTTTATTTCATTCTCATATGATGTTAAAACATAGAAGACTGGGGTGCCTGGGTGGCTCAGTGGGTTAAGTCTCTGCCTTTAGCTCAGGTTGTGATCCCAGGGTCCTGGGATCGAGCCCCGCATAGGGCTCTGCAGGGAGCCTGCCTCCACCTCTCTCTCTGCCTGCCTCTCTGCTTACTTGTGATCTCTGTCTGTCAAATAAATAAATAAAATCTTAAAAAAAAAAACATAGAAGACTATAGCTAACTGAGTTATGTGAGGACAGGTAGGATATTTTGAGTGTTTCGAGGAGCATAGAACCCAAATAAATTACCTTAAGAAAATTCTTACTCATGATATTTTTAATGACATTTTCTTTAATGATCCAAAAATCCACTGGGTTAATAGAAAAGGAGGCCCGGACATTTTTCTTTACATGATACAAATGCTAGTCATTTTGTTTCATGTTATTGTAATATTTTCTTTGTAGAAATTCAAATAATCTTCTCTCTCCTGTGGTCATAGTATTTTTTTTCTTACCTCTGCTTTGGTATTTACCATTTATCAAAATTATTTACAGGACCGGTTTTCCTCCTAATCCACAAGGATAGGGAGAAAGAGGAAGAAGAATTTTTCTGTCTATTGGATTATCTGTCACATGCTTTATATGTTTTTGTTTTTAGTTAATTTTTCAAAAAAATTTCAGCTCTATTGAGGTACGACTATGAATATGAATGTATAATTTTTAAAGTGCATATTGTGGTGACTTGGCTTTATGTTTCTTTTAGTCAGTCAACAAATACTCATTTTGTACAAGGCCAAGCACCGGCCTAGACAGTAGGATAAATGCTTTCCGGTTGCCCGTACCTGAGACAAGTAGATAATTACTGCTACTGTGATGAATCCAGCGGAGGGGGTATGTGAGGGACCGGGGAGGCCCAGGGCAGGAACACCTGACCCTGACATGTAGAGTCAAGGATGACCTTGTGGACCACCCATCGTGAGGCTGAGAGCAGGAGTGGTAACCCAGGCAAAGCGGAATTTAAGGAGATGAGGAGGGAAAGTGCCGTGGACTGAAGTGAGAGCTAGTAAAAGGGTCTGGGAGGAGAGGGAGGGGGAGGAGGAGGAGAGAGGCAGGAGAGGAGGAGGGGGTAGGGGTAGGAAAGGAAAGGAGGAGGGGGAGGGGAGAAGGGAGAGAGGGAGGAAGGAAGCAGAGTTGGTTTCCCATGTTAATGCTTTAAGTCAGCCCTCTAATCCCCTGGGAGATGAGCATTACCCACCCTGTTTGCTTCTACATTTTGCTCTAAAAATATTTGAATGTTCACTCTCTAACTTATCACCACCTAGGGAAGGAGGGGCTGGTCATACCAAAAGCAGTAATCAAGGCTAAAAAGGGAAAAGTCCAGGACAAGCTGAAATAATTCCCACATTAGATGCTAATCAGGAAGGAGCTTATTAGTTCCCAGGGCTAGTACTCCTTCCCTGGGCTGATAAAGCAGGGACATTTGGGCCGTGGACAAGGGAGCCCTGCAGTGATTTGCACTTCCTGAGACTGTGGCAGCTAATTCACTTTTACGACCTGCCGGCCTCCATCGATTTTTGTCTTAACTCTCTCTCCTTTGTGAAATAAACCAACTTTTGTATGTCAGATTTCCCCTCAATCCCTGGAAATCAGCCCATTTAGTTTGGTTCCACCTTGAGCTTGGCAAGTGTTCTCTTCCTCTTCTAAGTCAATGAGCCACTCCCTCTGTGTGGGCCCTGGTGTGTGGGCCAGAGAGAGCAGGGCTCAGCAGCATCGCCATCCCAGACTGCTGGGGAGCCCGGGGGGTCGGGGTGTGGGGAGGAAACAGAAACTCATTCTCTCCAGTACTGGAGACCTCAAGGCCCAGGTCGACTGTCAGCAAGGTGGGATTCTCCTGAGGCCTCTCTCCTGCTTTGTTGGCTGCTGTCTTCTCCCTCGGTCTTCGCATAGTCTTCCCTCTGTAACTACTAGTGTCCAAACTGCCTCCTCTTGGAAGGACACCCATTGGACTGGATTGGGGGGCCACTTAATGACCTCATTTTTAACCTCATTTTTAACCTCATTTCCTCTTTGAAGACCGTAGCTCCAAATACAGTCGTATTGTATCTGACTGGGGCTTAGAACTTCAACCTGCAAATTCTGAAGGGACACGGTCCACCCATGACAGCTTGTGACACCTTTCTTACAGTTTTCTTGCTGGCAGTATTTCGAAGGAACTCTACCGTTCCCATCCTTGGAGATTTCAAGAGGAGAGGAAGCGTAGGAAAATGGCTCCCTTCGCCTTCCTGCGAACTCCTTCCTCTTCTCCTCCTTTCTAACCCACACTTCAAATTCAGAAATTTCTTCCAAGCTACATAAACTGACTCCCTCTTCCATCCCCTCCCCCACTTTTTTTTTTTTTTTTTCTTTTAAAAATAAACTAGGACATTTTGCTGGCTACAACTGTGGGGGCTGCAAGTTTGGCTGGACCGGCCACGACTGCAGTCAGAGGAAAGCCCCGGTTACTCGGAAAAATCTTCATTCCTTGACGGCTCAGGAGAGGGAGCAGTTCTTGGACGCCTTAGACCTCGCCAAGAACACAACGCACCCCGACTACGTGATCACCACCCAGCACTGGCTCGGCCTGCTGGGGCCCAACGGGACCCAGCCGCAGATCGCCAACTGCAGCATATACGATTTCTTCGTGTGGCTCCATTATTACTCTGTTAGAGATACGCTATTAGGTGGGTTATTTCCCTCAGCCGAGGGTATATTATTATAGTTTGGGACTGTGGGGGGATGGGTGGGGAAGTAATCTCGGGCAAGTTAATTAACAAGAGAACAACACCAAGAAGGGTTAGGCTTACGGAAATCAGACGATTATCCAACGCTGCCTGAAGCAAGGAGGAAGAATATTCTACCAGTACGTTGGCTGACATGTGGGGAAATGTTTTCCCCTGGAGTTGGTGTGATGGGTTCAAAGTCTAAACTCTCCTCTGTGAAGCTATTAATCTTCAAAGGCAAAGTCTGCTGAAGCGGAGGCAAATTCCTTTTGATTCCAGAAGAAAACATGTCTAAATCTGGCCGTGGAAGCCCTCTCTGACATTTTCCCTCAAATTAGAGGAATTAACAGAACATGTGCTAAAGCACATGAAGCTTCTTTGTGCAGAATTAGAGGGTTTATGTGGAAAGTGCGTATCTCATTAAACACGCATGTGTTAGTCTTTAGACTTTTGCGTCATCATTCACGGGGCCTGTAAATGGTGTCTTGCTGTTGGGATCCTTGGGTTTTTTCAGAGTTGTATTGTCACGGAAGAGCATTAGCTGCTCTGGCAATGTAGAATTCCTCCTGAATTAGCCCTTGGAACCGTTGCAGTGGATGCCTGAGAAAATGGCGCCCTGCCCTTCTAGATCTCCCAGTCAGGGCCTGTGTAAGACTTGGAATGGGGCCTTGTTTGTTAAGAACCTCATTAATCTTGTAGGACCATCTATGCCCTTGGATATGTCTCAGTCAGGGATCACACAGACGTCAGCTCACTCCAGAGGGATGGGAATCCATTCCTGGGTATTCTCTGGAATCCTGAAGCTTTCTTTGGCTATACCTAATATCCCTACCTTTGGGGTCCCTTATTGGAGTCAGGGTGAATGAAGACATCAAGCTCCCTTTGAATAGTCAGATTCTCATTGGAGTTGTCTGTTCTTGTGTTTATCACTGGCTCCCCATTGCTTGATTTTGCCTCATTAGTTCATTTGGGGAACAAATCTTTGTTCTGAATTAAAAAGGACTACGTAGCCACCAGCAAGTGATAGCATGTCTTTCCTCAGTGCGAGTCCTTAAAAATCTTGCCTCTCAGGTAAGCATCTGTCTTTCTTTATCGACAGATAAGGAAGCTTTTCTGGCTGTAAACCTTTATAGTTTTCCTGTCATCACTCGGAGGAATTTTTGCTTTATGAGAGGGTTGTCTCTCAGGAGGGAAGGAAGACTATAGTTTCTGGTCATACCTAGGAATTAAATTTATATTCGTGTCTGTTCAGCTGTCTGAAGTTATTATAGGTACTTTGAAAAAGAACTAAAGTTAGCTAAAGTTTCTACATAACCATCGAAAGCTTTTATGAAAGCAGAAGAAAGATGGAATGGGCAGGAAGGGGGTCATTAGATTGACCAAAGCTTTTCACTAAAATTGGCGGTTCCAGTGGCCAGCAAAATTGGTCTGAGTGTATTTTTCTCTGTTCTAGTCTTGGCGACCATGCTTGTCAGCTGGTGATTGTAACTGATTGACGGCAGAGGCAAAATCCATCGAAGTTCTTTGCAGTGACAAAAATGCCTGAATGAGGACTAAGAGCAGCCCAACTTGCCTTATTATTAATTAATCCCTCCCTTATAAATGTGTGCATCTGGAAGGAGTAATGAAATGTTACTTAAAAATTAAACATTTGATAGGGATTCTCAAAGCTGAAAGTGACCTAGATGTGTCTGGATCTCTGAGGACAATCAAACTTTTGAAAGATGGAGAATTTACCCTAGAAGTGCTAGTTGCTTCTGGAATTGTTTGGTTGTCGCTGTTGTTGTTTTCAGAGCGATAAATGACAAAAACAATTTTTTTTTTTTTTTTAGTTGGAACAGCATGGATTTACTGGTTCCGCAGACACAACCCACTGGGGTAAGATTTCACATTTAAAAAATATTATTCCATGATCTTTAATATGTTTCCTAATTGCTTTAGGACCAGGGCGCCCATACAAGGCCATAGACTTCTCACACCAAGGACCTGCGTTTGTTACCTGGCACCGGTACCATTTGCTGTGGCTGGAAAGAGATCTCCAGGTTGGTCAAAACTCTGCATTTGGTATTTTTAGTTTTGCGTTTGGTCAAGACCCATATCAGTATTTATTTTATATGCTTTCTTATTGTATTTGATATCATGAGATAAGTAACTAGGCATGCCCTTTGCTTTTAGCAACTTATCGGCAATGAGTCCTTTGCTTTGCCCTACTGGAACTTTGCCACCGGGAGGAACGACTGTGATGTATGTACCGACCAGCTGCTTGGGGCAGCAAGACAAGATGATCCAACTCTAATTAGTCAGAACTCAAGATTCTCCAACTGGGAAATTGTCTGTGATAGGTAATGGTACACGTTTACCTGCAATGGAAATCCAGAGGCCATATTATCCTACGTCTGAGAGAAGGAAAGAGGCTGTGCATGTCTGTCTCCAGGGCATCCTGGGTTCTTTTTACATGTTTCTGAAAATAATTTTCCTGAGGGAAGTGGGATTTAAAAAAAATTCTAAGCCCTTTTATTAAAAAACAAAACAAAACAAAACAAACAACCACCACCAACAACAACAAAAAACCAGAGGCCTGGAAATCACACCGGTGAATCGAATGGGCTTGGTTATCATTTCTAGATCAACTGTTTTAAAGCTAGAAATAGTTTCTGCATTCGGCCAAACCTTTCTTACGTACTGATTGTATTCCCGGCAGTGTAATAGTACTGACAATACAAGAATGAATAAAATAGAGCTTCCCTTTTGGATATCGTTTTGTATTTACAAAGGCAGATTGCTTGTAAACAAATTACAATACAATGTAAAAAGAATCATGACAGGTCTAAGTGTGAAGCCAAGAAGAGAGTCAAGAGAAGTCTCTAAGAGGCAGAGGCATACACCCCAAGCAGAGAAGTACTGAAGAACATATAAGCAAATGACCAGCCTTGCAACCTATGGAAAATCCTGTCCTCAGTGACTCCTTAAATTTCTTCCTCTTTTTTTTTTTTTTTTTTTTTTTTTTTGCACATATCTCAAAGAAAGGTCCCTTAAGAGGCTCTGCTGCTTTCGTTTATTATCTATCTATCTATTTATTTTTAAAGGTTTTATTTATTTAGTTGAGAGAGTGAGAGTGAGAGAGAGAGCATGAACCAGGGAAGGGGCAAAGGAAGAGGGAGAAGAAGGCTCCCAGCTGAGCAGGGAGGCTGAGGCGGGGGCTCCATTCCAGGATCCTGGGATCATGGCTTGAGCCAAAGACAGATGCTCAACCTACTGAGCCACCCCAGTGCCCCCTGTGTTCCTTTATTTATCTGTTTCTTCCAAATCATACTGGCTCCAGCTCCCCTGCCCTGTGTCTTTGTCAAGCTTCCTTGAACACACCTCTCATCTGCGTGTTCATGTGTTTGCAGGGGTGTAGGCCAATCTAGCAGGGATCCTCTCTTCTACACACTAAGCTTTTCTTACAGGCTTCTGGATAGTGCTCCCCAACATGGGGGGATGGATCACTGTAATAAAATTTTTATCATGACTGAGATTTTGATTGGTTGGTTTGGCCCAAAGTTACGACACTATTCACAAATTAAAGCATTCCATTTTCACTCTCCATACAACCCTTAGCCTGGATGACTATAACCGCCGGGTCACCCTCTGTAATGGGACCTACGAAGGTCTGTTAAGAAGAAATCAAGTGGGACTGAACAGTGCAAAATTGCCAACTTTAAAAGACATACAAGATTGTCTCTCTCTCAAGAAGTTTGACAGCCCCCCTTTCTTCCAGAACTCGACCTTCAGCTTCAGGTTGGTGCTCTGAACTCTGTTAGATGACATTTTAAAATACTTTAAGATTTTCATGCCCGTGGTTGTAATGAACTCGAAGGAAATCCGGATGTTGGGAGTCATGTACAAGGCTAAGTAATGCGGAAGGGCTTGACAAGTGAGGATAACAAGGAACCAGTGTTAGGAAAGTCATCAACCACCCACTATAATGAATAGTGTCATTTTAATATTTTCTAATTAGCTATTCAAAACCATCTTTGGTATTTCTCATATAGGTACAGTGTTCAGAATCAGGTACTTCATTAAATATCGTATTTAAAAAAGTATTTGCTCATGTTTATTCTTTTTCTTTTCTCTTTAATGTATCAGCTATAGACCTTAATATCAAAGTCCGAGATCCCAGAGAAGTATTATAGACCAAATGCAGCTCAAGCTACAACACAGCAATGACATCACAATACTTAAAATGGAAAGGCCGACTAATAAATCTCTCCCTCTAAAAAAACTTTCAGAATTGTGGGAAATAAGTACGGATGTAAATAAGATTTTAAGCAAAGATGAATGTGGCTCCCGAAAGACACGATGGATAGATTCATGGTCTTCCCCCAAACCAGATTCTCTCTATCCCGTGTGTAAATCATACAGCTGGTGGGTTATTTGGGGCGGCAGGGTGGGGGGAGGTAAACTGAAAGATGCAGAACTGTGCCAAGTGCAGCAGAATTCAAAGTCTGTGTGGGGATTAGACACAGCTCTCAGAGTAGCGTCAAGGATCATATAAAGGCTGACATTTAAGTTTGTTTGAAAAGGAACATAAGTTTGCTCTTCATAGTAGTAAAAATGCTATCGAAATGGAGCACAATCTTCTTCTTTTTTTTTTTTTTAAAGATTTTATTTATTATTTATTTAAGAGAGACCGAGATAGTGAAGAAGAGTACAAGCAATGAGGAGAGGGAGCAGGGAGCCTGACACAGGGCTTGATCCCAGGACCTGAGTCAAAGGTAGATGCTTAACCGACTGAGCCACCCAGGCAATCCTAAAATGGACTGCAGTCTTTATTGATTTGAGTTAAGGGAGTGGTTATGGAAATGGGGGGCCCAGATCACCATAATTGGCACTACTTGGGAGCTGCTTAAAAACACATATTGTGAAGAACTGGCCCACACCTTCTGAATCAGAAACTCTGAAAGTAGGCCATGATTCCCATGTGATTTCTCCTGTGATTCCCACGAACGCTTAAATTTGAGGATCACTGAGTTAAGAGAAGGACAGTTTGAATTTCTGAAAAATTCAAACTAGGGAGGAGAAAAAGATAAGGATAAAGATAAGAGGAATATGGGGATACGTTTAGAATGCTGAATATATTATAGTCAAGCGGAGGTCTATTTAGTTGAGAAATGGGAGTATGAGAGTATGTGTTAATTCAGAATATATTTCTGATGGCAGACCATGTGCCGGGCATGGCACTAAGCTCTGGCAATAAAAATCTGGAGAAAACACAGTCTGTGTTCTCTAGGACTTCAGAATCTGGCATGGGAGAGAGATATGAAGAATTGTCACACAGTGTCTAAAAGAGGTACGGTCAACTGAGCAGGTGCAGAAGTAGCATTGATTAAGGGTTCCCTCCCTTTCTAGAAAATCAATGAAAGTTGGGACTAATTTGTAGTTAATTAGCTATGACAGTGCTTTCCATGTCCCTATCCCATCTCAAGTCAGAAGACTGTTATTTAGGCTGGAAACAATAAAAATAGATCTTTATCAGTTGTAACTGTTGTCACTGACATACTGATTTTCTCTCAGGAATGCTCTGGAAGGGTTTGATAAAGCGAACGGCATCTTGGACTCTCAAGTGATGAGCCTACATAACTTGGTTCATTTCTTCTTGAATGGGACAAGTGCTTTGCCACATTCTGCTGCCAACGACCCTATTTTTGTGGTATGTTGAAGGGCTCGGAATAGGTGAAAACTATTCTATGCAAGATGTTGGATTTATTTGTTTTTCGGTATGATTAAGGTTTGGTGTGTGTTTTATTCTCTTTGTGGACAATGGGATGTATTCAAACGTTAAATTCATTTTATTCTATGCCCTAGAGTTGGTTAGACAGCATTTAAAGTCCCCTTTTCAGAAACCCATGCTTTAGAAATGGTTAGTTTTGCAATGACACCAGACAGGAGTTTATAGCCTAGAGTTGGATCCATAAGTTAGTAATAATGACATTATAAAATACATCACAATTTAGCATAGTTTATATAATAAATTAGCATAATGATAATAATTTTTCAATAATAAAATGCTTGATGTTGAAGATGAGTGGTGGAACCACTGTGACCCTCGCATGAAGCCCAGCCACGTGGCACCTTTGGAACAGCACACGAAGCCCACAGCTCTGTTGGTGTTTGGTACTGACCTCCTCACTTCACAAAGCGTTCTGCCTAAAATGGAGCTGCTTCTGCCGTCCTAATATTATTGTGTCCACTTTGGACTGAATCTTCCATGTACAACACTTGTCAGAAGACGGTGTGGACCTCCCTGGTTATACAAGAGCAGGTTCTTTTATTCCTTCTGTGTCTAGTTGTTAATCAATGTAGGTTTAGCAGAATCCGGTCCTTACATGCTTTCATGGTTAGGTACCACCTAGTAACAAGTTTACTGGAGATAGTGAGAACCATGGCCAATACCCACCCCCAAGGGCAGGAGGCCGCCATGTGTAAGAGAACCTGGTAGTGCAGAACAGAAAAATTGGTTTGGATCGGTTTGCAAACTTGCGGGTATATTCATACATTTCTTTTTTGTTTGCAAAGGAATAGATTCTACCCCAACCAATTTACAATAAAAAAATTAATTTATTGACTTAAATAACTGGGAAACTGAGGAGTGCTGCTGCCTTTAGGTATTGCTGAATCTGGGGGGGCTCAAAACAGGTCAGCTCTGTCTCTGTCTTCGTGGCAAATGAGCTAGCCACTTGCAGCCGCAGATGTGCACGCTACCAGTGCAGCACGTGAGGCAGGGCTGGAAGCAGCCATGCTACCATAGTAACAGAGAGCCGTCCCAGGATTGGCCAGGCCTGGATTACCTGCCTTCTATGAGCCAATCAGTGTGGCAAGGGGAGTGAGGTGCTCTGATTGGCCAGAGCAAGGCCACATGTTCACCTGCTGTCCGGGCATGCGTGTGAACCCAGTACATACCATTTTGGGGAACTCCCTGCAGGGAAGAAAGTTTGTGTTAGTCCGAGGAGGGATGGAGCGTGGGGTAGGAGGGCTGGACAGAAAAAAAATGGCAAATGTCTTAAATTAATAGAAAAACCGCATTTGATGTCCCTTAATTTATTAACTGGCTTCGCATGTCTGAGAGGAAAGACAGCCAGTCCAGAGGGAGCAAGCTGGGGTTGGTACGGAGGAGCTCACGGCTCTTCAAAAACCAACGCGGGATGAGCGAACTCTCTTGGTGTCTCTCCTGATAACTTTAAAAACAGAAGGAAAACCGGAAAGGAACTCGACCATGGGATTGTAAATGTTGGAGTCCCAAGCTCTGTTCACTAACCAGACGGGGGAGGCGCAGGCCTGGGCCGTGCTGTCCCGGCTGCCCTGGTCAGCCCCCTCCGGCCAAAGACCGCCGGGAACCCGGGGAGAGAACCGAGACCGAGGAGGGTGTCTTCCCCGTCGTTGGGACAGACTGGGGAAGCATGGAGTGGCTCAGGGGTAGAAAAGAACGAAGGGATTTGGGCTTGTGCTAGCTGATTTGGGCAGGGTGGACGGAGGCAGGGCTTTGCTCTGGGTTGGATGCTGTCAGGAAGCAGGGCACTTCCATGACTTTGTACCCCAATCATCTTTAGTAATTGGTAGGGCAAAGGCAGTTGCTTGTATTAGCTGGGGAAGAGCTACTGTTCATGTTAGGTGTTGTAGGGTTTGGACAATGTTCATGTTTTGTCTACATTCAGGCACAAATGTGGAGTTGTTTTGTTTTTGTCTTGATCCATTAGGATCATAGAGTGAGCTTGTTTGATGTTGATGTTCCATGATTGTTTACCCCGGAGCAGAACACCGGGGTAATCGTGATGATGGTGCCAGGCCAGCTCCAGGATGTCTGGGGCTGCTTTTTTCCCCCTTAAGTACAGTTCGCCAGAGTTGGCTTAGAACCTTTAGATGTCTTAAATATTTGTATTTCAACTGCTAAACCCCTACAATGTCTCTGCTTTACAGATACCTAACTGATTGACTACTATTTTAACTTTGTCTGTCTTGAGGGTTGTGGGTCTTGGATGGATGGTTTCAAACTATTTTAACAGTGTTTGTCTTCAGGGTCGTGTGTCTTGGGTGGATGGTTGCAAAGCAATTCAAAAACAAAATTTCACCACTGGTCACTTTTTATTTTGCCAGCATTTTGAATTTAAATTATTACCTAGTATAGATTGTAGTGTAGCAAGCAAACACTTTATGGTTTTTTTTTTTCTTTTTCCAGAATTTTCTTCACCTGAATATTTTAGTAGTGTATCTTAGTCTACTCAGGTTGCCATAACAAAAATAATATAGATTGTTAAACAACAGAAATTTATATCTCACAGTTCTGGAGGCTGGAAATCCAAGATCAAGGTGCTGAGTGACAGTGGTTCCTGGGGAAAGCTCTTTTCCTGGTCTACAGACCACTGCCTTCTTGGTGGTGTGTCCTCACATAGTGGAGAGAGAGGCAATGAGCTCTTCGGGGTTTCTTCTTATAAAAATACTAGTTCTATTATTTCAGGGCCCCACACATATGACCTTATTTAACCCTAATTACCTCTTTTGGTATCTAAAATCTCTGTATATAGTCGTGTTGGGGGTTACGGTTTCAACATATGAATTTGAGGGGATCATAATTCAGTCCATACCATCAGTTTATAGCAGTTTGTTCTTCTGGTCTCTTTGGGAGGCCACATGGCATGGTCAAAAGAACACTGTCAAATAACTTCTTAATTTAGTACTGAATTGTGCAGTCTTGGGAGTCTCATCGAAATGTGTGAATCCTCTGTTTCCTGTTCTGCAAAGTGCAGGTCACAGATCTTGATCGGGTGTTGGAGAAGAATGGTGTGCTAATTAATGCAACACTAAATAGATTAGAATAATATGAAGCTGCTTTAGAAACTGCCAAGTACAATACAAAAGTTATCATAAGACAACAATGTGTTTTATGGTAGTTGCTGGGAAAGAATCAGAAAACTATATGTTGGCTTTGAATTTCCAAACCTTAATTAAGTTTTCTTATCTTGTTCTCCATAACAGACAGTTGTGCCCTAAGGCAATTTTACTGACAAGAAATCCTTAGGTATTTCAAAGGGGATTTATTACTTTTTACTCCACCCAGTGTACACAAAAAGGAGATCTGAAGAGGGAGGGTAAAGGTAGAGCTCACAATGCTCTGAGCTTGCCTGGTGGTGTGAAGGTCTGGGAAGCTTTCTGGATTCCCAGATAGATGAATGCCTGGCCAGAGTGAGCTATGGGGAATCCATAGATAAGGCAGGAGATGAGCTTCCTTTTTTCTAAAAAGCATTTCTTCCCTCAGATTTGGGTAACAAAACATGGAGTCCTCAGAAATGTGGACTCTTGATCCCAGCCTCCAGCAAGGTGGGGGCTTGCTTACCTGCAAGATCTCCACAGCCATCTTGGTTCTTCTGTCGGATGCTTGCCCTCTTTATTGGTGCTAACTTGATGTTTCACATTTTTTTTCTAGCTATTATCTCAGGCATTAGCTTATGCCAAACAGTACTTGTGTCTCCCTTCTCAGCCATCTACCTTTATGTCTACTTACCTATATTTCTCTAAATAAGCTTTTGTAAAACATACGTTTTCAACTATCAAATTTATACACACAGATCATATTCATGAGAAAAAATGTTAAGTACTCCTTCACCAGTACCCCAAGATATTATGAGTAAAACAGCAGAATATTCTGGCAAAATCAGGATTATATGCCTCCACACAACCTTTCTCTCCTACTATAGAAAATAAGGGTGATGCTAGTGACTGGCTTTTCAACACCCTAAGTTTCAAGGATTGTTACATCTTATCTCTGTCTTTGGAGGATACCCATTTTGTGTGTAGGACTTGGTAACAGTTTTTTGTGAATGACCAGATAGAGCACGTTTTAGAGGCCAAATGATCTCTGTTGCAATAACTCAGCCTTGCCACTGTGGCATGAAAGCAGCCATAGACAATACATGAATGGGTGAGTGTTGTGTTCTAATGAAACTTTATTTAAAAAACAGGTAGTAGGGCCTCCTGGGTGGCTCAGTTGGTTAAGTGTCTGACTCTTGATTTTTGGCTCAGGTCATGATCTCAGGGTTGTGAGACTGAACCATGAACTGGGTTCCAAGCTGAGTGTGGAGTCTGCTTGGGATTGTCTCCCTCTCCCTCTGTCACCACCCCCACCATGCTCTCTCACACTCTCTCTCTCTTGTTCTCTCTGAGAGAGAGAAATAAAAAACCTGTGGTGAGCTCTGGTCCACAGGCTTTAGTTTGCCAACTCCTGCTCTAAGGAATTAATGTCCCTTCTCTGCAGTATTTTGTTTCTCTATCAGTCATGTTTCTCTTCCTGCTCTAGGAGAGCTCATGTGACTTTATGGGTGAGGAATTCTGTGACTTGCATGTAGTTCAAAATACTAGATATTTTGAAAATAAACAAGAAAAGAAAAAGTGAGTTTCTAAAAACAAGACTAATGGGACTACATAAAGTTCAAAATACTAGATATTTTGAACTACATGCAACTACTCCATTACTTTTAATACCTTTAATATTTAAAATTTTGTTCTTCTTTGGTATAAGTTGTCATATGCAAATAAATAGAAAAAAAGCCACAGCCTTTTTTTTTAAGGCACGAAGTGTTTTGGCACTAATTCCAGAACTCACACTTAAGGCTATTTACACAGAGTTTCACATTGAAGCCAATTCTGGCTTAAATAATTTTTGCCTATATTGAGATCCAGGTTACAGTATTTCATTTAAAAGACTGATAGCTCCTGGAATTTCAAGTTCACAAGGCAATTTATGCAAATATATTGCATCCAACATTTATTAAAATTATTTTCCTGAAATCTCTTCAAGCAAGAGAGGTACAAAGTTGTATCTGATCACAATAATGAGTAAAAGATATAATGTTAAAATACAGGAAAAATTCTGAACCCAATCTCTGAAGTTCTAATAATTCATACGATAATTAAAGTTCGAATAATTCATACGATAATTCATCACAGAAAATACGATTAGGTCACAGAAATGCTAAGTAGTGCTGTCTTCAGTATTGAATTTAGGCATAATCTAGGGAAGAAACAAAGGAAAACCAATACAGCCTAAAGTGAGAAACAGTTGAGTTAACTGCTGAGAAAGAAATTATGTTAGAGATATTTTCCTTCTAATTTCAAAGCAACTGTTCTTAGGGCTGTATTTGGATGTTATCCTTTTAGAAAGGTACATTTGGCAAGTTCTCATTCTTTCAATTCCTAAGTGACTGGGAGATTCATAGGTTGTATGACTAATATTCACTGCATAGCTCATGTTTTTGTCACCTTAGACACTGAAATTCTACATGGAATGAGGTGTACATACAGTGTTACCATCATTTGTATTTCTTAACAATGACTGATAGTTGGGTAAGATAGCTCCAAAAATTTAGGGGGAAAAAAAACAAGAAAAGAAAAAGTGAGTTTCTAAAAACAAGACTAATGGGACTACATAAAGTTAATTCCCTTCTGACTCTACTGTTTTAGGCTATAATAAAATTAGTAAAATTAATAGGTCATAATAACAAGTATAAAATACTTGTGAATTGGTATGAGTTTAGTTTAAAAAATCCCCAAAGAAGAATATAGGACATTGCTTCTCTCCCCTCAAGAGTGAAGCACTTAAAAATGGATCCATTTTATTTATCTTTCTTACAAAAGAAAAAGCATATCAGTCAGTTAAGTATCCGACTCTTGATTTCGGCTGAGGTCATGATCTCAGAGTTGTGAGATCAGTCCCTGCATCAGGCTTCTCGCTCAGCGGGGAATCTGCTGGAGATTTTTCTCTTTCCCTCTAATCTCCCACCTCACCAAAATAAATAAATTTTAAGAAAAAAAAAGAAGAAGTATAATTAGGCTAATACCTTGAGTATTTAAATTAGCCTTATTTTATGTTAATTTTTCATTTTTAATAGTTAAAAATTTTTAATGGTTTCGAGTTACAGAAATATTGGCAAAAAGATTTTAATTGTAATTCCATCTGAACTTTCTGCTTATTTCCTCTCATATTCTATGCTTATACAGTTGTACCTAGAATGCACACTTTTTAGGTTGTTACATAGTTTCCTAAATACTTTTTCAAAATTTAAAAATAGATAATGCAATAAGGAGTTCAAATATAAAAGGCATAAACTGAAGTCTCCGTATCACTACCATCTCCCAGCGAGTTATTATCATTTCCCCCTAGTCTTCTAGGTTCATTTTATAAATATACAAACAAATATGATATCTGAATGGCAGCATACTTTAGACTACAGAAGTCTGTGGCTTTGTTATTCTTATTTGTATTTTGTATTTTTTCTAAATCATTCCATATCAGTTCATGAAGGCCATTCTCATCCCTTTTTTATGGCTGTATGGTATTCTATAGTGTGGCTTTATCCTGAAATTTTAACCAGTTTTGACAGGCATGTAGGTGGTTTCTAATCTCTAGCATGGCAGACAGTGCTTAAATACATGACCATGTAGAGTAAATCAAGAGAAGAGAATTACCAGCTCAAAGATGAAATAAATACATTTGAAATGTCTGTAGATACTGCCAAACTGCCTCCGGAAGGTTGAATAAATGCTACGTTTATTTATTTTTAAACAACTGAGATAAAGTTAGTAATTCCTAAAGAGTGTGACACTTTGGTGAGTTTTAAAAGAGCTGAGGTATTGGAGATGGTGGGTGGCCACTGCTTGGGCAGAGAGTCCCAGGGTGGCAAGATTTCTATACTCTTGGTCTAGGGGATAGTTTGTTTTTTTTAACTTGGCATGGGCTAAATGGCCCCTGAAGAAATTCTTTCCAACTCTAAGCTTTGTGAAGATAGACCCATGCTCTATTGAGAAGAACTAAACCTATGCTAAGAGATGAACTTCATACTCTTCGTCACTGATGAAATTAAGTAGTATAAAGGCAGACCACATTTATATGCAAATCTAAAGTGGCTATCACATTGATTTGGGTTCCTTCCTCCTAGAATTTTGGTGATTCCTTAGACACGAATGGACTGGCAGTATCTCAGTTCTTATCTAGAATCTCTTCTGACATCCCCCTGGTTCTCTCTCTCCCACTTGCTTATGACATATGCTGACCCAGTGAGTTCTTTTAAAGCCGCCATACTAATAACAGAATCTCTTATACTCCTTAATCCTTATAGTATACTATAAGGATTATAGTATATATATATATAGTATGTGTGTGTGTGTGTGTATGGATTATACTAAAGTATAATACTTATACTTTAATCCTTAAAGTATAAACTTTCTTCCGCATGGACTCAACTGATATTTCTTTTTTAAATTGAGATATAACTGACCTGTAAAGTTAAGTTAGTTTCAGGTGTATAACATAATGATTCAATATTTGTATATATTGCAAAAACAGTCATCATAATTAGTCTAGTTACTGTCTGCCACCATACATAACTGATATTTCTTTTCATATACATGCTCGTATATCTTACATACAATGTATTGCATATATTTAATGTATACTTTTGTATATTTTGTATACAATGCTTTTATATAAATTTATGTAGAAAGGGTGCTTTATCTTTTTTTTCCTTGTCTTTTTAAAAAATATTTTATTTATTTATTTGAGAGAGAGCATGGGCAGGGCGGGGAGAGGCAGAGGGGGACGGAGAAGCAGGTCCCTTGCTAGGCAGGGAACCCGCTGCTGTGGTGGGTCTTGATCCCAGCCTTAATCCCATGACCCTGGGATCATGATCTGAGCTGAAGGCAGGCACTTAACCGACTGACCTACCCAGGTGCCCCTAACCTTGGTTTTAAATGGACCTTCCCTATGTGACTGGGTGTGTATTATGTCATTTCCAAGTGATCACATATGAGTTTTCAGAGGGGCAGAACATTATCATATTAAGACTCTCTCTGACCATGAATGATGTCTTCTGGGTAAGAACACATGAATTCAAGTGGTGAAAACCACAGTGCACTGGTCTTTGGTGATCTACTGGTGTCTGTGGTCATTATGGCAGGGATCTGATTGTGAAGACATCTAAGCTAAGGTTAAGTTTGATAGTAACTTTATTCTCTAGTGATCCTGAAAAAAGATACAGATGATTTCCTTGTATTTTATTCAAGTTTCTTTATGCCTGCAAGCACAAAAGCCATTGGTGATTGCTTTTTTCTGCAAGGGTTGCATTAGAGAAACTTTACCTTGAAAGCCCATAGAATCACATTTTCTATGGTGGAAGTTTTTTTCTTCCTGTACCTTTCCTTATGTAGTTGGAGCAAGAGAGAATGGGCTTGTGAAACAAAATTTGTAACCTCATTTTTGAAGCACTCAGTTTTTAATGTCCAAATATAACTATGTATCTCTATAGCAGATATAAGGCAACCACAGTATTCTGTTATTTTACTTGTGCTTTTATTTATTACCCTCCCATTACGTTTAGCCTTTACAGAGACATTAACTGAGCTCATGTTTGACTCATGTCAAACAAAGATACTATTAGTTTCTCAAGAGTAATTCAAAGTATCTTGTTTCAGAACAATGTTCACAACTCTAACAAAAATACCTATTCTGTAGGCTGCACCACTTCTCTTTATGGCTGTGGATACGTTATTGCTTGCAGCATTTTGTTTATTGCATTCTTTGCATCTTCTTGGCACACACTTGCCTCTTTTACTACATTCTATAAATTGGGTGTTCTGTGTATGGTTCCTACTAGAGCATTTATCGTATAATGTTTTATAGCCCTTTGGAGACCTATAATCTCTCCTTATTATTTTTCCCTCTTCTTTTATCTCTCCAAATTATGAATTTCTGCAGAGTCTTGTCCCCTCCTTAATTATTTACACTTTGCACTGGGTGAATTCTGATGTTTTCCAAAAGTTATTTGCCTCTTGCAACACTGAATCTGGATCTTTCTGTGTCCTGAGTGTCCCTTGTCTCTTTTTCTAATCACAATTTGATCTCTGACTTGAACTCACACAGTCCCTAAATGCTCAGGAGATACTGTGTGACCTTCTTTGGAAAATACACTCTGGAAAACTCCTAGATACGTTTTCTGTGTATCCCTTAAGATTTGGTTCTGCTGCTTCATACAGAAAACCTGTTATAGAAGCTTCCCCTCATAAAAGAGAGGTTTATTTTTCTCTTAATGTAAAAGATCCCCAGTGTCAGGCCATCCAGAGTCACCACAGACAGTCATCACAGACCCTTTTGTGTTTTTGCTCTACTAACCTTGGTAAGTGCCTTCTTTTCCTAAGTTTGTTAGTTAGCAATTAAGATGGCTGCTGCAACTCCAGCCATCACACCCATGTTCCAGGAAACAGTTAGGATAAATGGAAAGGGGGAAAGGACCACTTTTAAGCTGAGACCACCACCTTTAAAGAGCTTTCTTAGGAATCCCACCCAGTGATTCCTAATTCAATCTCAGGGATAGTTTGATACATTCCTTCACTCAAAATGTGAAGGAAGTTACAGAGAAAGGAGAGTGGATATTTGGTAAGCAACCAATAGTGCATACTGTCCTTAGGCACGCAGCCTCTATTGCTTGGGCTCTGTGCTTGTGGCAAAAGTTCTGTTTGAACTTCCCAGGCTTTAGCTCGAGGATGAAACACAACTTTCTTGTCTGGGAGCCTTCTAACCTTCTCTGGAGTTCCCGGGATTCTGGACACAAGATACCTTTTCGGTGACTTACACCAACAACTAACAGTCAGTTCTTTTTCCAGGACTGATCCCTTTTTCTAAGCTCTCCTTATAGGAAGCATTGATCATTTACATTATCATGTGTCTTCCCAGGTTGTTGCTTATGCAATAAGCATTATACCTCTATTTCTTTGGAGCTTCGATTTTGTTAGTCAAAGCAAAGATTTTAGAATTAAGAAAAAAATCTTTAATGTCTGCAAAAGCCCAGGTCTTAAAATTTGATGTTTTTGTTTTAAGATAATTATCTCTGCCACGAACTGTAAAAATCCATTTGGGAAAAAATTCCTTGAGTAAATCACTCAGTTCCTTTAACTATCTTATATGTAGCCATGTGAGACAATATAGGTAGAAAGTTCTTGCTGTTGCCTGATAGGGATAACTAACTACAAGGAACCTTGGGTAAGATTTGAAAATAGATATTATCTAATAAATATACAATAGCTACATAAGCCAGAAGGGCAATGCCCTTAAAGGGTTTGAGAAGTGCAAAGAGCTATGAATTTAGGCTGAGAGAAATTAGGGAAAATGCTTCAGGATGAGGACCATTGTATTGGTGCTTGATAGACACCAGAAAACAGAAGAAATCAGATTGTAAGCTGAGGAAACAACACCAGATAGAAAGGGGCCTCTTTTGTTGAATTGTACAGAAGACAAAACTACTTTGTGTGGCACTGTCTTCAGGCAACAAATCCTTATTAGACATTGACTCTGCCCAGGTTGCATGCTAAGCTGATGCTTCCAAGGTGAAAAGACCCCCTCTCTGACCTTTAGGAGTTAGGGTGTTGTTAAGGAAAATAGATAAATATGGAACAAGTTATAGAAAGAAACTAAAAAAATAAGTAACAGGTCATAGTATAATTTGGCCAGGGCTCTAATTGGAGTACAAGGAATAGTGGCGATAGGGTGAAAGAATTCGTTTGAGAAGCATTTTTTATTGGAATAAATACCTCCCTATCCCCATGTGACAGGCTCCGGGATGACACCACTTGGGACCCAGGGGAAGAGAAGGGAACAGTACCCCTCAGGCCCTGAACTTACAGTCTAGGGATGAAAGAGGAACCCAGCATAAAAGTTGGGCTGAACTCTCGCATTTATGTCGTGTTGCAAAATTGGAGCTATAAATGTGGAAATTTTGCTGTTAATATTTTAAAACATAATAATTGCTGTATTTGAGAAGGACTTTAATAGCTTCATTGAGAAAATAAAAATGAGCACTATGCACATCACAGCATTTTTTAGACTTGCTTTTGCTGGCATAAGACCGAAAATTTAAATGAAAGTGTTATAAAATGAGTACCTAAAAGAGCCATCCCACTGAGAAAAATTTGAAAAGCCATTTTGGAGATTTCTTTCCTTCCTTCCTTCTTCCCTTCCTTCCTCCCCTATCCATTTGTGTTTCAATACTGTTAAACACAATCCTGTGAAACACAGCCTCTTCTTCTGTTAAGAACAAA
This sequence comes from Mustela nigripes, assembly GCF_022355385.1. Taxonomy (NCBI): domain Eukaryota; kingdom Metazoa; phylum Chordata; class Mammalia; order Carnivora; family Mustelidae; genus Mustela; species Mustela nigripes. The sequence goes on along the minus strand of NC_081571.1, from coordinate 69,537,915 downwards.
ATCAAAGATATCTATCTTATCATACTTGCCTTTCTCCCCAACTTAATAATTAACACTCACATATTGAAGGCATCTACTGTTCTCAAACCAGTGTTAAACCTGCAAGTGAAATTTCATTTATTCACTTGACAAAGCGGTTGATGATCCTGTTTGGAGAGATGGCATGAAGCCTTGAAAACGTTAACTAAAAATTACAGTGCTTAAGTCACTAAGATATGGTTGGGTATGGAGAAGTCCTTATGTCCAGAAGAACCCCAATCTACTCTAGAGAAAGCTTCAATCAGATTGACCTGATTGGGACAGACAGATCAATGTCCAATGCCATGTTCAATTTTCTTGCAGGTGCTTCATTCCTTTACCGATGCCATTTTTGATGAGTGGATGAAAAGGTCCAATCCTTCTCTGGACGCCTGGCCTCAGGAGCTGGCACCGATCGGTCACAATCGGATGTATAACATGGTTCCTTTCTTCCCTCCAGTGACTAATGAGGAATTCTTTTTAACTGCAGACCAGCTTGGCTACAGCTATGCTATCAATCTGCCAGGTAACAAATACAACTTCTAAGGGGATAATTCATTGATCTTCTGAAGGACCTTTCTTTCTTTTCAAAAATGCAAACCAGGACCTTAAATTCAAGTATGCAGGTCTAGTTAATTTTATTAGCGATTTTCTAAAATATTTATATTAAGCAAAATGAGCCTTTGCACTACCAGCTAAACATCAGAAAAGGGACTGGTTTGATGATTGAATTAATAAATAATAGCATAGAATAAATATATGAAAATAATCTGAATTATTATAAACCTGGCTATGGTTTGAAATGTCTAGCCCACAAAATCAAAATGCACTAGCCACACGTGGATGGGGTTCATCAGGACTTGGAGAATCATTACCTGAAGGAAGGACTTGGTTTATTGTGAAGAAAATAAAGCACTTACCGTGAGCATGAAGGTTAAGGGGAGACCAAAAAACTCAGTAATTGAGATAAATAGAGTAATGTACTATTTTTAAAAAAATCAAAATAAATGCAAAAAAGATGAATACAATATCAACATTTTAAATAAAGACAGGCTGTTGTGATCATTGTTTGTTCACCCCTCCATTATTTTGTAATGAGACCAGTTATTTCCAGTTAGCCCATGCCAGCCCTGCTGGGTTGCTTTATGAGGTTGGCGTTAGCCTGCCAACAATTCGGGCTACATGAGGCTGCAAGTATCTGTGTCCTTAATTAAAGTTCTTTAAATCATGCTTTTACATCATAGATTTTTTAGTAGCTCTTTCCATTTAGTTGAAAATGTGGGAGGATGTTTTGGTAAGTATATATATGGGCCCATATCTTTCTATTTGCCCAGGCCCTAATATAGCTCCATGGGTCACTTAAACAATTTTAGGACGGGCTGAGAAAGAAAAGGTAAAATAATCAATAAATATCTTATTTTGTCCAGAACTCAGAAAAACACACAGCCCATCTGCTGGTGAGTTCACCCCATGTGCCTCTTCCATCTTCCTGAAATCTCTGTCTGTGGTGTAATCGTAATGACCTGTGAGCTCACATCTCTCCCTCTCTCTGACTTCAGAGTCGTTCAAGCCCTGGAATCTGTCTCTTGCTTTTCCTTCTACTCCTGCAACTTTGCTTGTTTTCTTTACTGATTTGAAGTTTCCATTCTCTGGACAGCTGAGATAGCTTTTGAAACTTCATTCTCTTTTCTCTGGAATCAAACATAGCAACAATCACAAGGTTTGGGATGAGCATTTGCCCCTACGTCCATTCCTCTGACACCAGCCAATTAACAGGGATAGATTGAGAGTCTGAATATGCCCAGAATGTGTTAACTCCTCAGGAGACACAAATTCACGTTTCACGTGTTGGTCTGCCACAGAAACTGACAGTCTTGTCTGGGGAGACGTAACTACAGCAGAAGGTTGAAGAATGGAGTGGGGCATTTGGGAAAGGCTTCTAGAAAGGGGTGGGTCTTGAGTCTGATTCAAAGAGATGGTGGATCTTCTGTAGAGGAGGTGGAAAGAAGGGAGCATTTTAGATTGAAGGGCTTTCAGCGCTGTGAAAGGTGTGGTCTGTATAGGGGACTGCCTGAAGAAGCCTGGCTGGAGAGGAAGGCTTGGGTAGAAGATTACCTGAATTAAGCCAAGATCTGTGAGAAGAGCCTGATTACAGAGGGCCTTAAAAGCTAGGCAGAAACCACAATGAGACACCGCTTTCCACACACATTAGGATGGCTATTACTGACAAAACAGCAGGTAATAAGTGCTGATGAGACTGTGCTGTAATTGGAGGCCTTGTGCCCTGATGGTGGGAATGCAGAGGGGTAGGTAGCCTTTGTGGAAAACAAAATGGCAGCTCCTCAAAAAACTGAACATCAGATTTACCATATGACCCAGCAAAGAACTGAAAGCAAGTACTCACATAGATTATTTGCAAACCTCTGTTTGTAGCAGTATTATTCACAATAGACGCAAGAAAGAACTCAACATCCATTGATGGCCGAATGGATAAACAAAGTGGAGGCATATGCGCACAATGGAATATTACGCAGCCTTAAAAAGGAAGGAAAGCCTGTCATATGCTATGACACGCATGAGTCTTGGAGATACACTAAATGAAAAAGCCAGTCACAAAACAACAAAAACTGTATGATTCCCCTTATATGAGGTGTCTAGAGTCGTCGAGTTTACGGAGACAGAAAGTAGAATGGGGGTTGCAGAGGCTGGAGAGCTGGGGCACTGGGGAGATCTTATTTCAGATTTGCAAGATGAAAAAAAGTCTGGCGGGTAGGTGGTGCTGATGGTTGCTCAAGCGTGTGAAGCACTAGGCCCCACACCTGAGCATTTAGAAAGGATTATGGTGATGAAACACACGTTTCACGTGTATTTTACCACAATGAAAAGAACAATCATCTTTGGTTCCCAAACAAAGAAATGTCAGAATAAACATCTGCGTTTGAAGAAGATGGTTCTGGCAACAGATGTTGGATTGTCACAAGAAGAGAAAAATTACCATGATCTTGGAGGAATCCCTGCAGGATAAGGAGGGGGCTTCTGGGGAATGGAGGAAAATCGAGAAGGAGGATTTTACATTTAGCCAAGTATAGGGTGAAGAACAAGAACGCAGGTCAGAGAAACCGAATTTAAGGGCAGCTGGCCTAGGGGCGCCTGGGAGACTCAGTCCATTAAGTGTCTGCCTTCTGCTCAGGTCGTGATCTCAGGGTCCTGGGATCGAGTCCCGCACCGGGCTCCCTGCTCAGCAGGAGGCCCGCTTCTCCCTCTCCCACTGCCCCTTCCCCTGCCCCTGCTTGTGCTCTCCCAACCCTCTTAAAAAAATAAATAAAGTTGGGGCGCCTGGGTGGCTCGGTGGGTTAAGCCTCTGCCTTCGGCTCAGGACATGATCTCAGGGTCCTGGGATCGAGCCCCATGTCAGGATCTCTGCTCTGCGGGAGCCTTCTCCCCCCCCCCCCCCTCTGCCTACTGCTCTGCCTACTTGTGATCTCTTTCTCGCTCAAATAAATAAATAAAATCTTAAAAAAAAACCTTAAAAAATAAAATAAAAATTAATAAATAAAATCTTTAAAAACAATTAAAAGAAAAAGAATAGCTAGCCAAGGATAAGGGAATTTTTAAAAACATGACAAATAGGCATAAGTATATTAAAATGAAATCCATTAATTTTGTGGAGAGCGCTTATAAAATATATCTGAGTAAAGAACTAGATTTATCAAGTGCAAGATTCAGATTTTATTCACGACTCTTTAAATGGGTACAAATTTCATCAGCTCCTGCTATTGAATGTCTCCTATTATAATAGCCAATCTGATCTGCCTTATACATTTATCACCCTATAAAAAGGTAGAGACAATAGCAGAATTCCTCCATCTGGAGCTTGTATATTTCCAGTTCCCCAGATACTACGTTAGCATACAGCTTAACAAATGAATTTCTAACTCACAAAAGTAGTTATATACTTCCTTGGAGGGTTTATTCTGTGTAAATGTGTATTGGAAGAAATTTAAAACATGCAGTCAGCTGTATTTAAATAGAATGCCATTTCCTCAAGAAAAACAATTGTGGGTATGACAAACTGTTGGTGGGGGAAGAAGATGAATTTTATCCTAGCCAGTATTCTTCTGCTCTATCAACAAAAATGTACACGAGAAGCAAATGAGTTCATTCTTCTCTGAGAGTCTTTAGCTGATGAAAATCCCAACTGTTGACCCTTCTCTTCTGCTTTAATTCCAGCTGAAGAAACTCCAGGTTGGACCCCAACCCTCTTGGTGGTCATGGGAATGCTGGTGGCTTTGGCTGGTGTTTTTGTGGTGCTGTTTTTCCTTCAGTACAGAAGACTCCGAAAAGGCTACACACCCCTAGCAGAGACACATTTAAACAACAAGAAGTACACAGAAGAAGCCTAGAGAGCTCACGCCTTCCCCTGGAGAGGCACCAGCCAAGCCACAGGTCTGACCCTGCCGATGAACGCGCTATTAGTCACTGTTCTTCCTTTAGCAGAAGATGTTTGACACGGTTGCTGCTACTGTGGTGCTCATTCTCAAGACAGAGGATGTGCAGCTGTAGTCGCTGGTTTACTTACTGTTTAACAAACACAAACGGGGGTGTTTGAGGCTATCTTGACCGTCAGACAAAGGCAGAGCTGACAATTTGTGTTATCTGATAGTAAGTCCCCGTATTAAGCCTCCTCCTGTTCTGAGAAGACACACACAGACACACACACAGGCATGCAACTGATAAAGGGGATTCATTTTATTTTGGAGGTCACTGTAATTTGAGACCTGGGCAAGATCACGGTTCATTTTTTCTTAACCCAAGTGTGTTCCTTTGTAAAGGGGCAAGCAGGGTTGAAGCGGAAGATGCTTCCTGCGTCTCCGTGAGCTTAGCTACAAACATCCGTGCTTCTAGGTGCCTTCCTGGTTATCTTCCGGTGGCTTACTTCTCTTCTCTCTGTGTCTTCTTTTCCAGCCTTTAAAACAGCCTTGAAGATGAAAATAGGCCTTATTTTCCGAAGAGGATGGAGAGTAAATGAAGGAATGAATGATCCGTTTTTTTTTTTTTGGTTTTTTTTTTTTTTTTTTTTTTGCAAATTAGACTTTCCAGAACTTATCAGAATCTGTAGTTCTTAACAGATATTCAATAGCTAGATAAACATTGATTCTATAGTGAAAAATAGACAAGAGATTAAATGATAGAGTTTTCTAGTTAATTAATATACTGTTTTAAGTCTCCTAACATCTATAGAATCACTTCTCCCAGGAAAGGCTGGCTGGAAAAGGTTGTGGGGCTAGACGATCTGAGTAGAGTTTCATTGCTTTGAGGTCTCATTTGGCTGATCCTGAGCAAATTTCTTTACCAGGTAGCCTCAGATGGAAAATTATCCGCGTGTATTTTTAGGAGTTGGCTTCCGATTTTACTCATGCTGTGGTGTTCTGACAGTTACTTACGAATGCTAATCAATTAAGCCTTATCATTTAAAAGCAAACCATCCATACAAAATATAACATTTCAGAATTAAATGGTTATGCTCCACTAAGTAATCATCATCTCATGAGAGGTAAGAATGAAGCTATCTTTATTTACTAAGATGCTCAGACTTACCAAGAGGATCCCTCCTTCTGAGCAGTTAGCGGTTACTGAGATTGAAGGTAAATTTCATCTGCTCATATCTGCTACCTGTGCCTCAGGGCTGAGTCCAAAGTTCTAGAAGGTAGCCTGTCTGTCCACGCATTTCAGCTGCTCTCTACTGGAATAGATGTGTGGGAAGGTTGGGTGGGAAGAGGATTCTTGGAGCCAGCTGCTTTCTACATATGGGGGAGGGGGCTAGATTCATCAAAACAGTGTTATCCCTCCAAAATAAGATAGCAAACGCCGGAGAAAGGGACAAATCCCAATCAGAACCGAATTGGAGTCTGAGCGAGCCTCAGAAAGCTACGGACACATCTCAGTGTGGGCTCAGCATGTGAGAGTCAAGATAGCCCAGGGTCCTTCATGGGCCGAAGCCCTGCTTGGGTCTCTAGCCACCCCCCACCACACGTAGATCTCAATTCCTGCCTTTAACAGTATCTATGGAAAATTCGGCAAAGTTTGATGAATGTACTCCATTCCAGAAGGTTTATGCTCCAAACTCAGGATTGTTGGGGATCACAGTTTTACACCCTACTTTTAAGCCAAAAGAGATATAATGGAATGAAGATATAGTTGTGCATGGTAGGTGTGTTTCTGAAAAGTTACATTTAAATTAATTGCATGTTAGAAGCAGCAGGAGAGGGGGCCCCTGGATGGCTCAGTCAATTGAGTGCCTGACTCCTGCTTTCGGCTCAGGTCATGATCTCAAGGTCATGAGATGGAGCCCTGAGTCGGGCTCTGCCCTCCCCTGCGAGTCTGCTTGAGATTTTCCCTTTTCTTCTGCCCCTCCCACTCATGCTCTCTCTCATTCTCCTGTTCTCTCAAATAAATAAAATAAATTTAAAAAATAAAAATAAAAGTAACAGGGAAAATGACTTTTTATAGATAAACTATATGAATACTTCCATAAAGCAAATAACCACCTCTCTCTTGTCTCTCTGGTACATCAGAATTTTCATTCATCATATTCCCAAGCAATTTATTTAAAGCCAGAAATAGAGGGTAATCATTTATACTTGGCTACTTTTTTCTATAGCAGATGCAACTTCTAAAAGATACTGTTTTATAATGCCTTCCTAACAGAAATGATTTCCTAATTTTGTAGTTCATAAAAGAGGAATAAAATTTTCTAACATTTCCTGACATTACAGTCAGTTAGCGATGAATGCCTTTTAAGAAATTTAAAGGTAGAACAAACCTGTTAGGATGAACAAGTTAGTTTGCATTTACACTGAATCTCATGGAAATAAACTCAGAAAATACCACGAAGCATTGTAGAGTTGGTGGTATTTCTCAATGATAGGGGGAAAACTTCAACATTGAAGAAAATGAATAGATCACTCTACATGCTTCTAGCCTCAGAATTAGAAAAACTGTATATCTATGAATTACTGTTTCAAAAGAAATGCTGTTAGAAAGCTAACATTCAGAAGTGACTGAAATCTGATAGCCTGTTTCCTTTGTGACTTAAATTCTCTTCTAATTTTAAAATTCTTTGATAGTAATTTGTGTCTTGCTTAGGATTTAACATTGTTAATTATAATAATCCTAATGAATACTTTTAATCTCATGTTAACAAGAAATGAAAAATGTATTAAAGAAGAAAATAAAAATAAATGTTTTGCAGGTTATTGTTCATCTGTTGGAGGCTATTGTTTTTTAATTTGTGAACATCAGTTCCCATCTTTTTGGCACTCAGTATGCATACATTAGAATATATGTATATATATATAATACATAAATACAAATGTATACATATAACCATATATGTATATACAAATATATATATAACATACATAATTACAATTTCAGTTTTGAAAATAAGGTCTTAGATAAATGGAGGCTTCTACTTTCTTTTGAGTTTCTTGGCAATTGCTACTTCCTGGCTCTCAGTTTTACAGGCAGAAAAACAAGACATCCCTCTCCTCCTAGGCACAGAGTTCCTTTTGATGTCCCCACAATCTTGGGTTGCAGGATGGGGTGGGGTGGCTGCTTCAAGTCACTGACCAGGGAGGCAAAGTCCCACAGCAGCTAACTTGCTGATTCTCCTGGAAGCTCTCCAGTTCAATCATTTCATTGGAGACCCTGGAAGAAAACAATGAAGTAATGTAAGTTATGTGGAGTTTGCTTCTGCGTTAAGAACGGAAGCTTCTAGATGTCAGTTTAGACACCTCTCTGTACAGCTCCAATGCCATTTTATCAAAGCACTTTAAGTACCCAGAAAATGGTGGTGGTTAATCGATACAGGGACATAAAAGAACCAGTTCGCTCCCCAGTGGAGACATAATTATTCTCCCCAATGCAATGGTCAAACTCAACGTGGAACTCGTCCTATTTCTGCAGAACCTTACTCATCCTGACTATTTTATAAATATTCTTTAAGGAACGAACTGATCTCAAAGGAAAACTTTTCATTCAGGGCCTCTGGCATCTGTTTTAGCATTAGCAGGATAAAACACAAGAGAGTGGGGTCTTCAATTCCTGCCATGAAATTAGTAGCAACCCGTCTTTCAGTTCTGAGTTGTCTGGACACTCTGTGGACATTTACTCCATGCAAACTAATTAAAGGGCACACGGCCAGCTATCTTATTCTTCCCACCAGTGGTAGACCTTCATCCTACCATGTGTAGGGACTAAGATAGAAAGGAAAGACGTCATGACATCATTTTAGGGTCCTCCACTATCTGAAGTCTTAAAAGCCTGGTTTCAGGGGAAAGAGTTGGCGGCCGAATTATGAAGGCAGGCAAACCAGTGCCTTTCTTATGGAGAGGGACCCAAGATGTTTCTTCAGAAACTGTCCACCGATGACATGATCATTTGGCTTTAGCTACAAGGGTCATTCAAGCTGAAAATAACCCCTGTGAATGTGATTACGCTTTGGCAAGTAGTTTAATGAAATCTTGAAAACAACACATGAGAAAATTGTGAGCAATAGGATAAATTGAAGTTTCCCAGAAGAAAATAAAACACAACCCAAGGTTCCTATTCAAAGCATGTATGCTTCATACAGTCTCATCAAGACTGTGTCTCTTTGGCAAAAACCCTTAACCCACTTGTGTTGTTTTCCCCATGGACTCAAGTCAGACTTCATGCCTGTAATAGGACTGAATTTGGTGCTCTCTTCTTCAGACCATTCTCTGCTAAAACTATCACTGTGTCTCCCAGGTGCGATTGTGTCCCGTGTCGTAAATAACGCCTCATAGAAAGGCTTACACTTGTCCCTCATTAAAATAGCAGAGCTGGGGCACCTGGGTGGCTCAGTGGGTTAAGCCGCTGCCTTCGGCTCAGGTCATGATCTCAGGGTCCTGGGATTGAGTCCTGCATCGGGCTTTCTGCTCAGCAGGGAGCCTGCTTCCCTCTCTCTCTCTCTGCCTGCCTCTCCATCTACTTGTGATTTCTCTCTGTCAAATTAAAAAAAAAAAAAATTAAAAAAAAAAATAAAATAGCAGAGCTTTCGCTGCCAGAACACAGTCTGATGACTCATTCACTTCCTCCGTTATTAAGCTTTTCTGGACCATCCTGAGGAGGAGCAGAGTGGAATTAGGCTTACAATAAAGCAAACCCTGCCCTCTTGTGTTTTATTAGAAAATTGCGCCAAGTGGTGAAGTTCTTAGAGCTGTTTACCTCTATCCTGGTTAATCGCCTAGGTTGGGGAGACAAATACTGAAAGATTTGCCGTGAATTCAGAAATCAGAACAGATAAAGCATAGCACTTAGGAGGAAATGATTTCCTGTGCAGGCAAGGTAGTCGTGATGAAGGCTCTTAGAATCTCCCTTTTAATATATTTTGGAAATGTTGAATGTTCAACAACAAACCATTAAAAATTTGGGGAACCATTTTAGCCGCCAGGCAAAACTCTTGTATGCTTGTCAAATATGCACAGGGGAGAATTTATCACACCATATTATTTAGATGCTCATACCATAGCTGGAGGTTGGGGAAATTTCTTTTTCAATTAAAAACTGTTACCAAGAAGCTGGTAAATTTTGAAAAAGTTTTTGAAAGCTTTCTGAGGTTTATCTGATATTAGGTGATTGAAAAAGGGACTCGAAAAGTAAAGAGAGCATGTTGTCTAACGTTTCTCCTTCTAGTATATTTATCCAGGTAAAGATTAAAGGGGGACATACAGGCAAGGGTTTTCTTTTTCTTCTTTTCTTTTTTTTCTCCTTCCTTCCTCCCTCTCCTCCTTCCTTCATTCCAAAAGAGAGAGAGAGAGAGAGAATGAGCAGAGGGCAGAGGAGAGAGAGAGAGAGAATCTTAACTAGGCTTCATGCTCAGGGAGGAACCGGATGTGGGACTCCATTTCACGACCCTGAGATCATAACCTGAGCTGAAATCAAGAGTCTGATGTTTAACTGATTGAGCCACTCAGGCAACCCCCGCCCCCCAACCCTTTGGTTTTGTTTTGTTTTGCTTATTCTGAGATGTTGTCTTTTCTTTTTCTTTTTTTAAGATTTTATTTATTTATTCGACAGACAGAGATCACAAGTAGGCAGAGAGACAGGGGGAAGCAAGCTCCCTGCCAAACAGAGAGCCCGATGTTCAATCCCAGGACCCTGAGATCATGACCTGAGCCGAAGGCAGAGGCTTAACCCACTGAGCCACCCAGGCACCCCTCTGAGATGTTATCTTTACGTGAGAAAAATGGATGCTCCAAATTTCCCAGCTGGATCTACCTGTTACTCTTTCTCTGGTGGTTCATTCCAATGTTCACTCCAGACATGGTAATGGTAGTTGTTTGCATGGAAAGTAGGAAAAAGGAAAAAAAAAAACAAAAACCCAAAAATTGGGGAGTCAGATTTGAAGCACTTAGAACGCTGACAGAGATGAAGCCCTCTCTCGAAGGGAATCATTAATATATTTCCCACCGAAAGACATATTATTATATGACACACTTTGCAGATAAGCTAATTCCCAAAGCAGTTAATTTCGTATTAGTGTTTCTACAGAAGGTCTCATTTTCAGTATTTTTATTTGCTTCTTTAAATAGCAAAGGTTGATTTGACCATTGCCAGGGATCAGTTCTCTTCTTAAAAGAATATTTGTGTTTCAAAAAGTCTTGTGCTTGACACTCAGCTAAAACACATGTGTGTCGGAGCTCCAAGTTTCAGACCTACTTATGCAAGCAAGTGATCAGCCTTGAACACAGACATGTAATCTCAGCCATAATCCTGTGGAACTCTATTGTTCCCCTGTCCCTTCTTTGTGACAAGCCTACAACTTCCAACCTTTTCGTCTCCACAATTCTCATTTGAGCTGCACGTTTTCTTTTCATTTCAGGCATTTTGCAATTCCGAGGCTTGTAACACATTACAGACTCAAGGTCGTTTTCTTTCTCTCTGTGCACTTCTCGCCTCTTGATATCCTCTTATCAAGATGCCGGCTTCTTTGTGTTTCTAACACTTTTACTTGAGATAGACCCAACTCTTTGATCTTGTGCAGATTCTAAATCGTTTGCTGTCAGCCTCCGGGAGTGGAGATCTGCTGCGTCCCCGGTGCCCTGTCTTCTGTGCTTGACAGCATCATCGGGCATCTCCAACCATCAAAGGGCTCTTCCAGCCCAGTACCGTGCAAATTTGTCCCTTTTTTGCTTCAGTATGTCACAGTCTGCATTTTCCAGCTTAGCGGTGACAAGAGCAGGCGCGATAAAATCATTCTGAAATTGACACAGGCCGTTGCGGATGTAAATTCATTGTGTTTGAACAACAGCTGCTCAGAACGTCAGATGACAGTGAACTCACCTTGCAGCTAGATGGCTGCCTCGGACCTGGTTTTCCACTTGCTGGTGACAGGATGCAACTTATCCCAGAGCAATCTGCTCACCTTTGTTGTAGCTGTCAGAAGGCAAGAGCTTCACTCTCTGGAGGGCTTGGCTGAGATGTCTGCGTGTGAACCTCACTATACTTAGACACAGAACAAAACAGATGCTGCAACTCATTTTCCATTTACAGCTGGAGCTTGTTCCCTTCCTCCCTATGCTAAAAAGTGCCACTGGAAAATATCTGTTAAAAAGCCCGCTATTTTTTCCCATTCAAACCACCAGTATGAGACTTGACCTTAATTATCTCCCCGTGTGAAATATCTGGCAGTCTAAGATAAGGGTTCTCTGCCCCCGTGAATAGCACGGTATTTCCTGAGCCCTGTCAAAGGCCAGTGTTCAATACAATCTGAGCATAATTCTCTGTGTTGACGTTTGGCAGCTTTCCTTTAATGCCCATTGGCCCTGGCCCTGGGTCAGTGGCTAGGGAAGGTTCCCAAGGGCTATTTTCTTTTCCTTCCTTCCTTCCTTCCTTTTTTTTTTTTTTTTTAATTTAATTTTAATTTTTTTTCAGTGTTCCAAGATTCATTGTTTATGCACCACACCCAGTGCTCCATGCAATACGTGCCCTCCTTAACACCCACCACCAGGCTCACCCAACCCCCCACCCCTCTCCCCTCCAAAACCCTCAGTTTGTCTCTCAGAGTCCACAGTATCTCACAGTCCATCTCCCATTCCCCCAACTTACTTCTCCTCTCCAACTCCCAATGTCCTCCATGTTATTCCTTATGCTCCACAAGTAAGTGAAACCATATGATAAATTGACTCTCTCTGCTTGACTTATTTCACTCAGCATAATCTCTTCCAGTCCCGTCCATGTTGATACAAAAGTTGGGTATTCATCCTTTCTGATGGAGCATAATTCCTCAAACTCAACACATACGAAACAGATAATCACATCAAAAAATGGGCAGAAGACATGAACAGACACTTCTCCAAAGAAGACATACAAATGGCTAACAGGGACATAAAAAAGGTTCATCATCATTAGCCATCAGGGAGATTCAAATTCAAATCACATTGAGGTACCACTGTACACCAGTTAGAACGGCCAAAATCAACAAGACAGTAAACAAGTGCTGGAGAGGATGTGGAGAAAGGGGAACCCCCTTACACTGTTGGTGGGAATGCAAGTTGGTGCAGCCACTTTGGAAAACAGTGTGGAGATTTCTTCTTCTTCTTCTTCTTTTTAAGATTTTATTTATTTATTTGACAGAGACAGAGATTACAAGTAGGCAGAGCAGCAGACAGAGTGGGAGAAGCAGGCCCCCCCGTGGAGCAGAGAGCCCGATGCGGGGCTCGATCCCAGGACCCTGAGATCATGTCCTGAGCTGAAAACAGAGGCTTAACCCACTGAGCCACCCAGGTGCCCCCCAAGGGCTATTTTCAATGGCAGAGGGGCACTTCAGGGATGAAATACCAACTGGCTTCAGCTGACATGCAAGGGAAATGCATTAAGAAAGTTTTATTTTATTTTCTAGATTAATTTTTTTTTTGCAGTGAAATATAGATAACATACAGTTTGCTGTTTTAACCACGTTTAAATGTCCAGTTCAGCTGCATTAAGTACATCCACAATGCTGTACACTGTCACCACCAACTGTTTCCCGAGCTTTGTGGTCATCCCAAACAGAAACCCTGTGCCTGCTAAACAATAATCCTCACATCCCCCTCCCCCCAGCCCCTGGAAACCTTTATTTAACAAGTTATCCAGGAGTCTCTCCCATCTCCATCCTGAGACCCTCAGCTCTGCTTTTTGGGTGGAAAACTTATTGTCTTAAGTCAATGACTCTATCCCATACCTCTGGCTGCAGTGTTCCAGCCACGAATGTAGAACTGAAAACCTTAACATTGGAAAGGAATCTTTGCTGGTTTCTGGGAAGTAAAGCCCAAAGACAAGGTCTTACGCCCGAGTGTTACAGTGTGAAGACATGAAGTCCGGAATCACAGCAGCCATTTTGTCTCCTTGAGGGAAAGTTCGAAGGTGAGAGGGCACTTTTTTCTTTTTCTTTTCTTTTCTTTTTTTTTTTTTTTTTTAATTTAGGCCAGTTTAAGCTTGAGTTTCTCTTACAATATGAAGATAAACTCATCATCAGGAAATTTTTAAGAAAGATTTCATTTACTTATTTATTTATTTGAGAGTGGAAGGGAGAGGGACAAAGACTCTAAAGCAGATTCTGCACTGACTGAAGAGCCCACTGTGGGGACTTGATCCACAACTGGGAAATCATCACGTGAGCTGAAACCAAGAGTCAGATGCTTAACTGAGTGAGCCAAGCAGCTCCCCATTTTCAGGGAATTCAAAAATAAAGTGAGAGGAGCACCTGGGTGGCTCAGTCAGTTAAGCATCTGCCTTCTGAGTCAGCTCCCAGGTTGGTGGATCCTGGGGTCCTGGGATAGAGCCCTGAGTCAGGCTCCTTGCTCAGTGAGGAATCTGCTTCTTCCTCCCCCTCTCTGCTCCTGCTCCCCCCACCCCCACTTGTTCTCCCTCTCTCTCAAATAAATAAAAATAAAAATATTTAGGAAAAAAAATGAAGTGAGAAAGAAGAGGAGCCGGTTTCCTTATTTTCAGACACCATAATTATGCCTTTATTGGGTAAAATTTTTTTCTTTGTTCCTTAAAGATTGCAAGAAAGACATTGGTGGGGAAGCAAGGGCTCCTCTTAAGGTAGGGGGCCCTACAGTATAGGGGTGCATTCAGAGGCCATATACTGTACGGGATTAAAATCCCAACTTGATCTCTTATTTGCTGCCTAATCTTTATTTCTAAATTTTAATTTTTACCTATTCTGGGCTTTTGTTTCCTTGCCTGCAAAAGGATATTAATAGCGTTTCTCCCTCTCCCTGCACACATGGATGTGTGAGTTGAGTTCACATACGTAAGTTCTTCACACCCCTGCCTGTGTGTTACACTGGGGGGTCCAAACAGGAGGAATTTATTTCCTCCCAGTTCTGGACACTGGACGTAGAAGACCAAAGTGCCGGGCGAGTTGGTTTCACGCGACGACTCTCTCCTTGGCTTGAAGACAACTGCTCTCCTGCCACTTCTGCACGCCGTCTGGTGTCTCCCTTTTGGTGTCTACATTTCCTCTTCCTCTAAGGACACCAGTCCCATGGCATGGGGACCCCCTAATTGCCTCATTGTAACTTAATCATCCCCTTTAAACGCCCGATCTCCACATATGGTTCTATTCTGAGGGACCCTGGGCTGGAATTTCAACATATAAACGGGGGGGGGGGGGGCGGGGCAAAATTCAGCCTCTAACAGCCTGGAACAGAGAAGTCGCTCTGTCAAGGTCGAAGTCACTTGTCAGGTCCCTTTGGAAAGCCCGGTGTGTGACACCAGTGCTGCAGGTGAAATCCCACGGATCCAGCCAGGCGATCGCAGCACCGAGACGCAAAAGCTGGCTCTGCGGGGTCTGAGAAGTTACCTGCAATACTAAGCTGGCCTCTGCTGGGGGATCCTTGCTCTTTCCCACTAGAAGGGTCTGTGCGAGTTCTTGGTGCTCCGTTGGGGGCCGGGTGTCACTGAGCCACAGATGGTTTCAACTGGCATGAAGACCTCTCACCACTGAGTCAGGAGAGCGCGGAAGGGAGAAAGCGACAGAGAGAGGCACTTCAAGGAGGCCAACCATCCCGCTAAGCCCCGAAGGGCAGCACTGCCTTTTTCACTTGGTGGAGAGAGAGCAGGAATGGAAATGGTGTGTGAAATGTTAAATGTGAGTGAACTTTAAGCAATTGACGTGGTGCTTCTGCTTCATTACCAACTTCGCATTTCCCCCTTCTGAAGCCAGAGCAAATGTTCCCAGTTTCCTGCTCTTTTCTGAGACCTGAACTTTACTGGCAGGCTCAAGCTGGATTCACCGCAGACAGAGCTGGGATCCTCAGACCTGCCCTTTCTGTAGATGGCCCCTTTGGTTTGCTTTGAGGTGGGAGAGAAACAGAAGGGGACTGAACAGTGAGGAGGGAAAGGGTTGACTACCTCCCACCTCTCTGGGTCTGGAGCCCGAGACCTTGCAGACCACGCCCCCTGCTGAGCCACCTGCCCCTCCTACTTGCACAGGTTGGGATATTTGAAAGTTGCAGTGTATCATTTCAAATTTCCAGAGGTCATTTTTTGTTTTTCCATATTTTGTCTGTGTCTTTCACATACCTGACTGCTGTAGAACATTCTTCCCCAAATCATGCATTGATACCCTTAGACTGCCTTACATGGGATCTGCCTATTGGTCATTGAACCAAAGGAAATTGTGTGCCACATCACGTGGCAGGGGAGGTGGGGCAGGGGCTGCCAGGCACCAGCTCAGTTTCCGCAGACTTTTTAGATTCTTCTCCCTGCACTATTTGTGTACTGATTTGAATATTTAATTTCATGTTTACTCCTTAATATTTTAACAAAGCGAGTGGCAAACAAAAGCAAACAAACAAAGAAATGAACACCAGTGGTAAGTTTCACAAGTGTAATACACGTGGGTGAAAGATGGAAATCAAGTGGGGATAGATAGATTTAACCCCAGCAGGACATAAGCTGGTTAACTGTGGGTTTCGTTGCAAAAGAAAAGAATAGAAAGAATAATAAAACCCCTGAAAATACATCATCAGACATTATGTGGAAATGGCGAGGTGTTACTTAAAATTTTTAGAAATACGTTTCGCTCCCTGGGAATGTATCTTTCCTGCTGGGCTTTCAACTTTAGCCTCTTTGGACATTTATCATCATTAGAATTAGATTTGGCTGCTATCTGGTGAACAGTATTTGGCCAAGGCTAGCTATCTATCTATTTATTTATAAAGATTTATTTATTTAGTTGAGAGAGAGCGAGCGAGGAGGTAGGGGCAGAAGGAGAGGCAGAAAGAGAATCCCAAGCAGACTCCCTATTGAGTGTAAACCCAATGTTGGTCTCAATCTCACAACCCCCAGAGATCAGGACCTGAGCAGAAATCAAGAATCCTCTGCTTAACTGACCAAACCACCCAGGTGCCCCTGGCCAAGGCTGAATTTATCCTGCGATCCTAGCCCCAGACTATTCTGTTTCATTAGGCTCTTCAGTCTATCAAAGTAATGTCCATGTATTTAAACTGTTAAATGTAAGAAAATAAACTTCATCGCGGCCCATTATATACGTACTGAACAGAAATTAAAGAAACAAAACAAATACAACTTGACTCCTTTATAACTCATCACTGTTCCCAATTCAATTAACAGATAGAAATTATATTCCTAACTTTATTAAAAAGCCTCTTTCCAAAAATAGTAGGCATGACTGAAGTTGTAACCTCGGGGTCCAGCAAGGATCATGTTTCTTTTTTTTTCCAGTTATATGATATGACTAACTAGTAAGAAATTCAGGATTTCCATCTTGGGCTTCCCCCTTTCTTGAATTGCTCAAATCGGTCAGGACTTACATAGCCTTCAGTTTGACTTCATCCCTGAGGGAGAAAGCACTGGCAATTTGTTAATTGTTTTTCCTGTTGCTTCTCAGGATTCCACGTGTGGATTTAAAAAAAAAAACTGGTTGCAAACAATTCAGCCAATCACACTGGTCCACTTTTCATTAATGTTACAAAAATATTTTTAAAAGTTTTATTAAATGTTTAAAAGTAAATACAAATTTGACTTTTATGTGGCTTTGACTTAAATTTGAGTTTATTTTTTTTTTAAAGATTTTATTTATTTTATTTGACAGATAGAGATTACAAGTAGGCAGAGAGGCAGGCGGAGAGAGAGAGGAGGAAGCAGGCTCCCCGTTGAGCAGAGAGCCCGATGTGGGACTCGATCCCAGGACCCTGAGATCATGACCTGAGCCGAAGGCAGCGGCTTAACCCACTGAGCCACCCAGGCGCCCTTAAATTTGAGTTTAATTAATAACATTTATTTTTTAAAATCTGACACATTTTGAGTATGGTAGAACAAAAAGTTTTTGAAACAAAATGGAAAAATAATTTAAAATTTATGTTTACTTTGAAGTTTTATGAAAATATTGAATATTTTAAGTATGATTATATTGTATTTTTTAAGCTTCCAATCTTTACTATCAACGGAACATAAATTATGTGAAATCGAAATGATAAAACATTAACTTTCCTAAAATTAAAAGAAAACAATTTTATGGAACATATCAAGGGATGATTTATGAAATAAATTTATAAATTTATTACATCTTTATAAATTTTTTACTCATCCAAATCTTGCTGGCTGTAAGACCAATCATTTGAAATCATAATTGAATTTAGTTGTCTTTAATATTTTATTTACTTTCCATTAGATGAAAACCACAGTTTTACACATATTTTTCAATTTTGTGGTAATAAAACCATATTTGTTGTTTTGAGGAAGGGGTCTGGAAACTTCTGTCAAGAGACAGATGGTTATTTCAGGCATAGTTGGCCAGACAGTTCCTGTTGTAACTACTCGACATTTTTAGCCCCTTTTCTCAGGCTCCATGTCCCCCCCCCCCTTTCAGTTTATTGAGATATTATTGGCATACAGCACATTGCAAGTATAAGGTGTACAGTACAATAACTTGAGTTAGACATATTATGAAATAATTATGAGTCTTCTTAGGACCCATTTTCTCATATAGAGATCTAAAAAAAAAAAAAAAAGTTTTCTTTCCTTGTAATGAGAACTTTCAGGATTTGCTCTCTTAGCAACTTTGAAATAAACCATAAGGCATTGTTATCTACGGTGATCATGTTGTATGTTACACTCCTGCCACTTATTTATAACGGGGAGCTTGGACCCTCTGACCACATCCTGGCCCACTCTTTATTGAAAGGATCTGTGCACCCTCGTCCACTGTTGTCTTTTGAAGGGCTCCCTCCCTTTTCCTTTGCATGAACTGAAGTTGGGTGCTAGTCCTTTGTTAACACATGCATGCCTCTCCCCGGGGACCAGCTGCCCCAGGAATGTAGGGCTGGACATCAGACCAGTCTTGTTTCTGAATTCCCTGTCCCTTTCCCAGCGGGGGAAGGAGAGTGTTTCCCCTTTATAAGCTTTAGAGCTCCAGGTGTCCGAACACAGTCTTTCCTGGGACAGTGGCACCACCGACTCTTATTTCCGAAAGAAGCTGAACTTGGCTTTCATGGGGCCCCACATCCACTGCCATGGAGACCCACATTCAGTGACTCATCTTCTTTAAGGAAGATGACACACAGTTGTCACACAGGTGAGGTTCAGGCATCCCTTTCTTTGAAGCAGAGAACACGAAATCAACCAAACAGAAGACGACACTTTGAACTTCTGGTGGGACATCTGGTTAGGTAACTCAACCCAGATGTCTGATCCAGACTCTCCCAAGATTGTCAGAGTCATCCCCACTTAGTAAATGCTGGTTACTGAATTTCTAACAAAATTCCTTTGACTACTACACAATAGGCTTTCTTTCCTGGTGAGTTCTTTACATAATTTTTCCCATCTCCCATTTTCAGTTAAAATGAGAATACTTCACAGCATTGGAAGATGGAGGGAAAGAAAAAAGTTTTCCTTGTACCTAACTTTTTGTTTGCTTTCTCATCCTGGGGAGTAGAGGCAGAGGGATATTAAACATTCAAGTCTGTTCCCATGTAGACTGGGGGAAAGTCTGTGACTCGTGCTGTTTCTGTCTTTCCCTATTTCATTCTCCTAAATTTTTAATCACAGGGAGTAATTGTTGGCGATGAAAAGTAAGAGATAGAACTGTTAGTCACTGTGTTAGCAGGTAGTTTAGGTAGTGATCATGAATCAACAACCTTATACGGGACATAGATGCCTCAGTTTGGGGCTATAGCTATGATGACCAAGTAGGCATAAGGAATGGTTCTTATCAATAGCTCATATTTATGTCAGAATAAGAACTAAATCTCATCAGATTTTCAGTAGGAGAAAGTTCGATTATATAATAAGCAGAGCTTGGACGGATGACTAGTCATTTGGAAAATTATAAAACTGGTTTCCTAATTGTATTCCTTTCACCCAAATAGATGGCAGATAGATGAAAATTCAAATTTAAGAAATGGGATTGTGAGAGTGATAGAAGAAAATGTCAGTTAATTATCTTTAGAATGTAATGGTAGGGAAGACCATTTCTAATTACCCCACCACATTTAGAAAGTATTTTTAAGACTTAGCCTTAATTTAAAAAATTGTACAAGATCAATAGGTTTGACAACTTTCAAGTGTTAAGCATTTATTTTTTGACCAATAAGTTTGTCTGATGTTGTTCTAGAAGTGAATAAGCAAGTCCTACTTTCACTCTCATCCCCTTCTCGTCTATCCCCATACTGTCTATCATGACATCAAGCCCCATTCAAAATCTTCCATTCACACCCATCTCACTGTGAGTCAAAACCTTACAATGACATACGAGACCCACAAAATCTGTCCCTTTCCTTCCCTCTTTGACTTCATCTCCTATCACTCTCCCTGTCTTGGTTATTCTATGTTAGCCACATGGGTTTCGTACCTGTTGCTAAAATAGCACCCTCTGCCTCAGGGCCTTTGCACTTACTGTTCTCTCTCTTTCTTCCTTGACACATGCCTGGTTTGCCCTCTTACTTGCATGATTTTATGCCAAAGTCACCTTCTTAGTGAGACCTCACTGTCCGCCGTGTATAAAATTTCAGCTCCTCATGTTGGCACTTTATATCCCTCTTATCATTTACTTTTTTCTGTGTAGCTTTAATGTATCCAACATACATTCAGTTTCTGTCTCCTCCCACACTAGAAAATAAGTGGCATAAAGGTAGAGATGTTTGTTCATTTCCAGGGCCCAGAACAGTGCCTGGAACAGAGAATTCACTTAGCAAACATTGGTTAAATACTCGAATGACTAGGTGACTACAGTTTAATTTCCTAAAGTCACTAATTTGGAGAGTCCAAGATGGAAGTTGGCACTCGGGAGGAAGTTCAGAGCTGAAACTGCTGGTCTGGGAACTCATCTGCAGGAGGTGACCACCAAGCCACTGACGCACATGTGACAGAACCTGCAACATGGTCCAGAGGTCAGGATGATGGGAAGGATGAAACCACCAGAGAGGACACACTTACTCCCTAGGGGTCTGGAGGGCAACAGAGCATGACTGGAGGGCAACAGAGCATGACTGGGGCTTCTGTTCTGGCACTCATAAGACTGCCATCCAGGTCTGAGCCACACCCGCAGAAACCATGCAGTGATGACTATGTGCTATTTTCTGTGTGGGTGTTCATTTGTTCCGCAGTAGTGGATGACCAGTACATGGGTTCAGAACTTTAGAAAGCTCACCTTTGCTTTTACAGGTCATAGAGTTTATGTTGATGCTGAACTGGGGGAAGGCTGGCTCCACTCTCTTGTCCTCAGTTCCTCACCATCCCCCACCCCTTATCAACATGCTGCTGCTTCCCAAAGCCAGCATAGGAGAGAGACCTTCCACAGGACAGACATTTCGGTCCTATAGAATGTAATCTCACATATGCAGCCATACACTTCCCCTCACTTTTGTTGTTTTCTAGTGGCTAGAAACACATCACAGGTGCCACACACACCCAAGGGAAAGGGAAGACGCAGCTGCATGAAACCAGGACCTGGGTATCCTGGGGATGACCGTCGCGGTGCCTGGCAGTCGGTTTCAAATAGAAACACAAATGATCTTGGAATGACACTTGAAATCTGCAAACCCGAACCCTCATTTAGTAACCATTGCTGGCTCCCTTGCACACAGGCTTCAGAGTCCCCTGCCAACATGCTCCCCGATCCTCTCCCTCACTCCCCGCGTTCACTGTTCCTGGCAGTTGACTTCTACTTATTTTCTAAAGTTTGGACTCAGATTCCTGCCTTCAGAGTGCAAACAACAGTACCTTACAGATAATCTATCTTCCCTTCTCAAAGGTACTCCTGTGGCTGCTTCCAAAACAGGATTTCTCCCTCCTTTCTTCCTTCTCTTGTCCTCTTTATCAGCTTGCTCCCACTTCGGTCAGGCATTTGAGCTGTTTTCTGCTGTGCACACTGGAGATCCCCTTTTCCTCAAACCACTGCCTGTAGGCCCCGTGGGTCTTGAAAACCTTGCTCATGCTCATCTCTAAAGTATTTCCAGCACTGAGCTCATCTGTGTTTCTCCTCACTCATACCCAGACCTCAGATCCTCAGATTTTTTTCTCAGATTTCTTTTCCTTTCTTTCTTTCTTTCTTTCTTTCTTTCTTTCTTTCTTTCTTTCTTTTCTTTTTTTTTTTTTTTTGTAAAAGAGATCATCTGAGTGCCTTCTCAAAGGACTTTCTGAAATTCACTCAATGAGTCCTCAGTTAAGGCCCAGAGCTTCCTTTTGGTTAAACCCAACCAGACTGAATGACCACATTCATTATTCCAAGGGTTCCTTATTCTCCAGGAAATGGGTCCTTATTTTCACAACTTCCCTGCCTGGGTAGTGAATGTCTTCCATACGTAACTCTAGAAGCTGCGCTTGGCCCAGCCCAGTCTGGGTGCACAGGCCAGCATCATGGGTGTGTGACCTGTACCCCACAGGGTCCTGTGCTCTGAAGGGGCCCGTGCTCACTTCAATGCTCTGTTGTCACCATCTTGAAGTTCCTAAACATTTGACCTTTGAACTTGAGGTTTGTATGTGAAGTCTGATGGGAGGCACAACACGCACAGGAGAGAAGCGAGGCATGCTATGTATGTCTGCTGTGCCTTGTCCCTGATTTCTCCTATCGCCTTGGGGATGCCCCATGAGCACAAACTTCCTGTGTCCCCACTCGAAACCCAGCAAGACCCAAGGTGGAGACCCACAAGCATGAGACACCCTGGGACTGGTGAATCGGAGCCCTGCTGGCCCCAAGGGCCACACCGTCATTTGAGTGAGAACTCGCTTGGAATACAGAAAGGGGGTGATGGTGTTCTAAGTAACACAAATGGCCAGTGAACCTCTTCATAGCATTTCTTACTTGTGTTACTTTGCTATTCGGCAAGCACTCACCCTCAGGGAGGAGCTGGAAGGAAAGGCAAGAGCAGAGCCGCCCATAGCTCCTTTTCCTCCTGGCTTTCCTTCTTGCCAGGAAGCCGAAGGTAGAGGATGTTGATGGAAGATGTGAAAATCAAGAAGTGAAATGGAGGGGAGTCGAGGTGGCTCAATCGTTAGGCAGCTGCCTTTGGCTCAGGTCATGATCACAGGGCTCCTGGATCGTGTCCTAAGCTCCGTGGGGAGTCTGCTTCTCCTTCTTCCTCTGCCTCCCCACTGGCTCATGTTCCACAGCCCCCACCCTGTCAAATAAATAAATAAAATCTTACAAAAAAAAAAAAAGAGAGAGAGAGAGAGAGAGAGAAGTGAGATGGAAAGAGTTGAGTTGGTCTGGTGTAGTGTTTTCTCTGTCTCAGTAAGAACAGATTACAAATATACCAGCTAAGAAGTACAGATTATCTAATTTCGATGGTTTCCACATGAGAGTGAAATGTGCTTGTATTTTCATTTCAAACTGTCAGTGTACAGTAAGTATAAAGATGACCAATAAAACTCATGCTGTATTTTAATTCTTTTAAAACTAGGAACAGCATTCAATAGCAAAATAAAAAAACAAAACAAAACACCATGATGAGTTGGGACAGAGATCATGGAAGAAAGGAAAACTGTTTCTATCTGAGCGCGGAGAGCTGTACCTTTTCCATGCATGAGGCATCCCACGTTTTCTCTGGGCGGTGGACCTGGCACATTCCGCAGCTGCACCTGCGTGGAGAGCTGGCTGAGGTCGGAGAGAGATTCGGTGTTCTTCAAAGGCACGCAGGGCATCAGTGGAGTCTGCAGGCCAGCAGGACCCTAGAAGAACATGTTCGAATATTCCTTATGATGGTTCACTTCTGTCTCTCATATGCCTTAGAGCAGGGATAGAGGCAAGCCAAGGTATTGATTTTCTCAGCCCTCAGGGCTGCGATTCTGGCCAAAGCTTGTCAAAAGCCTCAGGCAGGGGACCCCCTGCACTCAAGTGGTCTCAGGTACCGACATCAGAACACCACATGTTATGGAGGGAAAGTTGCCTTAGAGAAGCCCGGTTGTGGGCCAGATCAAAAGACATTTTTAAAAATCTGTGTCATCTCAGATGTCAGGGAGCAGGCTAGAAGGATACCCTTTCCCTAAAACGGGTGGGACTTCACCTCAGAACCACTGCCGTGTTACCAGCTTCAGTTCAAGCCCGCTGAGAGGGGAGAGTACAAAGTAAGCAATTCTTTTTTTGGTTTGATGACACATACCTGGAAGTGACCAACCACAACAGGTATGGCTGACTGCCATCTTGTCATGTAGACATCATAAAAAGAAAAAAAAGAAAGGAAATATTTTTTTCTCCTTGTGCTCAGAACTCTTAGGATTTCCTCTCTTCACAGCTTTGCTTTGTACATGCAGCCATACAAGTTGGACATTCTATACTGAGTACTTACTCATCTTAGATCAGGAGGTTGCAACCTTTTGACCACTTTCCTCCACTTCTCCTTTCCATCCTCCATCTCTGCTAACCACAAGTCTGAGCTCTGTTTCTGTGAGTTTCATTTTGTTTGTAGAGTAAGTGAGTTCATACAGTATTCGTCTTTCTCTGTCTGATGTATCTTACTTAGCATCGTGCGGTTGAGATCCATCTGTGTTGTCGCCAACGGTAGGATTTTTTTGTTTTGTTGTGTTTTTTTGTTTGTTTGTTTGTTTGCTTTTTTTTTTCAGCTGGAGGATATGCTCTGGTACAGATAAAACACAGTATTTATCCACTGATGGAAACTAGAGTGTTTCCATGTCTTGGCTATTGTAAATAACACTGCTAAGATCACGTGGGTGTAGATACCTCTTTGAGTTCGTGTGTCTGTTGCCTTTGGATATATTCGCAGAAGTGGAATTGCTGGACTATATGATAATTTTATTTTTTCTTCTTTTTTTTTTTTTGAGGCCATTTTGTACTGTTTTTATAGGGACCTCACCAATTTCTAGTCACCTCTAAGTGCACAGGGGCTCTCTTCTCTCCACTTCCACACGGGCTTCTGTTATCTTTTGTCTTTTTGATGATAGTCCTTCTGGCAGATAGGAGGTGATGTCTCATTGTGCTTTTAATGTACATTTCCCTAATGACGAGTGATGTTGACCATCTTTTCAAGGATCTATTGGCTTTTTGTAGTTCTTCTTTGGAGAAACAGGCCTTTTGCTATTTTTAAATTGAATTATTTGTTTTTTTGGGGGGGGCTATGGGGGGTTTTTTGTTTGTTTTTGCTTTTGAGTTATATGCGTTCTTTATATGTTTTAGATATTAATCTTTTTTTTTTGAAGATTCTGTTTATTTATTTGATAGACAGAAATCACAAGTAGGCAGAGAGGCAGGCAGAGAGAGAGGGGGAAGCAGGCTCCCCGCTGAGCAGAGAGCCTGATGCGGGGCTCGATCCCAGGATTCTGGGATGGTGACCTGAGCCAAAGGCAGAGACTTAACCCACTGAGACACCCAGGTGCCCCATAGATATTAATCTCTTATCAGATATATGGTATGCAAGTATTTTCTCCCATTCTGTAGGGTTAGGTTGTCTTTTTACTTTGTCAATGGTTTCTTATGCTCTGCAAAAGCTTTTTTAGTTTGATATAGTCCCACTTGTTTATTTTTTATTTTGTCACTTGTGTTTTAGGTGTCATATCTAAAAAATCATTGACAAAACCTATGTCAAGGAGTTTTTTTTCCCATATTCTCTTCTAGGAGTTTCACCATTTCATGTTTAACTTAAGTCTTCAATCCATTTTGAGTTAATTTTTGTGAATGGTACAAGATTCTTTTACATGTGAATATCCAATTATCCCATGACTATTTATTGAAGAGACTGTTTCTTCTCCATTGAGTATTCTTGGTTCCTTTTGAAAATACCAGTTGACCGTATATGCTTGGATTTATTTCTGGGCTCACCATACTGTTCCACTGATCTATTTGCCTGTTTTTATGCCAGACATACTGTTTTGATGACTATAGCTTTACAGGAAAACTTAAAATCAGGAACTGTAATGCCTCCTGCTTTGTTCTTCCTTTTCAGGATTTCTTTGACTACTTGGGGTCTTTTTAAGTTCTATGTAAATTTTAGGAGTTTTTTTTCTACTTTTGTAAAAAATGCCTTTAGAATCTTGATAGACATTGCCCTGAATCTATAGATGGGTTTCAGCAGTATTCACATTTTAATAATATTAATTCTTCCAGTTCATGAACATGGGATACCTTCCATTTCCATGTACAGATCTTTTACCTCCTTAGTTGAATTTATTCCTAAGTATGTTATTCTTTTTGATACCATTGTAAATGGGACTGATTTCTTTCTCAAAAGTTTAATTGTTAGTGTATAGAACTGTTACTGATTTTTAAATGTTAATTTTATATCCTGCAACTTTTCTGAAACCACTGATTAGATCTAGCAGTTTTTTGTGTGAGTCATTAGAAGTTTCTGAATGTAAAATCATGTTGTCTGCAAATAGAGACAGTTTTACTTCTTCCTTCCCAATGCTTATGCTTTTTATTTCCTTTTCTTGCTTGATTGCTCTAGCTAAGACTCCAGTACTAAGTTGAAGAGGAGTGGTGAGAGTGGGCACCCTTGTCTTGTTCCTGATCTTAGAGGAAAAGCTTTCTTTCTTCCACCATTGATGTTAGCTGTGAGCTTGTCAACATTATTATTAACTGTTATTATTGTTAACAACTGTTATTATGTTGAGATATGTTCCTTTTATCCCTAATTTGTGAAGAGTTTTTATTATGAATGGATGAATGCATGTTTGGATTTTGTCAAATGCTTTTTTTCCCCATGTTTTGAGATGACCTATGATTCCTTTCTTTCATTCTATTAATGCAATATATCACATTGGTTGGTTTGCATATGTTGAACCATCCTTGCTTCCCAGGGATAGATTTCATCTGATCATAGTGAATGGTCCTTTTAATGTGCTGCTGAGTTTGGTGTGTTAGTATTTGGTTGAGAATTTTTGCATCTGCATTCATCGGGGATCTGGGCCTATAGTTCTCCTTTCTAACAGTGTTTTTTCCCTGGTTTTGGTATCAGGATAATGATACCTCATAAAATGAGTTTGGGAGTGTTCCCTCCTCTTTGATTTTTTGGAAGAGTTTGAGACGGATTGGTATTAATTTTTCTTTAAGTATTTAATAAAATTCACCAGGGAGGCCAACTGGTTTTGAGCTGAAGTAAACAATTCTCATTATATATAGTCAGTTATTATTCATGGTCGTTATGTTCTACAAAGTTGCAGCAAACCCCGAATTAAGGAAAGCTGAATTATTGCCTCTGGGGGATTACAAGGTAAGATTCCTACAAGCCCCTGGCCACAACATTTTTATCAATGGATCAATATGTAATTTTGTTTTATGTGTGTTTCTGCATTGAGACATCTTATTCAATATAAACTGTTGATTCATTAACTTCAGACTCACAGTCAAAAACACTACAACATGCCTGAACGAAGCTTACCTAACACATGTTATTTTCTCTGGAAGACACATCAAAGACTTCTTGAGTCAGAATGTCACATAGTTGGGGCGCCTGGGTGGCTCAGTGGGTTAAAGCCTCTGCCTTCGGCTCAGGTCATGATCCCAGGGTGCTGGGATCGAGCCCCGCATTGGGCTCTTTGCTCAGCAGGGAGCCTGATTCCTCCTCTTTCTCTGCTTGCCTCCCTGCCTAATTGTGATCTCTGTCTGTCAAACAAATAAATAAAATCTTAAAAAAAAAAAGTCACCTGGGTGGCTCAGTGGGTTGAGCCTCTGCCTTCGGCCCAGGTCATGATCCCAGGGTCCTGGGATCGAGCCCCGAGTCGGGCTCTCTGCTGAGCAGAGAGCCTGCGTCCCTTCCTCTCTCTTTCTGCCTGCCTCTCTGCCTACTTGTGATCTCTGTCTGTCAAATAAATAAATAAAATCATTAAAAGAAAAAGTCACATAGCACTTCAGCACCATGCATCAGAGCCATTTAAACAGCAAAATCACCAACAAAGAGCACAAAAATGTGAAAACACAGCACTAAATAGACTGCAAAAATGACACTTGTTTTTAGTAGGAGAGCTGATATGAAAACGTAGAGCGTCACCTTGTCCTTCCTCACGTGGGATGCATATGTCCGTGTCTCAGTATTTTCACTGATTGGTGTATGTGCACGTCTGTAAACGACCATGGAAACACTTCAGTGCAAATTCAGGGGTTACAGTAAATTTTAGCAAGTCGGTAAATCTGCAAAGAATGCCATCTGCAAATCGCGAGGGTCAACTGTGTGGGGGAGAAGTGCAAAAACACCCGTTATGTACTTAATTCTGGTATTTAATATCGGATTTCAAGCCGACAGATTTTGCTGTCTTCACAGAACAAAATGTCAATGAAAGTGGAAAGATAAACAGCAGGCAGCGCCAGGGCGGCGGGGCGCCCTCATTCCATCCAATTCTCCTGAGGATGAAGTTCACGGTGAGACGGCAGAGCAGACACAGGTTGTTGTCCTCGCTGTCCACGCGGTCGCTAACAAGCCGCTCCATCACAGTCGCTCTAACTCCGGACGGGCACATTTTTCACGGAGAGGAGAAGCGCTTGCAACAAGGCGAAAGACTGTTCCAGAGTTAGTTCCTAGGGTTGGTCTCGGGGTTGAACAAAGAGGAGGAAGGACTCCCGGCTTAATGGCCTGAAGAGAGAGCAAGTTTGAGTTGCCCTTCTTCTCGGGTAAGCTCTGGATTTGCCGGGAAAGGAGTTTGTGGGGATTCGGAATCCTAGGGACTAGGAGGTAGGTTTAAAGGTTTAGGTGCTCACCTTTTCAGGGGTTTTAAAGGGAAGTTTGCACACTGGTTTTGGGGAGGGAGATTTCGGCTCTCACACTGCCTGCTTCACCAGCTGCGTGTTGATGACTACAACCTGCGGAATCCCGCAAAGAATGGGGTCAGGAAAAGCTGGCTCTGGCCCCTTAGTGAAGCTGGGGACTTCCCTGGTGCCTGATACCCCGTAGTTCTCCTGGTAGCATTTCCTTCCTAGCCAAGGAGGCAGTCCTGCAGACCACTCCCAGCAGCCAGGGGGCTAAAAGATAGCAGAGTGAAGCACCCCACTGTCCCCCCCTCTCCCCGCTTCGACCCCCCCCCCGTCCCCCCCCAGACCGGGGCCAAAGCAGGGGATTTTGCTGTTTTTTTCTGCCCGACTCACTGCCCCTTACACTTGAGCTTTCCCGAATTTGGATCTTCCTCTCCTGAAATAAAAAAAGACTTCTTAATAACAGCAATAAGGCACATTGAGAGGGAAATGAGATGCCCAAGGATTTAGGGGTACTTAACTCTTTTCCTTTTTTTCATGCTTTACAACTGTGATTAACTCAGCACAGACCACCCTCCACCATCTCTTATTGCTTAATTAAGAAACATCTCAGAATTTTCTCCCTATTAGTTTCAGGCAGATTAGAAGGGAAAAATATTTTAACAGATGCTAAAGAGTCTTTCCAATGGTTTGAAGATTAGGAGAATGCCTTTTATAGAGCTCCCAAAGTGTTCTCTGGCTGCTTCTGCCAGAGTTGAAAAGAATTTAGTGGCTGGGTTCTTAATGAAAAGCCACAATGCTCTGACAAGGAACTCCTGGGCAAGCATTACTCTGGCTCCAAAGAGTTATTGCAAATTAAATTTTATCCTTGTCCTTTATGATCTATATCAGGCAGCAGGTGTAACAACAAGATTGAAATATTCTTGTCTTACACCGTTAATAAAAGCACCCACTCATTAATATCCGTGCCAGCAGGAAATACGACCTGCTGTGCTCCGGTGGAAAAGCTGGGTACCGCATTGGCAACTTTGTAGGCAAAAGGCAGGGTAAATACAATTTGAGTTTGGGGACAGGGTAACTACTGCTGCCATCTGGTAACACGTTCTTTATCGGAACTCAAACCTCTTATGGGTTCTCAGTACTTAACGGGGCATCTTGCTAGGCAGCCCAATAAAAGATGACTTTTTAAACGATACCTAGAAACCTTTTCAAGAATGCCTTTGTCTAACAACACAACAGCACATCTGGCGGGATTTGCCATCACCGTAAAGCCAAATCTTTTAATAGTGTTTATAAGTACTTTCCGAAGATGCACCATCGCCCCCACGAATTGGTGTTAATAGAGAGTCATTAGCTCAGCCGTCAATGTTTGTGGGAAAGGCAGGCTCAGCAAGAAACACATAATGAATGTAAAACAAATACAAAACACAACCTCCCCCCTGCAGCGAACTCCTTCCCCTGATGGATGGGAGCGCCCGCATTTCACCGTCTAGCTGCTTGGCCATTTGCACTGGAGCACTGTCTCTAAAATATCTGGCATGAGGTATCATGAAATAAACAAGCACAAGGAACACAGCAGCTAAAGGGAGCCTTATGGGGAGAAACAGTATTTACTTTAATGACCATGGCTTAGGAAATTGCCATATTCCACGCTGGGTTAATACAGGCTCGGGCGAGGTGGAGAGTGAACGGGACTCATCATGCTGACCAAGAGCAGGGAAGAAATGTCCAGCACCTTCTTCTAGTTGTCACTGAAACATCAGATCTCTCCTTCCCCCCAACCCATGGCCCAGAGTGGGCAAGGTAAGAAAAGAATTGTGATTAGGGTAATATGGCAGCTGGGAAGGGTTGGTTTTTTTTGTTGTTGTTCTTTTGTTTTGTTTTGTTTTTCCTGACAGCACTCTAGATAATGGAGTGCTGTACATAAGGCAATAAATAGAAAAGGGTAGGATTATAAAGCTGTAATTCAGTCAAGAGGTTAGATGAGCTCATGAACAGCACGAAGCCACTGTGGTTTATCTTGATGTCACCCAGATTTTTAAGATTGAATGAGAACTTCGTGAGTCAATATTTTGCCTTGTTTGTTTCTGTGGAGTATAGGGAATTGGGGGAGAAAATCCAGATCTCCGTATGATCAATTATTCTAACCCATATATATTTATATGTATGTACATATGGCTTTAAGCATATCCTCCTAGAGCTATGTATGCATTTTTGCCCAGACCTCAGGGGTACGTGCAGGAAACACGATTTTTAAAATCCTGGCAGAGTAAAAGTATATATGGAAATGAGATGATTGTTGATGATTTTTCACATACTTTGCAAGCAGTGGAGCCCCCACGAGATCATTATTTCCAGAAGGTAGCCTTCCTCCTTTCTTTCTGCTCCTGCATGGCAGGCAGAACTTGGCCTCCACTCATTCCAAACTGTGTACCTCTACAAGGAACCACACAGTTTCCAGCTCTGGTGATTTCAGTCTTTTTCTTTTTGCCTTTCTTTCTTTTTTTTTTCCCCTGACCCTATTGAGGTATAATTGACATACAACATTGTGTAGGTCTAAGATGTACAACATGTTGATTTGGTACAATTCTATATTGCAAGACAATGACCATTTTATACAGCCTTAGCCTACAACTCCATCTTACCACATTCCTTCTTTCGTGGTGACAACATTTAAGATCTACTCTCTTAGCACTTTCAAATATTGGATACCGTATTAAGTGTAATCACCATGCTTTCCATTACATCCCCAGAATTTGTCTTAAAACTGAATTATCTTAGATCTTTGACCACCACCTTCCCATGTGCCCCAGTCCCAGCCCCTGGCAACCACCATTCTACTCTCTATCAGTTCCACTTTTTTAGATGACCCATATTCTATCTTGTACTGTACTTGTCTTTCTCTGTCTGACTTCCTTCACTTAGCATAATGCCCTCAAAGTCCATCCACATGATCACAGATCACAGGATTTCTTCTTTTCTCCCAGCTGAACGATAGTTCATGCCTCCTTTATCCATTCCTCTGTTGGTGGACAGTTCCGTATCTTGTCAGTTGTCAATAATGATTTCAGGATTTTTAAAAAAAGATCTTCTAACTTCCAGCTATATGGGATCTTGGGGAGTCATTTTGCTGTGCCTTGGTTTCCTCATCTGTTTTCATTAGGACAATAATAGTACCTGCTTTTTTAAAGAATATTTTATTTGTAGAATAAAATGAATGAATATATAGGAAAGGCTTAGAACAGTTCCTAGGCTTTGTTACTATTGGTGTTGCTTTTGTCACTATTTTTTAGTACATGCTATTATTTCCTCTTAGGAGGAAGGGTGATATGTCTTGATCAATTATATGTCTTCCCAAATATATGTCATAGTATAAATATATGAACTGAATTTAGATGGCTGGCTAGATTTTGCAAGTCTTTTTTTTTTTTTTTAAGATTTTATTTATTTACTTGAGAGAAAGAGAGAGAGAGTGAGAGAGAGAGCACGGAGGGCTGAGGGTCAGAGGGAGAAGCAGACTCCCTGCTGAGCAGGGAGCCCGATGTTGGACTTGATCCCAGGATCCAGGATGATGCAATGAGCCAAAGGCAGTCACTTAACCAACTGAGCCACCCAGGAGCCCCAATTTTGCAAGTCTTATATAATATTTTTTTTGCATAGTGTTTTTAACTCTAATAGAAACTTTCATCTCTGTTTTGTAGACAGTGCAAATCTACACAATTATGCCCAGCCATTCTTTAAAGAATGTCTTTAACAATAAGTGCTTCTGCAATAATGGAGCTTGTGGTAACTTTTGAAGGGCTAAGTGACTTAATCAAAGAGTAAGCTCCTTGCTGCCAGTGGTCTTTGATCTAAGAGGTATCTTTTTATATGTTGGGTATCAGCAGGTGGCACTCTTTATTTATTTTATCTATCTATCTATCTATCTATTTATCTATCTATCTATTTTACTTTTTCAGTGTTCCAAGATTCATTGTTTATGGTGGCACTCTTTCTATTACACTTTTTTCTCTTTGGAACATGGCGTCCCAGATGTTAAACAGAACAGAGCATGGTTTCATAAATCTGAAGTAGGAATCAATGGAAATTGCTACAAGGAGTTTGTTATAAATAAGAATTGAATGAGTAAAATTTATGAATGGCTGTAAGTTGGAGTGAGCTCCTCAGTAGCTCTATGATATCTTCCTTGCCCTCTGGTATGTTCATTTGAGCAGTGGGATTGCATTTAATGCATAGGAAATTATTGGTACCACTTGGTGTGACTATCACGCATTCTGCACGCTGGGGCCGAAGGAAGTTTGAGAAAGCTGATCTGGATGGCCAAGTCAGCAACAGACGTCAAGACTTTGTGCTTGTGACTAAAAACATGGAAGAAAATGATTGTAGCTGTTACGGAGCTGCTAAGATTGGCAAATGAGGAAAAACATGCCTCAACTCATGGCTTTCCTGCAGCAGCCAATGGGACCAAAATACAACTTCTGGGCCAGCACCAATTGGCCTACCCAGCAAAATTGCTGAAAAGCAGGAGGAGTCACCTGTTCCAAGTATGGCCCACTTTGAGAGGAAAGCTGCTTAGTATTCAGGGCTGGACATTTGCTAGTTGGGATTATACAGCACCCTTGACAACATCAGAGTTGTCTTTTGAGTTTCGATTCTGATTCCAGATGTTTTTCGATACAAGTAGGCAGAGTGGATTTAAATCAGAAGTTTAGTAGTGCATAACCTCACCCAGTACTTCCTCAGCGGGATGGGTATTTTGAAAAATTATAAGGTGTCATACACGTTTATGTGTACATTGATCTTGTGGACAGCCATTATTCAGATGTGGGGCGACCATATAATTTATCATTCAAACCAGGGGTACTGTTAATTGTTGTATTGAGACAGCAGGTATAACTGGACTGTGTCAGACAATTTGGGACGTACAGACTTCTTATTTATACCTCGTGAAGGGAGAAGAGTATGTATTCATATTTAATCATTCAACGTACCATAGTTCCTCTGTGATTTTTCTTTTCCCCCATTTCTTTTATCTTTTGTTAACCAGTTCTCTTTCCACAGCACCCCTTTGATTGTCTCTTCACTCCCATGGTGCTCGCTGGGAGGCCTTAGCACCACGCTCATTATAGTGATTTTTACAGTCAGCCGCTATGAATTTGTTTGGTATTCCCCCCCTTTATACGAGACCCTGCACTTCTTGGGAACAGGGTGTAAGTATTCTGGTTTATTTACTTATTTATCTTTATTATGGTAAAAAAATACATAGCATAAATTTTACCATCTTAGTAATTTTTAAGTGTACAGTACAGTAGTGGTAACTCTACGTGCACTGTTGCGCAACAGAACTTTAGAACATTTGCAGAACTCAAACTCCTGTGTTCGTTGTGCAACACTCTCCTTCGCCCTTCCCCCAGCCCCTGGCAACCAGCATTCTATTTCTTGTTTCTAAGAGCCTGACAGAGTTAAATGCTGCATAAAAGTAGAATCATGCTACTTACTCATCTTTTTGCGACTGACCCATTTCACTTGGCATAACGTCTTCAAGTTTCATCTGTGTTGTAGCATATGACAGGACTTTCTTCTTTTTCTTTCTTTCTTTCTTTTTAATTTAAATTTAGTTAGCCAACATATTGTTTCAGATGTAGTGTTCAATGATTCATCAGTTGTATGTAACACCCAGTGCTCATCACATCACGTGCCCTCCGTAGTGCCCATCACCCTGTTACTCCATCCCCCCAACCACCTCCGCAGCCCTTGATTTATTTCCCAGAGCCAGGAGTCTCTCATGGTTTGTCTCCCTCTCTGATTTCTTCCCATTCAATTTTTTAAATTATTCATTTATCCATTGAGGGTCACCTAGGTGTCATCTACCTCTTGGTTATTGTGAATAATGCTTCAGTGAACATGGGAGTATTAATATCTCTTCAAGATCCTGCACTCAATTCTGGTTGGTATTGCTGAGTCATATGTTAACTCTATGTTTAGTTATTTTAAGGAAAAAATCACACTCTTCTTTCACAGTGTTTTCCATGGCAGGTCTGCCATTTTCCATTCCTACCAACAGTGCACAAGGGTTCCAACTTCCCTGCATCCTCACCAATGTTGTTATCGTCCATTTTTATTTTTTTATTTTTTTGGATAGTGGCCATCCTACTGGGTATGAGGTAGTAGCTCATTGTGGTTTTGATTTTCATTTCCCTGTTGGTTAATGATGTTGAGCATGTTTTCATAGCTTGTTGGACTTTCTGTGGATTTTTTTTTTTTTTTTTAAGGACACACACAGTGAAGGCTCAGGAATGGTTGGATAAATGTAGGAAGTATCATGTCTTTTAAATGGCAGTGGATTTCTATTCTTTTCTCTTTCTTCATTTTACCTCCTCCGTTCAAGGTATATCGGCCTCCCTGCTCATGAGGTACAAGGAGGGGAAATATCATAGGATTGCTTCAAAGGAAGAAACATTTTAGATGAAAGAAAGTCTAGAGAAATCATTTTGCTTGTACTTTCCTCATGGCTCATGCTCTCTGTGGACATAATACTCAATATAAAATTTTCTCTTTTACATTAAAAAAAAAAAGAGATCCTTAAGCTCAAAAACAAACAAATGCTTAGAACCTGGGCTTATCTTTGACATAGAAAATTTGCCTTAACGTGCTCATTCACAAGAAATGGTTCAAATAAAAAGCAATAAAATCAGTACCATGTCACTAACAAGCTTTTAATAAAGCCATTCCTGTGACATATCTTTGGCTTAATATAATTTGGGAACATCTAATTTTTCATGTGCAGGAACTCAGTCTGTGCTAATTTACAACTTGTGATTCAGGATAAGAGATGAATTGGAAGACCGTTAGGGTATCATCCTACCAGACATGGGTTTCTGTGGCTGAGCTACTGGGCTGGTTGTGTAAATTAGCAAGAGGCGGATAAAAGGCCAAATGATTTCCATCAGATCATTTAAGATTTGGGTGGATTCGGTGTGAGACAAAGTAAAAGAGAAAAGGGTGAGTAGACCTACTGAGAAGACCACAGTAGCTTCTCTGATCTGTAAAATAAGGGTAGTAATTCCTGCCTACTTCATGGAAGTATGGAAAAGATTATGAAAGAAAATGAGTTAAAAGTGCCCTTTGGGGTGAAATGCTTTATGTAAACATATGTAAATATCTTGAAAGAGAAATAGAGTTTTGTAGACAAACTTTTCTCTGATTTGACATTCGCCTAGCTTCATGAAATGTCTAAAGAGTACCTTTCTAAGAGGGATGAAAACCTGTCATCAATAACCCCAGTTCTCTCAGGGAAGGGGGGAAGGGGCATGAGGTGGGATCCAACAACAAAAGGAGTTTTTCTTCCTCCTTCCATGAGGAAGAAAGGCACAAGGTGCCCAGCGCTTTGGTCTTAACTGTGAACATGATCACCAGGACTTTGATTAGGTTGTATCTTCAATGTCATAGACTTCACAAGACCTTGCAGCCATCCGTGTGGTCAACAAAGCAGCACAACTAGTGGTCTGTTTGAACCGACTAGTTGTTGGATTGTTTTGGTTTATGTTTAGGGTCTATTTGACCATCTGAACAGATAAATAACTGATAGAGAAAGCTAATGTATGGGAGGAACCCCTGAGAATTGGATGTGGAGGACTCGCTTTCTGGGAAGGTGATGCATAAGCCCAATCGACAAACAAAGGGAAAGCAGATTTGCTACCTATCTTCCTCCTTAGCACCAAACTTTGGTTCTCACTGGCCTTACGTTCAAAACTGTGCAGGAACCTGGAGTCACTAATTTATTTACTTTGGATTTTAATTTAGAAAAAACAAACAAACAAACAAACTGAATGTCCCCAAATGGCACTTCATCTCAGAATAAACTTTTAATATATAACCTCGGTGCAAGTAAACATAAATGGATTCCTGTTCCCACACTTGTTGCCAAGTCTCAGAACCCCTTGGATAATTTTCTTGTACTTCTAATAAAACACCCAAATTATCCTTACATACTGCCACTTTTCTGCCTAGTTATTACAGATCTCGGTTCTTTTGGCCTCACCTAGGTGACTAGGCAAGTTAATTAAGCTCACTGAGATTCATTTTATTCAGCATAAAGTGGGCATTATTCTTCCTACATCATAGAAATCCTATAAAGATCAAGAAGATAAAGATCTTAGCCTAGTTCTTAGATAAAAGGTGCCTTAAAATATTCCTAAGTGCCACCCACAGGGCTGCTGCTTTAGGGATGAAGCCTTTTAGGGCTCTGGCTTTACCAGGTGGTAAAGGATCATGACTTTGGCCATTCAGCTTAAGATGGCTGCCATTTAGCTCTTCACCTTTCTGCCACCACTCACAGCTCACTTACTAGTCCGCAGTCACATACGAATATCCCCAAACCATTCCTGCACAGAAATCTTTGTGTTTGCTTGTTCTCTGCACCCAGGTCTGCACATGGCTGTCTCCGTCCTGTCATGAGATCACAGCTTGAGTATCCCCTGGAGATCCTCTCTTACAGGCTCTCCCCTTAGTCCCTATACCATTTCCTGTATTAGTTCCCTCATGGCACCGCTTCTTTCTGATGTCATCTTGTTTATTATTTACTTGTGTGTTGTCTGTCTCTCCCCTACCAGGATGTAAGATGTCTGAGAGCAGAAATCTTGGTGTCTTGTTCTGACACCCAGAATTATTGCTCATCACACATCTTTTGAAAGAATGGATGACTATTATTGCGTAAGTCAGTTTTCCTTTTTTTTTTTTTTTTTTTTAATTCACAGACGCTCTTTTCCCGCTGAAGAGCAGATGGCTTTGTCTAGGGTAAGCACTCCAATGCTTGCCTTGAATCGGTTTGTTCGTCTTTCTGCTTCTCTCTGAACATGAGCCCTCACAGGGTAAAATTTCCATTTTCTTGCTCGACTTTATGTTTCGAGGTAAACAAGAGAATGAACTCCTGAATCGAGCTATGAAGGCAGGCATCTAATTCCTCCTGGCTTCGCTGTGCGCCCCATTTATGAGCCAACGAAATATGTTTGGTCACATGTTTATGTAAACAAATAAATATGTCTATGGAATGGAAAGGCATCCACACTAAATGAATTGTGAATGTCTGCTTGAATGGACAAACTTGTGGGTTCATCTTTCTAGCTCGTGAGCCAGAAACAATAATCCACGTCTAATTGTCACTACTTAACAAATGGGTATTTTACAAAAATTAATGCCATCTTTCACATTTGTGAGTGTATTTTGACTATACCTCAGCCCATTTATTGAAAGAGCAAATTAAAATAAATATTGTTGTTACCTGATAAAAATCTCAGTGGTGGTTTTATTATTATTACTTTTTTCCCCAAGACCATTTCAATGTTTTTCCTTTCCGTGAAATTGGGTTCAGTCAAATTCCAAATAAAATTTGTTATATTCTGGTTTTCTATATGGAATTATTCTAAAGTTTCTTAATTCTTTTGTAGAAATCACTTTTCTCATTAGATATCAAAATAGTAATAATGTGAACTAAATTAAAATATTGCTTATGGTTAAAGATTGTAAGTCTTGATAAATTTATTTATACGGTTTCCTTTATTTAAAAGAGCATTCTTGAAATAAGTGATGTATTTGTAGTAACCATGGTTAATTGTTGTAGAGAATGAATCATTTCCAACTGGTGGTTTTGATAACCAGTGATCAGCACCTTGAGCAGGTTAAGCACAGAGTAGGAGTTTAATAAATATCTGTTAAATGAATCTTTATCATGTCATACAATATTTAGCATTCCTGATAGCATGGAAACTTTCAGAAATAAAAAAGTCAACGCAATTTGCTGAATTTGGAAATGGTTAGTCTTTTCACATATTATCTTATTTTTCTCACCTCATTGCTAAAGTATTGACATCAGTTCTCAAGCCACTAAATTTGATCTTTGAGAAGAAACCAATACAAAAGGAGAAAGAGTATCCTCCAGACACATTTGGGAAGGTCTTAAATGTTCCAAAGTTCTAAAAGTTCATGATTTCAAAAGCCAAGGATATTTAGGAGAGTGGTGCTGATTTAATCTATGGTTCTTTTTCTTTCTTTTAATATTGCAGTTTCTAAAAAGCTCTCAAACAAAGAGAAATTCAAAAACTCTGAACTGTAAGCTATGACAATAATTAAGAAAATGCAGAAAGGGCACTGGTAGATTTTTAAAAACTATTTTAATACAAGATTAATAGCAATTTTCTATCCAAATCAGAAATGAAAAATCTTAACCCAAGTAATATCCATTTGACAGTCACATAAAATTTTAGGTTTGATTGGTGCACACATTTTTTTTTCCTGCATATATATTATGCATATGCACACAGAGACCTCACTGTTATCCGTCTTCAGGTGTCTTCTCATGGAAGTACCTCATTACAAGGCAATGTCAAAGATTCCAGTAACTATTCAACTTTGAATGAGGTTCAAATTGCCCCAGGCTAGGCTGAATCCCACACCATGGCAAAGCGTGACGCAGCAAGGTTCCAGAATGCATACAAATCAATACTCTGTTTGTATAACTTGGCCTGAAACTAAACACTGGCTAATGTCTCCACCAAGGAGAACATGTTGCAAATGTTTAAGTCATGGTCTCCTTTACTCTTCTCTTGGCAAAGCTAAACGGTTCCCCCCACTCCCCCCAGACACCCTCTTTTAAGTTAAAAGTCAGATCTATTAGTGACTGTAAGTAAATAAAAACGAGATTGTATTTCTGCAAGTTTTGGAGAAGTCAAAACTTACATTTGCTAATACTTTCACCTTTAATCAAACCACCTGATAATTAGCCTTGCAAAGAGAAGCAATAAAAGAATCACAACTCAGGAATTTGCTAAGTTTCTATTCCTCCTTGGGGACCTTAGCTGGTGTTGAGTGTATAGCCAAAACATGTATGTAATGGCTAAAGCATTAAAGTAGGCTAATGTCTGCAGCAGGGAATATAAATTAAATATCAGGGTTCTGTGTCCAATAATATTTTCAATGTGTTTGATTTATAGAATGTTACTTTTACAATTACTACTTAATAGTGTTTTTCAGTGTAGACAAAGTCGTATTTCTTATCCCTTACAATGAAAGCAGGTAATACCAGTTACTTCTCTGGGTCAATCACCGTAAGAGAGTCTGATTGCTAGAGCTAACGTTGTTCTATGATGGCGGTCGTCACAGTACCCCCTCGACCGTCATTAAGGTGACAGAAATCTGTCATGGCTACCCTTCGAAACAGAACCATAAGCAGAACTCTAACTCATGAATTTGCAACTCATTCTTCTCTGCTAAAGACTTTAGCCTCTGTTTAGCTTTTGCTATAACATATACAAAGTATAATATACACCAGTTACAGACGTGTATTTCTGTTAGAAAAATACATATTATAACTAAGGAACATGTAAAGAGAGGCACTTCAATAAAGCTAAGTGTTTGCGGTCATGTGCGTCACCCAACAATTTCTAGTGTCTGATTTCAGTGAGCCCATTCCTCCCTACTCCTAACAGAGGTTGTGATGTGATGAGAGAATTTAGGGGACATAAAGTAAATGAGGGCAGACTGGGAGACATCACGGAGCATCGTTTCATCCCCAATCGCTATGTTGAGACGAGAGAAATTAACGTGGCAGGGGGCAGGGGAGAAGAGGAATGTTGGAATACTTACCAAAATGGGATAACTAGATTAACTAGATTAGACTAAATCCCTTAGGAGAGAAAAC
This sequence comes from Mustela nigripes, assembly GCF_022355385.1. Classification (NCBI taxonomy): domain Eukaryota; kingdom Metazoa; phylum Chordata; class Mammalia; order Carnivora; family Mustelidae; genus Mustela; species Mustela nigripes. The sequence continues at coordinate 69,498,031 of NC_081571.1, read as the reverse complement.
AAGTCTCACGTTACATTGGTCTGAAAATCCTACAACATAGTCGGATGATGATAAAAACTAGGAAGTACAATTTGAATAATATTTTGACCACATCCATGCAGGGGACGAATATTGTGGCATCATTAACTGAGAGTCATTTCAGCTCTCTGCCTGGCTCGTACAGATCACTGTATCTCACCAATAGGAGTAATATCGATCATGAAGGTGTTGAGACACATGAAGCAGGCATGTATATGTTATCTGTGTGTTTAGTGTATATGGAGCATGGGTTCACATTCATTAATATAATGTGTATTTATACACTTGCACAAAGCCTTTTGGGGGTGAAAGCAGAGAGGAAACAAGGCATTCTGATCAATTTCACAGAAGACAATGCAGAACTATTGATAAAAGGAAAGACTTGGAGTTTAAAGCCATAAAAATAAGTTATTACTCAAATATTCCAGAAAATTAAGATTGATTTAATTTGTATTGCACCTTATTTATTAGAGAAAAGACAATACTGATTCCTGAACAATGAAATGGGCAACATAAATGATTGGTCCTCCATAGAGATCTTTTCTGAGTGATTGGTGATAGGAAGCTGAAGTCTGGAGGTGAAATGGATGGTTTTCTAGAAGTATGCAATGCTGAATAAGATTAGGTGTTAATTTCATGAAGATTTAAATGAAAAGATGCCATAAAGTCTCTCAGAATCCTACTTCTTATAGGCATCAAATAGCCATAGATGCTTCTAAATACTTTGAAGTTTTGCAAAAGTGCTCAAATGTACTTAATACTATTGTGCCACATGTGTTCTACTTAAATGTGACGACTAAATCAATAACTAATTATAATTTTGATGAGAGTGAAGATCGAAAAAAAATACCATTTACGTGCCATTTCTGCCAATGGGTTAAATAAAATGTGACTGGCATATGGTGGTGTCTTGAAACATTACTTTTCTCAACCCCAGATCATCATCAAAACCAAGAAACACATGGAGAGCCAATTGTGTGAATAAAGCCCCAGTTTGGTTTATTTTGCTTCTATCTACCACGGGGAGCATAAGGCCTGGCTTTGGTACACTTGGAGGGTCAGTTAGGCTTGTGGCTCTAAAGTGGCCTCTTGAGTTAGGTCCCATGTCCAAGTGCCAAGCGGGAATCCTAAGCTGAAGGCGTCCGTGGAAGCAACGGTTTTGCACGTACACCACATTCTATGGTTTCCATTACCAGGACAGTCCTGCATGCCCATGGCTCCCCCCGCGAGCTCGGTACCATCTGGAGTACCCAGGACAAAGCACGCTCATGCAAAAAAGGGTGTGCCCTGGCAAACTTTTAAGAAACGGACAGTTAGATACGTAAAAAGTTCTCTTTCTTGATTCTTGGTGCTCACAGATTGTTGAGGAATCCCTTCTCTGAGCAGCACAAAACAAGAAGAGGTGGTTGACAAAACATTTTCGTTACAAAGGTGTGTCAACCCTGAGCTTGGAATTAAGAAGTTAAAATCTGTGATTTATATATATAGAGATATAAAAATAGATGATCATACTAAGACTAAAAAAGTGAAAGAAATCTCCATGTCAATACTATATATATATATATTTTTTTTTGACTTGATAGTTTTTGTTGTGAGTTATTTTGTAAGAGAATGCCCTTGTGATGCAGAAACCAACTGACACAAAGCAAACTGTTAAATATGAAAACTCACTTATGGATCTAATTGCTTCTAAGTTCATCAAAAGAGTTCTTATTCTGAGACAGTAATGAGCACAGGAGCAGAAGTGTCAAATCAATGTCCAACCTGTGACTAAAGCAAAGCCATTGTATCACTGAAGATTATTTCCAATTCAGATCCTTAAGGAAGATGAATGGATGGGAACATCCACTAGTCCCTGGAGATGGAAAGAAAAATCTGTGCCACTTGGATACAGGGGACAGACACTAAGAGAATTAAGGAAAATGGTGCCATCATTGTAATTGACATTGGGCAAGATGAGAGAGAGGTGCTGGGTCGTGGCAATTTTACTCTCCTATGAACGATGGAGTTCTAAATTTAGTATTGGTACTCGCAAATCAGTTTGGTATTGTGTGGCTAGAGTGCAAGATGGTTCCGCCAAGACAACACTGTATTTTCACCACATTAAAAAAAAAAAAAATCTCAAACTTTCTCCCCCAAAGCATTTCATAAACCTGATTTATCACAGAAAAGCTTACACTGGGAGTCGGCGGGCGATGCTGAACTTAACAGTGTTAAAGCTCTTTTGTTTTTCTCTCTTGTTGGCTACTTTGTTGAAAATGCAGTTGTCTTGGGGGTTTTGGCCTGATTTACAAGGAAAATAAAGTTCTTCCTGCCTGTTTCTTCTTTTTTTAAACGGGAAAAAGAAAAAAAAAACTCACAACGCGAGATTCCTTTACTTACTTCTGCAGCATAAAAGCAAATGAAGGTAAGAAAATCTCCTGGTACGAAAGATTTGAGTAAGAATTCTCTAGAATAAACAAGGTCCCCACAGAGAGCGGAAGGAAAGAGGAAGCAGTCCAGTCTGGCACCCAGTACTCTTTGGGCAAACAGAAAGGGAGGCAGAGTGCAGTCCTGTCTCTTCTCATAGAAAACATTAAGTTTTTGTGGCATGGTCCATTGTCCGAGAGTGTAAGAAAAGAAGTGAGTTGGCCATTCGGATAGCTAAAATGCAGTTTTATCTGACCAAAAACCCAAGATTATCTGCACAGTCTCTGCAGTGCCAGGACGACGCAGACCAGAGATCCTGAGAGCAGGGAGGGGCCGAGCTGGGCTGCCGAAGAGTCCACCTCTCTCCGGTCGGGGTCCACCGCGGGGGCCTCTGTTGTGACGAACTCAAACTCTGTGGGACATACGTCATCCATGCACCCGCTGCCGCTGCCCGAGCCGCTAGATTCATCGCCTGGGGGTGGGGGGTGCATTGAGAAAGAGAGTTAGACCAGGACTAGGTCACCAGATTTGGGTCTGGTCGTAGAAGGGGACATCCCACCACCCTCCCGACCCTCACCCCAGCGGGTCTAGTGTCAGTGGGCAGGTTTGTGATGGGTGGGCAGAGCCGACCAGAATAAATGTCTGAGACACAGAGCTATGCATTCTGGACCCGATGAGGGTCCATCCCTACCATGTTGGCACTCGAGAGGCATTTATTCTGGCTAATGTTGAAGTTGCTTTAAGATACTCCGTCCCTCGCTCTTGTGGTACCCTGGGGCCATTGTCGTCAGCAGGTAGCATGCTTTGCTCAAGGATTTTGAAATGAGGTTTAAAGCAAAAGAACACGGCTACGTAGGCAGTCTGAGCCACAGGAGCGTGTAGTGGTGAAAGGCACATATTATTAGGACTTTGTGGAACCTTGCTTCCACCTTTGTTCTCCTCTAAGAGTGAGGACGAGCTCTGTCTCCACCGACTTCTCCCTCTGACCCCTGGGGTTGGCAACTGTGACCAGCTCGTTGTATTTGCTGGGGCCATAACCCAAGAATGGCTTTTACATTTTCAAATGCTAAAAAAAAAAATTGAATGAGAACTTGTATTTTGTGATGTAGGAGTAGAGTGTGTGCGAAATTGACACGTCAGTGTCCGTGGGAGGCATCACACTGGACACGGCCAACCCCGCCCCCGCTTCTGCAGTGTCTCATTCTGCGTTCAAAGCTGAACATATTGCATATCTGGCTTTTGACAGAAAACATTTGCCATTCCTGCTTGAAAACTTCTAAGCTTGCTCTAGTCCCACTTCTTACTGCTTGGTTCCTTCCTGTTTCACAAACCCTGGGTCTCAGACCTGGGTCCCAGTTTGGTTTCCATCAATTTCTAGCTGTGTGAAAAAACTTAACACCATTTGCAATTGTTGTATTAACTTGCTTGTTTTCCTGTGTCCCCTGTGAGAGTGGACACTTGTGGAGGGTAGAGACTTTGTGTGGTGTGTACCGCTCACTTCTGGATCCCCATTGCCTTTAGCGGACCCTGGCATGCAGCAGGTGCACGAAAGTTACTTGCTGAATAATTAAATGTGCTTTGGGAAGCTTCCTCGACTCCTGTCCATTTCCTTATCTCAACAGATGCAGACAATAGCATTTACAGGAAGAGTATGTAGGAAGCCATTCTGGTGAAATGCATGAGGGCACCAAACCCACCACTTGCCATGATGCCTGATGGGGGAAAAATATGGTTTCTACAGCAAAAAGGACCTAGATTTGAACCTGCCATTTTTTTTTTTTTCTTTAAGTGAACGAGGGCAAGCTGTTTTCTTTAGGTGAATGGTGGCTCTGCTTCCTCAGCTGTAAAAATGAGAGTGTTCCTATATGTTTCACAGGATGGTTAGGAGTTACAACGGAAATAATGTGCCTGGGAGGAATGAGGAAACTATAAACCTGGTAATGACAATTTACTATTTCCTCCACTTGCTCAAAGATTCATTCAATAGACCTAAATTCCTCCCTGTTGGCCTGAAACAAGGATGGGCTTGTTGCGTGGCCCCCAGAATTCTGGCGCCATCCTGGGCACTAGATGTCACGTAAGTGAGGCCGAAGTAATGCAGGGTCTCCTCTACTGTCCCCCTGAATAAGCAAGACACAGCTCAACACAATTCTTCTTCTTCTTTTTTTTAACAGGACATCTAAATATCAGGTAAGATCCCTTGAATACACTACAGCAGGTTCTTAACATTTTCTCGGATTTATCGTTAGTGGCCTTTACAAGGGGGAAAATGCCCATTAATTAAATTCAGAGATACCAGAACTGCTGAGGGAATTGTTCTTAACACTGGTATTATGAACAAGAAGTAATATAACCTTTACAAAGATATTATTAAAGTGATTTAGAATATTAAAACTGTGGTAAGCAAATAATGACAGGAGATTCCAGCTGAGGAAAATAATGGCCCTGTCTCTTTCTGAAAAGGAATCAGAAAGGCTGGAGTTTCAGGGGTGATTTTTTAAAATGCCAAAGGCAGGAACAGTGATGATGGCTGTAAGATGTGATAATAGTTTATAGGGTAGACACTGTCCTAAAATAAGGGACCAAATACAGGGCTTGGGTTAGAGCTAAGTGAGGCTCTTAAATGTTGTTAATTTTTATTTTTCTTGTGGGGGGAAGTGGAGCACGATCTCTCCTCAAGGACATTCCCTAAGCTTTGCAGACTGACATGTATATAACATCTTTAGGTCAGAGAGAAGAGAGAACCAAGGCCAACCTCAACTAATTCTTACATTATCTTGAATTATTTATTCCTATAGTCATTCTCCAGATAAAAAAGCATTTCATGAGAGAGAGAGGACAATGCTGCTCTCAGAAGAGCAAAACTAAGGAGTGCGCAGGGGAGAAGCAGCAAAGGCCCTCGTGGAAGGTTCTCTTCTGAAGAGGGAAGACGAGGTTTCGTGAAGAGGAGAAATAATAGGAGAAATGTGACAGCAATAAAGTCTACTGGGTTGGCAATTATCCTGCATTTAGAAAATTAATTTTTGAGTTATTTAAAATGGAATGAAGTACTAAAAATTTTCTGCAGGGGACAACTTGGTAGGCTGATGGCTAAGACTTGGATGACTTAATGTCTTCCATCTGGAACTTGTTTCTTTCTATCTCATTAATTCAAGCACACAAGCATCATCTTTTGCTTCAGTGACCAAATTACAGACTCGCTGGTGACTGCACAACTTATGTTCAAGAAATCTTTTCCCAAGAACTCTGTGTAGGGATACATATCTTTAAAAAAAAAAATCCCAAAACCATAAAGCGAAGTCTCCCCAATTTGTATAGTTATGCATCCTAAAGCCACTTACACAACCCCCAAATTTCATTTAACACTCACTTAATAGTCTTTCCAATCACTTCTGATATTTTGTGAGGGCTAATAAACTAGTCATGGGTCCTACTGCACTGGCATTTCGTTATTTCTGTCAATATGTCTGATACGAATGTCCATGGCTCATGCACATGAGGGACTGAACAGAGGGGCAGCTCACACAGTTGAATCCAGAGCACATGAGATTTTATCTTGGGTCCTTCACAAATGGCCCCAAATGAACTTCCCGAAGACCCAGCCTCACAGGCTAGAATGCTTCTCATTCTATGGAAGAGAAATCTAAGATTCAAGAAATAGTTTGCTTAGGACCCCAGACAGTAAGTGATAAAACTGAGATTCCTGCCCCGCCTTGTCTGAGGAAGCTTCAGAACATTCTTCTTTTCGTGGCTGGGGGAGAGGACAAGAGTTTGGGGCAGAGATATAAATGATGATGGGCGAAGGAGAAGATGAGAACATTGCTTCGTGGCTTGACCAAGAATAGATCACCTGGCAGAGGAGACCCAAAGTTAGCTTGGGAAGTGCCAAATGTAATCCAGTGAAACTATTCCTTAATACCAGTTATGATTTTAGTAGAATCAGAGCTCTCTGTCCTTTGTGGGTCAGAGCTCTCTGTCCAAAGGACTATTAATAGCTCTGCAGACCGGGGAAGCAGGACACAAGATTAAAGGTGCACACTGCTCTTGAAGAAAAAGTGGGGTATCATCGACAACCTATTTCTCACTGTGGAGGTTACTGGTACCCGTAAAGACTTCCTTACTCGTGTCCTGGAAGTTGACGTCATTGCCATTGTACGCGTTCTTTAGTTTGTTGGTCATCACACGTAGAGCCATGATCTGCTGCCTGATGAACGTGTCGGGTCGTGTGATGTCCACGTCAACCTCAGGGTTGTTAATCTGGTTGGTCAGCCCATCGTTCATGATCTCAGGCAAGTATCTGCGAGGCCGACAGGAAGAGAACAGATTAGCATGAGGCAGGAGGGGCCCGGTACCAGACTGTGCTGTGCTGTCTCTGACGGAGGGCCAGGACATCCGTACAATGGAGCTCGATTCCTGCAAAGAAAGACCAAAAAGTGAAAACAAGGAATAACTTTTCTCAGAGGGAGCTGTGGCTAAAAAGATGGTTTCGGGGTGCTTCATAAAATGGCACTGAATTTGTAGGGAGGCTTGCCAATGAATGAATGTTCAAATGGGGACTTAAAGAAATTGTTTCTTAAAATTAACTACTTTCCTCCTCTAGCCCAAATGGTAGATACTGAAGTCAAGGGCTTGCTAGCTTCCTCAGCTCTCTGGTTAATTTTGCTGAGAATTGAACTTGTAAATCACGCATGATCTTAGAGAATTCTCTTGTACGAGGATGCTCTCCCTCAGCTGAGGAGGCCTTACCTCTGACTTGAATCAGAAGAAACTTCTGGATATAAAAAACCACCTTTGGCAATTCGAGGTGTAGCCAGTGAGCCCTGGAAAGTCTGAGGTGCCCATTAGGGTTTTTGTTTTGTCACCACATGTAACAATATTTGATATTGGGCAAAACAGAAGGATAAAATCTAATGAATCTTTAATTCTTACGACTGGCAAATTTAGATTCATATTCTTTTAACTTGTACTGAAATTTTAGGACTGTCAGTCCTTCGAAGCCAACTGCCCAATCTGCCTGTGTACGTTTATGCCAATGGAGACTATAGACGGCGGGAAGGTGCCTAGAGCCGCCTCTGACCCCTCATGCTAACGACCCGCCCAGTCACAGCCCTCTTCTCTCCTTCTCCCAGAAGTCCCTGCACCTGATGCTTCTATCTCATTTCCTGTGGCTCTCCCGAGTGCAGAGGGCACAGCGGCCTCACACCAACTTCGGTACCTGCCTCTTCCTTCCCAACGCATCCTGCACCCATGATCTGGGTGCCTCCCAAAGAAGAAATGGAAACGTACAGAGATTTTTATATTTAAGCCATTTTTCAGTTATTGAAATCTTCATGAGCTATGGTTTTCATCATATGACTCTTCTGTTGGAAAACTTGGTGGTAGTAGTGGATATCTCCTGACTATATATACCCTCAGGCCCTGTGATAAGCACTTCACGTGTATTTTAGAATTCAGCCCCCTAGTGAATCCAAGAGCTATGTGCTATTGTATATCCATTTTGCAAAAGAGGACACTGAGGCTGAGAGAGGATGGGTAACGGTGCAAAGTCGTGGCATTAATGGATGGCAAAACCACGATCTGAGCCCAACAGGTCTAGTTTTAGAGCCCACGTGTCCAAACTGTGCACCGTACCGCCTGATTGATGACAAATGACAGTTCACATTTTATAGCTCGGCAGTCAGAGCTACTTTCTTAGGCTGCAACCATCCCTCCAAGGGGCCCATCTTGCCCTGCAGAATCTAAAGCCTGTACACAGCTTATATTTACCTGTCCCGCAGGCTTTCCTTGCCTGAAATGCACTTTCAAATTCAAGTCCCAAATATCCTTAAAGACCCAGGTCAATCTTGGCTTTGTCTTGAAGATATTTTCCAGCTTTTAGGGACCTATGCATCCTTTTGGAGGGCTGCCATGTTCATCTGGGCTTTTTTTGGTGCAGTGCACAAAGTCACCCGCCGAGGGAGGGAGTTGGGCTGAGATCCAGCTTGAATTCTCTGCCCACAAAGCGATGTCCCTGCAGGGCACCATTCACCCGAAGGGACACAATTTTCTTTTCTTTTTGTTCTATTTGTTTTATTTTCAAAAATTTCAATGCATACCAAAGCATAGGCAACTGTATAATGAACCCTCAGGTACCCATCTGGGTGTCTTTTTCTAATTCTTACAAAGGTACTTTATTTGTCTGTGTCCTGGTAAGAAACAGATGGTACCCGCAAAAAGGTAATAAAGAGAGTTTGCAAGGAGAGACAACTTACGAAGGTGAGAACAGGGACACCAGCGCGAGAACCCCAAGACTGGCCATAGCAGGAGGGCGGGAGGGGAAGGAAGGGTCCCCAGTTATGCACAGGAATTGAAATCTCAGCGAGCAACCAAATGACACAGCAACAGCCAAACCAAGGCCTGTCCGGGAGGGAGCGAGGGAATGATACCCTGACTTCCCTCATACCTCCTTCTGCAGCCTCCCAGCGGAAGCCAATGGAAGACAGTGGGCCAGAGGACCCCGTGGATGGAGTTTGCAGAGATCCTCGTTCAGGGCATGGACCCAGGTGGAGGGATGAGGGGCGGATCTCAAGGGAAATCAGGACATCCAGAACAGGGACCCGACCAGCCGGGGACAGCCCCACCTAGAGCTATATCATCATCCTTCTACTGCGTTTACTATGATGGTTTGCAAGCTGAGAAAACCCCATTCCTCTATGTTGGCCTTCCTATTTACCTATACTTGTACAGTATGCTTATGTTTACAATTCTTCCCCTTCTGCGGGTTATTTTCCATGTTCTGGAAACTGAAGGCTCTCTATCCATCAGCCTCCCAAAGAAGACATGGAAACGTACAGAGATTTTTATATTTAAGCCATTTTTCAGTTATTGAAATCTTAGGCATGATGTATTTGTGTATGAATTGGTTTATCCACTTTAAATCAGAGGTCCTCGGAACAAGCCCCTTGTCTTCATCTGTATCTTAAATAAGATCGACTTCACCACGTTCCCCACATAATGAATAATAAAACACACAGAGTGCATTGGACATTCTTTTCCATAAAGCTTAACAGTATTTGCTGCCCTTAAAAAAAAAAATGTTCTAATGGAAATTTTTAAAAGTCACAGGACCGTCTCTCTGTAGTGCTGCCACAAAGCGTAACTTCTGCGCTGTCTTTCAATATGGCTGATACATTAATACATTCTTGTTGGCTTCTGGGCTTGACTTCGAAAACGTGACATTGGGTTGACTGTTATTGACATCAGTTATATGTACTGGGCTCCACGAGCTCTACTTAATTACTAGAGCTCATTGGTATGAGCAGCAGCGAGGGCGGGCTAGCCTTTGCTGACCCGGGAGTTGAGAGTGGCTGGAAGGGCCCCTCGACTCTTGGACAATGATTCCTGCAGCTGTACCTAGGCCAGGTCAGAGGAGGGCTTTGTTTCTTTCAGATGCTGCGCGCACTGCACGGCTCGCCGAGACTCATTTATCAGAAGCCGACTGCGAGAGCTTACATGGGAATGCTGCCCCTGGGAGTCTGAGCATCCAGGAACAATAAGAGACTGCCAAATCCACCCAGCCTCTAACTGTGCCCACTGATGCTCGGCTGCCTGCAATAAAAACAAGGAACAATGCACCCGTGTCCTCAGGAACCTTTTCTCCTTTCGCTGTACTCAAAGGGTAACTTTAGAGACAATATGGAAACTTAAACCGCAAGCACAGTTGAGAAAGAGAATGGCCACCTTGTCACTCCAGAGGTACACCCCGAGGCCAATTCTATGGATATCCAAAAGGCAGCTTGAGGGATCTGTAGAAGCCCAGGACTCTTTGTATAATGCTCGTGTCCTGAAGACACGGACGCCTCTTTGAGCCCCTGCTATTGTTTATTAGACTTTGCATCGGCTTCTTGGCCCGATGGTGTTCTGTGTTTGTACCATTACAGTTTGGGGAGACACGGGAAGGAAGCAGGATCTCAGCACAGAGAAGCCAGCTTCCCAGGCTGGATGCACATTTATCAGGGGCAGGGAGAACCCAGAAATGAGCACAGATTGGAAGGTTGAATGAGGTGTCATGTTCGTCAACGGTTCATGCTCAGCGTGGTGAGGGGAGCCATCCATGAACATTCTGAACCCATCCATAAGCCCGTTCTGGCTACCTTCTAATCTGCAAGAGAGGTATAGGAGCTAGACTTGCAGTAGTTTTGCAGAATTACTTTTCTTCACATCTGTTAGGGGCTGAATGTTTGTGTTCCCCTCAAGTTTACATGTTGAAAATCCAATGCCCAAGGGAATGGTTTCAGGAGGTGAGATGTCTGGGAGAGAATCTGGGCATGAGGGCTCAGAAAAGAGACACAAAGGGCTAGGTTAGCCCTTGCATCATGTGAGGACACAATGAAAAGTGGAAAAATCTGCAACCCGAAAGAGGGCTCTCACCAGACCAGGCTCTCACGCTGACGAACTTAGACTTCCAGCCTCCAGTTCCTAAGCTACTCAGATGTGGTATTTTGTTACAGCAGCTTGCATGGACTGAGACAGCATCTAATTTCATATCGTGGACATAGGCTTCCTTGATTACATCCACATGTTACAGCTGATCAGGGTAGTAAGTCCTGTAGGAACTGGGGGGTGGGGGGACTTAAATGTTCAACCTCCTGAGTGGCTGCAGGCTCTGTGCTGGGGACTCTCAGTGCTGGAGTTGACATCTTCTGTCATCTTCCCGTCACCCGACACCCCAGGAAGTTCCCCCGACCAGGCACCATGTGTGTCATTGTCACCACTCAAAATCACTCCTTTCGGGGCCCCTGGGTGGCTCAATGCCTTCTGCTCAGGTCATGATTTCAGGGTCCTGGGATCGAGCCCTGCATCAGGCTCTCTGCTCAGCAAAGAGTCTGCTTCCCTGCCCCCGCCTGCCTGCCTCTCTGCCTACTTGTGGTCTCTCTCTCTTTTTCCTGTCAAATAAATAAATAAAATCTTTTTTTTTTTTTTTTTTTTTTTTAAATCACTCCTTTCAGTTGTTAGTTGAATGTGTCTGCCGGGGGGACAGACGTGTTGACCTATCTGTAGTCTGTATTTCTTACCACCTCATTAATGCCGGTGGCTGCTCTGACAGAAGGAGCTGCACAGTGGGAGAAAGGGACACACACAATCTAATGGCATTTAAAAGCCAGTAAAAGTCTGAAAAGTGAGACATCTGTAAGGAAGGGTAGCCTGGTGGTGCCCAGTGGGGTTGACAGGAGTCCAGGTGGAAGCTGAGGCAGGAATGGGGAGACATGGGGTCCCCAGGTGCTGCCTTGGGTTTGTTTTAAGGTGACAGATGCTTCTTCCTACTGCTCCTGCCTCAAGGCACACTGAGCAGAGAATGCAAAGCAGATTCCATCCTGCTTGTTGACCAAATGAGCTGCATTCAATACATGTCTCTCCAGCAATTTCCAATTCTAAGCTACATACTCATTCCTTCCCGTGGGAGAGTTTTACTAATCTAAGAAGTATGACAGTAATACAGGTCCCAAATTTCTTATCTGCAGTTCCAAAATTTAAGAAGTTTTCCAAAGGTTTTTTTTTTTTTTCTTTTCTTTCTTACACTCCTCTTGTTAACAAAACTTGATCTGATCCGAAATGAGGCTAATCAGAGCTCTCATTTTTCCCACTTGGTGGGATTAGCAATATATCTTGCTGCAGAAATTGAATGTGGTTGATTGTGAGTTACAATCCCAGACATCACCCACTGGGAGTATTATTCTGTAATGTATAGTATCAGCCCTGGGAAGACTTTCTAAAAATCAAAAAGGAGTCTGAAATCTGAAACATGGATGGTCTCAAGGATCTCAAATAAGGGACTGTGAGCTTGTGGTACCCATAACTTCTTTCCCAAGCTTTTTAAAAATTGAAGTTCTAGACTTCACACCTGTTAGAGTAGCTATTATTTGAAAACAAAACTAAACAAAATGACAAGTGTTGGTAGGGACATAGAGTGGAGTCTAAGTCCCCAGCATTAAGCTTCTGATTGCACGGACCTCCATTTCAAAGACAGCATCTTGAGCTAAAGCATCAGCGGCCACCTGACACGGCCACTCGTAGAAGAGCCAGAGAAGAAACTAGGCTGTTTCCACCCAGAAGGGGCCCCTTTCAGAAAGCCCTGGAAAACCTGGGGCTGCCTGACTGCCCCACATCTCCTTTCCCTGGCCCAATTCCTACTCTTAGGTTTTGTATTAGGACATCAGCCAATTGGCAGTGAATCTGAGAAACTTCTGGCACCCTACACTTGACCTGGAGAAAGGCAAAGCCCCAGGCTGTCTCTGGGACTCCTGATCTTGCTATGTGGTCACTGAGCCTGCCATGAGCTCCCCAGGTCCCCTGAGTCATAAATCTTATTCCTCAAGATTCCCTGATGGTTTCCTGCTGAAGTGTATCCCGTGATCATAACAAGAACCACAAAAGCCAACCTGGTCATAAGTAGGACGCCCTGCTTGGGGGAAATGTCTAGAGGGCTTGCTATGAGTGATATGTGCCCAGGCCAGCATGGCAGGTGTCCCTAACCGAACATGCTACCATCAACAGGTTTGGGAACACGGAGAAACTGGAACTCTTGTGGTCGCTAAAGGGAATGTAAAATGATGCAGCACTCTGGAAAACACTATGGCAGTTCTTCAAAGAATTAAAGTTAGACTTACCATACGATCTAGCAATTCTGTTTCTGGAATTCTTAACCCCAAAGAATTGAAAGTAAGTATCAGAACAGGTATTTGTGCACTTCCGTTCATGATGGAATTATTTACAATTGCCAAAAGTGGATGCGACCCCTGTGTCCACTGATGAATGCACAGGTTCCTAAACATGGTATGTCCAGATAGTACATCCAACCTTGAAAAGGAAGAAAATTCTGACTCGTGCTACCACATGAATGGACCTTGAAGACAGGCAAAGTGAAATCATCCAGACACAAAAAGACAGATATTGTACAATTTCACTTACATGAGGTAACTAGAGGAGTCAGAGTCATAGAGACAGGAAAGAACTGTGGTTGCCGGGAGGTGGGGACAGGGAGGAGTGAGGACTGAGTCTTTAATGGATTCAGAGTTTCAGTTTAGAAAGATGAAAAAGTTCCGTGGATGGATTGTTGGTGATGGTGAACAGTAATGCCAATATACCCACCGGCCGCTGAACTGTACCTTTAAAGGTGGTAACAGTGTTACATTTGACATTATGTATATTTTACCACAATTTAAAAAAAAAAAACAACCACTTTTAAGTGTAACTTTTCTAAGGGCTGGTATCCAAGATCTATAAAGAACTCCTCAAACTCCACACACAAAAACCAGATAATCATGTCAAAAAATGGGCAGAAGACATGAACAGACACTTCTCCAAAGAAGACCTACAAATGACCAAGAGACACATGAAAAGGTGTTCATCATCATTAGCCATCAGGGAGATTCAAATTAAAACCACATTGAGATACCACCTTATGCCAGTTAGAATGGCAAAGATTAACAAGGCAGGAAACAAGTGTTGGAGAGGATTTGGAGAAAGGGGAACCCTCTTACACTATTGGTGGGAATGCAAGTTGGTGCAGCCACTTTGGAAAACAGTGTGGAGATTCCTCAAACAATTAAAAATAGAGCTACCCTATGACCCTGCAATGGCACTACTGGGTATTTACCCCAAAGATACAGATGTAGTGAAAAGAAAGGCCATATGTACCCCAATGTTCATAGATGCAATGTCCACAATAGCCAAACTGTGGAGAGAACCAAGATGCCCTTTAAAAGACAGATGGATGAAGAAGATATGGTCCATATATACAATAGAATATTACTCAGCCATCAGAAAGGATGAATACTCAACTTTTGTATCAACATGAATGGGGCTGGAGGAGATTATGCTGAGTGAAGTAAGTCAAGCACGGAGAGTCAATTATCATATGGTTTCACTTATTTGTGGAGCATAAGAAATAACACGGAGGACATAAGGAGAAGGAAAGGAAAAGTGAATTGGGGGAAATCAGAGGGGGAGATGAACCATGAGAGACTGTGAACTCTAAGAAACAAACTGAGGGTTTTGGAGGGGAGGGGGTAGGGAGTTGGGTGAGCCTGGTGGTGGGTATTAAGGAGGGCACATATTGCATGGAGCCCTGGGTGTGGTACATAAACAATGAATCTTGGAACACTGAAAAAATAAAATTAAATTAAAAAAAATTTTGATATAGGTTACTTTTTCCCTTTCCTTTTTTTGGGGGTATGTGTGACTGGAAAATGGAATTGCTCAAAGCATACTGTGGATTTATACATTCTTCAAGACAGTTAAGCTGGAGTTACCTGTGATAGGCACTTCAATGGGATGTGACCCTATAATATGGTCAAAGGTGAGAGACTGACCCAGGAACATGAGATTCTCTGAGACCCAGCAGGGTGATCATGGGCAAGCCTCTTAACTACTTTATGAGAATATATATATATATATATATATATATATATATATATATATATATGAATAATATTATGTTGTTTTATAAGCTACCATATTAAGCTAAGGTATATGAAAATGCTTGAAAAATCTAACACACTATACAATGCATTCTTATAAAAATGAAGTTGTTAACATGGCCCTTTGGATGCCAAATTTGTTTCTTAGGAGCAGCTGAGGGCAGTGGAATTTGGACTTGTAAAGCCTGGACTCCTGTAGAGAGAATGATTTGTTGTGGCTTTCCTCCAGCTGGAGAGTGCATGGCATGAAATGGTTTGGGGACCCCTGGAGGACACACAGCCCATTGGTTGCCGCAGTGAGCAGAAGCTAAACTCTTTGACTTGGCCTCCTCACTCCTTGGCAGGATCCCCCTTATCCATCCTTTCTTTGTAGAACTGGAGGCAGCAAACTACAAAGTGGATGGGACAAAAGACCCAAGGAGCCAGCTCCGGGGTGCTGAGTTGTTGACTGTGACACCCTTCTTTCCTACTTCTGATGGCTGCACTTTCCCCACTTGCAGGAGTGCACGAAGCCTCCCTCTCCTGCAGGACAGCAGCCTTCCAGGGCTCTTCCCTCCCACATGTGCACAGAATGGAAAGACGTGCCCCAAGAATGCTGCTCTGACAGCTTCTAGTGCCTTCCCAAATGGATTCCTACCTTCCTGAATGCGGCTCCTGGCTGGGTGTACATCAGCTCCTTTACAGTTCTCTAAACTGCAGCCAGAGTGCTTTGGGACATATTCTGCAATCAGACTAAAACAATATTGTCCTGCCAGCTCCACCAAGTCCCTGTCTTTGACAGATTTCTCAACACCATGCATCATTTCCACCCTCTTCCATCTGCTCAGATGTACCCAGTCATGACTTACTGCTTCTTCGCTTAGTCAATCCACTCAGTGGCTGCTGAGAGGGACTGATGTACTTCCTAGATTTTTCTACTTTTCCTATTTCTTGCAATTTACTGTATTTACCTCCTGGCCCAAGGAAAGATTTCCTCGGGGACCCAGTTGTTTCTGTGAGGCTCGAGGGCCTTGAAAACCAGCAGAGGCTCCCTGCAAACTCGCTGTTTCCAACCCATCTGATTAACCCTCGCCCTCAGCCTGTGTCCTGCTGGACTCCCCCCAGAAGGCATTCGGAAGAAAGGACATGGTGAGGGCTAGACACTTGGCTTATGGAGGAGTGGATGCCGGAAGCTGCTGGCCGGTTTTATGGGAGGGGTAGGAATCTGGAAATCACTGAAGAAATCTGAGACATCGGGACCACGTGTGTCCCATCACAAGATCCACGTGCTGTTGAAAGTGACTTGTCACAGGGTGCTTTCAGCGCGCTCTTCCCGCCTGTCCCATCACCGCCCATGCTCGTCCTTCCTCTTCACCCCATTCCGCGCCCACCCCCCACCCCGTGGTTTTAGGGAAGAGGAAACAATCCTTAAGGACTGTAATGATGTAATTTGACATAGTTATGGCCTCGAAAAGCAAGAATCTGCCTCTATAGGAGCCCAAACGTAAGAGCCTATAGGAACAACGGGAGGGTTTTATTTTTTCGGTGGCTGTTACCTGCCCAAGCTCTAACCCGCATACACTAACCTTATACAAGCTGGCTCTCCTTTGGAGCCCGTGCTTTCCTGCCTGCATCTTGTCATTCTTCTCCCGCTCCCTACCCACAGCCCATCCCAGCCACCTGGCTGCCCACAGTGCCCTTCTCAGGGATGACGGATGGCTGCACATGTCCTTCTAGTGTCTCTGGGTTCGCCCTGGGTGTGTTCGGAGGTCTAGACTTGTAACCCACACTGCCCTGCTTTCATTCCCCCCCTTGGCTTTCTAGATTATTATCAACTCCCCCGTCCGTTACTTACTAGCTTCCTTTCGATTCTGATTTGTCTGAGTTGAGTCGAAGTTGCTGTGTCTTCTTTCATTTCTCTCTAAGAATTTGCTTACATCAGTGAGACAGGCGAGAAGTTAACCTTGCAAACTTACTTTCCTGCTGGTCACTGAGGAAACCTCCTAGGCTGCTTTCCTTGACTGGCAGACACTGCTAAGAATTCTGAAGAACGTTCCTTATTGGCTGTTCTGATAGCAGAGGATGCGAATCTGAGTGCTAACTGCTGTAGACAGAATTTATATCTTCCCCTCGCAAGATCCATATGTTGAAGCCCTAATTCCCAATGTGATGGTATTAGGAGGTGGGGCTTTGGGGAAGTAATTAGTTGTAGGTGAAGGTGAAGGTAGAGCCCCCACCCCCATGAAGTTAGTGCCCTTAGAAGAAGAAAGGATTAGAACTCTCCTTCTCTCTCTGTCCTCACGTGGCAGAGAAGAGGGGCTGTTCACAAGCCAGGAAAAGGGCTGTTACTGCAACCCAAGCCTATTTACCCCTGATCTTGGACTTAGAACTTCCAGACCATGAGAAATCAGTTTCTGTTGAAGACACCCAGACTCTGGTATGTTTGCTTGCAGCCCGAGCTAAGGCATTAACTAAGCCAAGCCCTGGCCAGGGAATTCAAGGACCCATCCTTAACCCCCCCAGGCACCCCAGCTGAGACCAGAGGTTTGTGCGGACAAGACCCTGCGTTGGAAAGGGGGTGCGGAATTTCCAACTTAAAATTCTCTCTTGATGCATATGCGAAGCCTAAGCAATTCATTGTTAAGGCGGCTTCCACCTAGCCTGTGTTCCGGTTCCCTTTAGGGGCTGAGGGTATACATATGCCACGTGACCTCCTCAGCCCAGTTGCTGTTGTTTTTCATCTAAGGAAAGCCCCATTCAAGGAAGCATCAGGGTATGCGTGGAGGTCGAGGGAAAGCCATAAATTGTAACATGCTCCCTGCGTGTGTGGGAACTGAGAAGGGGTGTATCTTACATGTTAATAGCAGCTTAAACTAGGGCTGCCAGATAAAAGGACGGGATTGCTGGTTATATCTGAATTTCAGATGAGCAATGAATCCTTTTTTGAAGTGTAAGTGTGTTCCACTGGGCGTCTGGCGTTATGCGCTGCACTTAGCAACTTGGTCTTAGAGCCTTACTGTTCCAGGTGTGGTCCCCAAATCCTCAACCGCTGCATGTTCTGGAAGCTTGTTAGAAATGCAGAATCTCGACTCCCACCCCAGACTTACAGAGCCGGAATCTGCCCTTTTCACAAGCTCCCCAAGACTGTAGCCTGCATGTTAACATTTGGGAAATGCTGTTTCCCAAATGGGTTTCCCAAAGCCCTATTGTCAAAACAGGGTGGGAATTTTCATAGATGTAATTGCATTGGTCTTTAAATTGTCCCGGTAGATTGGCAAGGGTAAGGGAAGCAGGAAAGAGCTGCTCCTGACAAGTCTTTTTGACAGAATGGAGACGTCAATGCTGATAAGTCATCAGCATACCTGCAATTTCCCCCCAGAAGGGCACAGTCTCTTCCCTCGAGCTCCCCTCCTGTTTCCAGACCTGCATAGCTCCTGAAGCAGAGGGAGCTCTACCAGCCATGGCTGATGGTGGGAGCAGGAACTTGAGGCAGATCCTTATTCTAGAGAAGCCACTGCTCCCAGCCCCTTGGCCCTCTCCACCACAGCGGGCACCTCTATGGTCATTCTGCTCTTTCTGTTTAAAGTCACTATCAACAGGTGCCTTTCATTTAGTTATGGCTCTTTGGGAAAAGACGACACCCCTGGACATATCCCTGGTAGGAGTCATTTTGATTTCAGATATGTGAACACATGAAACAGGTATGCTCCTGAATCCACGAAGTATGGTAACGAGCTGTGGGGTAGCATTCAGGAAATAGCAGGGAGACATGTGGGTGTTGGAAGACAAGCCAGATCAAATACTTAGGTGGGAGGAGAGGGCGATGGGAGTGGGTGTGCATGGGAGAAGGTGGCTGCAGGAGTACGATGGCTAAAACATAAAGGGAGGAAGAACTGTCTGGGCAGTCGGTAGTCTCGTGACGCAGGCTTGAGTTAGGAACTCCAGACCGTGACAAGCTCTAGTCATGCTAATGGGCCCCTCTGTTTCACAGTCCATAAACACTTGTTGATAGAATTTTTCTGTTAAGTCAAGGTTCTTGTTCTTTGAAACGAATAACCTCTTTCTTTCTTTTTTTAACAAAGATCCCAAATTTTAAGAAGGCCTATTATCTGAAAATCCATACTTCAAATGGAGGGAAAAATAGGTTATGACCTGCATTATAAGTGGATTTTTCAATCTACAAAATAGTTCAGTGGAATTGAAAAAACTTCTCTCAC
This sequence comes from Mustela nigripes, assembly GCF_022355385.1. Lineage (NCBI taxonomy): Eukaryota > Metazoa > Chordata > Mammalia > Carnivora > Mustelidae > Mustela > Mustela nigripes. The sequence goes on along the minus strand of NC_081571.1, from coordinate 69,478,950 downwards.
GTGTTCCTAGATCAATTAATATTTGGGTGAGAATGAGAAGAAAGCTTCAGTTAAATTTAATTCGATGAGTCTTCACTGGTTATCTACTGACTATGCTATTAAATATAAAGTTGTTAAGATTTCGTGGCAGTGGAAGAATTTTTAAAAAAAGGAACTAAAAGAAATGATAAAATTTTAATTTTTCAATGGGAATATAATTTGAGTTAGAAATATTGGCCAGCCTCATTTAAAAAATAATAGTATACTGGGTTAGATTCTGGAATATCTTTGCAAATAATTTTATTGCCCTACATTTGATCATTTCAGCCACCTGCATAAATTTCCATAATGGGTTTCCACTGACATAGGATAAAATCAAATGTGGGCCCTAAGCACTGATCTGGGTGGTTCTCCACGTATGCCATCCTTTCCCAAGCCTACAGTGCAACAGCGCAGCCCTTGAAGTCCTCTCTGCAGCCACTGTACTTCTCATAGGTGGGCGGACAGCACTGCCATCAGAGAGTACTTAAAGCACAGAGTCTTGCAGAGTGCTGGGGCAGAGGGAGTGCTTAACAGCATTGCTGATGGCTGGAGAAACTGAATGAATGAATGTAGATTCACTACATCTTTTATAGAGCTAAAGATCTGTTTCATTTGTTCTAACCTTCGTTTAGAGGCAGGAGGATATGGATATGAAAAGAATACTGGGCTAGGACTTGGGAGATTTCCAGCTTTCATCCTTGCTGGTTGGGCAACCTTAGACTAATGGTTCCCCATCCTGGGTTTCTGATCTGCACAATGAGGAATTTGGCTAACCCCGGACTCCCCTAACACTAACTTTAATGGTCGTCAACTTCCCATTTTTTTCCCTAAGGGTATCTAGTCCCCTCCTCACGCCCCACCTGCAACATTTCTTTATCTTTCCTTTTGTATATGTGCTAAGAGCCAGCAACCTGTGTAACCATGGGAATGTAGTTCAAAACACAGCCTTCATTTCAGCCGAGGCTGAAAGGTAAACACAGATGGGTAACAGAGCAGCTCAGAAAATCAACCACTTTATTCATTAGGCCATCTGGTCATGCTTTCCAGTGTCTTTCTGTACAAGCATGAGGAAAAGACACATTAGAAGCTGTTGAATTTCACAGCTGAGTTTGCTGGCCAAAGGTCTCCTTCTTGTAAGGCCAGACCCTGATAAATGACGAAACATTTTTGAGGGGCCGGTTGTTGAGATGACAAAAAGCTGTCTACCCCCGTGATCTAGGATTTGGACACTGATATTCTGGAAAGATTTGAAGTGATTACAGCTCTTTCTATAGCTGTCCTGTTTTTGCCTTGTTAAGCTCTCCCCAGTATGGCTAATAATATCATTATCAATAGATGCTAAAAAATTCAGCTCAGCAGTGTGAGAGAGAACATGTAATAAGCACCTCACTTGTGCCCTGCTTACCTTCTGCGGTTTCTTCTGAACTTAATATCCGTGGATCTTCCTATTTCCTTTTGATCACAGCTGCTTCATCAGCTTGAAAAGGCCCACTAAGACCCAGAACAGAGCCCCCCAACCCGCCCCGCCCCGCACTTATCTCCTCCACCTGCTGATCAATCCCCAAAGATTCCTTGAGTCCAACTCACCAGCTGCTCTGCCCACCTGCACCCCTGCTGAGGCGTGCTCAGGCAGCCTCCTCTCCTGGTGTCCTTCCCTGCTCGCCAGCTCCCAGCCAGTTCTCCCGTCCAACTCCTCCACCCTAGGAAAACTCGGGCCAACCCCGTTTCTGGGCTGAATCAAGAAATTCCATATCAAGGGGCAGCCGCACTGGGCAGCCCAGCAGCGGGCTGAAAACAGAGCCATTTCTCATCTGGAGATCCCGGCGGGGGTGGGGGGCACTTCTTGAGGCAGGGAACCTATGAGAACACCTTCTCAGTTGTCCCTTGGTGGTTTCCTTTTCCCCTCACCCTTCCAACGAGCCCCTCAAAAACTGTTTTTCTCCGAGGGTGAAAAATATTACAGTTGAACTTTCACTTCCTGTTTAACGTGTGATGGAAAGAACAGTGAGTCCTGCCCATTCACTATGGATAAAAATAGCTCTGCTGTCTTCAAGTCATTAAGTGAACATAAAAGGCGCTTTGTGATCTCAGGATATCCGTAACCTGGCATCTGTCACCGTTCCTCTGTCCTCATCCAGAGGCGAGGCACTCAGAACGAGGATTCCACGCTTAATGGCACCTTGAGAGTAAGTGTTCCCAGGTGCCCATCAAACCTGTCACTCTGAACAGCTGTCGCTAAGTGACGACGTGCCCCCCCACTCTCCGTTGCTTTTTGCATCAACAGGCCCATAGAACTGTGCCAGCAGAGCCTTCCAGGGCTGGCTGAGCAATGCCCCGACCAGAAGAACGCGAGTCCCCCTCACCTGGCTTTGCTGTGCCCATTCCAACACTCCTCTTCGTTGGCCGCGCCTGCTGTCATGCTCTCATCCTTGCAGATGGTGTAGGGCAGTGCCGACCAGACCTTTTTAGAGAGCTTCAGTTTCTCTTTTATGTCTGTGACCTGACCAAGAAAGCAAGGAAAGACTGAATATTCTCCCCAGCTGTTGCCCATTTCTACACAAGGACACGACACAGGTGAAGGTTAGAGAACCTGTGATAGGACGAGCACAAACTCTATCAGTTTTCAGAGAGAGAGAGAGACACCATGCTGCAGGATTGACTGCCCGGGCAAGCCTCCCTACCTCCTCCCTCAATCTTCCTCCAGCTCCTGGCAGAGAGTTCGCAGGTAATTGGCTTTTGTTTTCCATCTTTTCTGTCCTCCCATGCTTTGAATTAAAAACTTACGAAGCATCTCAATGGCTTCGGGTCCCTCGCTGGCTGGGAGAAACAGGTGTTCCCTATTGCAGATTTCCTTAAATATATTCTTTAGAGTTCATTTGCTTAGATGTCAGATAAATGCACAAAATCAAGGCACCGAGAGATGAAATGCTTTCCCCAATTGTCTATGTGTTTCTGTAAGAAATAAATATTGTCGCTAATTCGACTGCTGGTAACCTCTGCTCTTAACCGATGGACAGGTCTATACAGCACACACTTGGATGGTGAGTAGCAACCCAAACCCACTTAAAAGTCTCTACAGCAGGAGGGGCACCTGGGTGGCTCAGTGGGTTAAAGCCTCTGCCTTCGGCTCAGGTCATGATCCCAGGGTCCTGGGATCGAGCCCTGCATCGGGCTGTCCGTTCCGCGGATAGCCTGCTTCCTCCTCTCTCTCTTTCTACCTGCCTCTCTGCCTACTTGTGATCTCTGTCTTTCAAATAAATAAATAAATAAATAAAATCAAAAGTCTCTACAGCAGGAAGAGAAAAGTCATTCTGAATATAGCTAAGTGTAAAATCCGCAGCTCTATGGATGGATGGTGGGGAAAAGCTTAGTAACCCCATCTTTAGTGTTTTCAGGCTTAGCACTGACTTCACCTGAAGAAAGAGTAGAGGCAGGAATTCAGTACCATTTTGGTTCCATAATTAATGTCTAGGCTCCTGCAGTCACAACTCTGATTTTCTATTCTATTCCCTGTGTGAACATTGGGAATTGAAATGTATCTGTTGTAGGTTGAATCATGTTCAGCATTCATATGCTGAAGTCCTAACACTCAGTCCCTCAGAAGGTGAACTTATTTGGACATAAGTTTTTTGTCTGTTTTCTTTTGTTTTAACAGAGGTAAGAAAGTTAAAATGAGATTATTAGGATGGCCCTCATTCAAAGGGAAACGTTGGATACAGAGGTATGCATAAGGGTAAGACAATGTGGAGAAACGTAGGAGAAGACATCTGCCTACAAAGCCAAGGAGAGAGACCTGGAAAAGATCCTTCCCTTACAGCCTCAGAAAAAAACCAACTCTGCCTGCATCTTGAGTTTGGACTTCTAGCCTCCAAAGCCATGAGACAATAAATTTCCATTCCTTAAGCCACCCCATGTGTGATATGTGGATACAACAGCTCTAGGATACCTATACAGCCTCATAGAAGGGACAACCACTGAGACTTAATGGCATTATGTATTTGAGATCGATAGCCTTTGGAAATAAAGTTTATGTTTACTGTGGATCGAGGCTAGAGTTTTAGAAAAACAATTCCAAAGATCTTTTATCAGGTATAAGAGTAAAAACAAAAGAATATGTGATCTCTGTCCCAATCATGTTTCCCAGCAGTTGCAGAATTATATAGTCTTTGGCTCTTGCTTCTCTGTGATTCTGATGATGACAAGAGGCTTCAATACTGTGAAATGTTTGCTCATGCATAAGGGCTGAAGATGACCAGAATACTGAATTTGAGAATCTGGCACCTACCCTAGGTAGTGTGATGTTACTTTTGTTTTGGAGTGTGATGAGAGTCCATGAGTAATGACATTCCAAGAAGCCACTTACACACAACAAATGTTCAGGATGGCTTGAGACCTGCCTTCTCTGATTTCTCCCATTGATGCTGACTTTGGTCCATAGGCTACCTTAACCTCTGGCTCTCTTTCTGGCCAATCTGCTTGGGTACAGAGGTTTGCAACAAGAGTCCATCCTTTTCTGCTACTTTGGGCACAGACGTGTGTGCATGTTGTTAATTGTTTTCTTTTTTTGGCTTGAAAGACATGTGGCCATTTCTATCTGGCTATGGGTGGACATTCTGTTTATTGATTATAAAAAACCACAATCCCCAAAAGCCAACTAATAAATGTTGAAAGAATTACAGAAAAATCACCATTCTGCAGCCATCCCATGATAATTGAATCTCAGCAAATATTTCCTATAGAGGCTGATGTGGGTTGAATTGCATCCCGCCCAAAAGCTATTGGAGTCCTAACCACAGGACTTGTGAATGTGACTTTATTTGGAAATGAGGTTGTTGCAGAAGATCAGGTTAAAATGGAGTCGTTAGAATGGGCTCTACTCTAATGTCCTTATTAAAAAGGGAAATTTAGGCACAGAGACAGATATACACAGGGAGAATACCATGTGAAGATGAAGACATGGATCAGGGGGATGTATCTACAGTCCCAGGAACATCAAAGATTGCCAGGAATCCACCAGAAGCTGGAAGAGAGTCATGAAACAGATTCGCCCTCACAGTCCTAGGAACTGATCCTGCTGACACCTTTATTTCAGACTTCTAGCCTCCCAACTGTGAGACAGTGAATCTGTTGTAAACCCCCCACTTGGTAGTACTTTGTTACAGCAGCCCTCACAAGCTAGTACAAATGCAAAAAACTTTGGGTGAAAGTTCGGTAGGGAATAGGATATTTACACAATCTCAGAGTATTCCCTACAGATTCCTCATTAGTCCAAGGGGAAAACTGGTCACTCTACAGTGCAGAAACTGGGCCGGCCCCCACCCTAACCAGGTGATCAAAGTCGTGGGACACAGTGATTTGGGGTGCCTCCAGATGTGAGGTGACAAGAGGGACACATAGGTGGCTAAAATTCGTAACCCGGATCCGATTATGAGGACACATCAGATAAACACATGTCCCAGTTAATGGACATTCTAGGAGACGATTGGCTTGTATACTTCAAAAATGTTAGTTGTAAAAGACAAGGGAAAGCCGAATACTTGCAAATTAAGAGGAATAAGACACATGACATTCAAAGGCAGCCTATGATTCTGGTTTGGGCATTAGGTTGGGAAAATAATTGCCAGAAAGGATATTATAGAGATAGTTGGCAAGCTTTGAATAGTGACTCTATATTAAATAATACTGGTTTGGTTTGGTGTTGAATTTTTTTTTTTAAGATTTTATTTATTTATATTACAGACAGATCACAAGTAGGCAGGAAGGCAGGCAGAGAGAGAGGAGGAAGCAGACTCCCCGCTGAGCAGAGAGCCTGATGCGGGGCTTGATCCCAGGACCCTGATCATGACCTGAGCTGAAGGCAGAGGCTTAACCCACTGAGCCACCCAGGTGCCCCAGGTGTTGAATTTTCTGAATATGAACTCATATTGTGGTCATATGGGAGAAGGTCATGTTCTTAGGAGATACATGATGGTCTCTTTAGAGTGTTAACACTATTCAAAGTGTTATGGTTTCCACAACTTATGCTAGAATGATTCAGAAATCTTCATTGTCATTATCACCATTACCACATAGATGTATAGAGATAAAGTAAGATAGCAAGCATGACAAATTTTTTTTTAAAGATTTATTTATTTATTTGAGAGAGAGAGAAAGAGAGAGTACATGCACACATGAGAAGGGAGAGGGACAGAGGGAGAGAATCTTAAGCAGACACCCACCCGGGTGCCCTGATGTGGGGCTTGATTCCATGACCCATGAGACCATGACCTGAGCGGAAACCAAGAATTAGGTGCTCAGCTGACTGAGCCGCCCAACGGCCCTGCAAATGTGGCAACTTTTTGATGGTGAATGGATCTAGATGGAAGCATGCAATTTTTTTTAAAAAAAATGCCATTTTTCAGTGCATTTGAGTTTTTTTCAAAATCAAACATGTCAAAAACAAAATCTTTCACCTCATTTGCTCTGCAAGGTGGTACATTGCTGCCTCTCACCTTTGCAACCTGGGTCACCACCCCAGGTTCTCACGGTTCTCAAACACAAACTCCAGAAAAAGGAACAGGCATTACTAATTCAGAAAACTGTCACTAGCTTAAGTCATGAAATACTGTAAGGTATATTCTGTCCCATAATAAAGTACAGCAGGAATGACCATTCTCTTTTCTGCTTATTTAAGGCTAAGTTCCCACCTTTACAGTGTGGGAATCTGAACCAAAGATACGTATTTGGGGACACAAAGAAAGAATATAGTAGCATGGTGTTCCACCAGTATCTCTGCTTCTCCTCTCCTGAGACTTGAAAAATTTAACTGTGTATGTTGTGCTCCTCATTCTCAAGCATTGTCTCTTTCAAGGAACATTCTCTGACTTCCCTATTAGTTAGATTCAACTTTCTGGGTCCATGGTGTCCTACGCATGATTTTAAGTACTGATTATTCTAAGTTTTTGTAATTGGCTTACTTTTCTGATTCTAAGACCACCAGCTTCTTGACATAGGGAGATGGTCCTTAGATGGACCAGGTGCAGGTGACCATCCACCCCAGTTTGCCCGAGACATGGGAGGTTCTAGCACATGCCATATTTTCAGTACTAAAACTGGGAAGTCCAGGCAAACGAGGATGGGTTGGTCACACACATCTTAGCACATGGTAGGTAGTCAATACATGTTGACTGGGAAAATAGATTTAATTGTCCCAATCTATTACAAGGCCATGGACAATCTTGCTAACACACAATAGTGTCCTCCACATCATGCACTCATGTCAGAAGGGTAGGAGGACTGGTGGGTTGTATCTGGCTAAGCAAGGAGTGTGGGGGTTGCCTCTGAGTCACCACATCCTGTATGGAAACATTGGCCAATTCACTTCCAGCTGCGGGGGCCATGCAGACAAGCTGCCAAAACGGGACCCTATCAGCCACCAGGGAGGCTCACACCCTTGATTCCAAATAACAACCACACAAATGCAGTTTGTTTTCCAGTATCTTGCAAGGTTTTCAATCCTTCCATCATTTAGAGATATTTTTCTTATTTTTATTTCTGAGTAATGTGTGTGACCACCTTGCAGTAGCTTAAGACCTGAGTTGTTTTAAAAAATTTTCTCCCTGGAAACTGATGTGCACACAACAGTGAGCTAAGCTTCACACTAGCAAGAACCGGTGGTCAAAATGTGTTGCTGAAGTACAGGAGTCCTGATTCCTTACTAACACAGACCTGATGGCAACAGAGGTCTGGGATCAAATAAGGAGTTTGCAGCAATGTCTTCCTGCTTCCCACAGGAGCTGTTCTAGGACAAATTAACTTTCTCAAGTACTTGTACATTATAGTTACCATTTGTCCAGTGTTAAGTTCATAATGCTGTAATATTAGTAATACTAGTTATCCCCGAGTAGTAAATGTTTTGCAGCTACAACACTGAGAGATTCTGGAAGTTAACTTCCATTTTGTCGCAGGCCTCCTATCCAAATACACACTGTTGGGGGCCCCAGGGAAAACATGGACCTCTTCTAGAACTTGTCTGGAGTTTATTCTGATTTCAGGACAATTTCAACTCCGGGGTCCATGTCCATCAACTCTTTGTTGAAGTCTTGTCAGAAGGTCCATGAAAACTTGACTATGGGAAGATCCAGGTGCCATTTTCATGCCTCCCCTTCAGAATCGCAAAACCAGACAAAAGAGGGAGGAAGTGGACAAGGTAGAATGATTGCAAAAGCAAAGGGATTAGCAACACCAAAGAGCAGAAAGGATGATCGAAGTACTGGGTGTCTGACAATCTCATTTAAGAAATGATCTTGTGCCAGACATTGAACGTGAATTTCATCAAGACTCTGAATTGCCAAGTTTCAGTTTACAGGGAATACTGGGGCTACAGGTACCACAAACTAAGTAACCCCATAGAGAAATGATCAGGTCAGGCACATTCAGTGTGTGGGATATTACATGAGACAACCAGCCTTGACTCTTCAAAAGAGGTAAAAATGGCCAAAACATGGGGAAGCTGTCCTAGATGAAAAGAAACTAAAAATGTAACAACCTAATGCTTCGGATAGACCTTTACTGAATCCCGGACTTGGAAGAGGTAATTACCCAGTTATAAGAAAGAGTTTTGAGATAATTGGAGAATTTCGAATACAGAATGGATGGTAGATGATATACTGAATGACCCATAATATTCTTAAGTGTAATCACGGTATTCTGTTTACGGGGAGACTATTCTTGCTTTTCAAAGACTGGTTTTGAGATATTTAAGAATGAAGTGTCATTTTGTTTTTTACTTACTTGAAAATAGCAGAAAAATCAACCATCACTGCGCCTACTTGAGAGCATAGGGATGTTCATTTTATTATTTTTTTTCAACCATTTCCGTACCGTTTGAAAAAGTTAAAAATAATGAAAAGCTGGGAAAAGAAAGGCGATTTTATTTTTGGGGGCACATGGTGTTTGAGACCCTTGCTGAATTCAGCACAGGGCACTGTAAGCTACTCTAAGCAGTCGGGGGCTAACCATGAGGTGTCACTGGCCTAAGACACTCACCCGCAATCCTCAACTCTGTACTGATCATATATGATCGTTATCCCCTTTTGCAATGTGAAACGGGGTCTCTGAGATGAAGCAACTTGCCTCGCATTTAACAAATGGTAGACATGAGATTCAAATTCAAGTGTAGGCTTCAGAATCGTTACTCGTCACCAGCAGGCTTAAGAGGGACTCGTCTTATAGTCGTGGTCTCCGGAGCGTGTGTGCTGGGTTGGCAGCGGAGGTATGTATCCCTGGTGTGGGCAGGACGATTCGACGTGATTCAGGATGAAAACATGAGAATTTCTATTTTTTATTTTTTAAATATAAAAATATAAGAGGAATTAAGCTTTCCTAATATTTAATCGATCTACAGATGGATATGTCTCGTGTGGTGATGGCCATTTCTCAATTATCCTGTAAGACTTTTCCAGAGTGGAAAGGGGCTGATAATGGCACGTCTCTCTTCCATTAGCTTGTTCCTGGGGTACTGACATCTATCGCAGTTCACATGTTCTGGTTAAATGCACTTATGGATTAGATTATGTAGTTTTCACTAACTCATTAAATGGACGAGTGACTTAAAATGACTTCGGCAAAGAAACTTTAGATTTCTTTTATTTCAAACAGTGCAAGTGCAATTGAACCACCATAAAATGGCAGGCTTCCTCTGAATACACCTGCAGCATCACAAAGTAAAACAAATAAAGATTCGTTGCTTTACCTCTTTCTTCAAAAATTTGTACCTTTTGCATACCTTTCACAAGTTACAGAAAACATATTAGTTCAGCATATTAGTTCAGACTTTTTGCTGATAGAGAGGTGAGATCAAAACAGTTTGGCACTTGCCAATCTGTGGCACAGGGATTGACCCAATATATTACGAATTGATGACTTAGCCAACAAAAACATGCAGTGAAATCAGCTTAATGAGATAGGAAAGTGTATTCTAAGTGTTTTATAATTCAGGAAAAGTTCCATTGCATTGGTTAAATAAGGAAAAAAGCTTTTGCTGCTAGCATTCATTCATTCATTCATTGGGTTTTATGCTTCACTCTGGGGATACAAATATGGTCAGTACGTACTCACTACCCTTGAAGGGTTCCTAATGTCACGCTGTAGGAGGAGGTTAACAGACATGAAGCAAATGTGATGGGATTAAGCAAAGAGCTTTGGGAGCACAAGTATCAATTTGTCTGAAAATTTCTGGGGAACACCACAGTCCCTCCGAAGAAAAGACATCTCTGCTGATATTTGCTCTTTTGTGGCCACTGAATCTTGACATGGGGACCATTAGGAAGCTGGACATTTAGTCATTTCTATTCAGAGGGGTTAAAAACAACAACAACAAAAATGCTTCATGGTCCTCCAAGTTTTCACTTCCAACAATGGGATGATGTTATCCCTCTAGAAGTCACTGCTTTTAGCCACAGCTCTGGGTCTTCGGCTTCTCCTTTTGCTAAGAGCCCTTGTGCTTTCCTGACTCGCAGGGAATATCTGTTCTGGCAGAGCCTTAGTAAACAGGTGATGTGTGTGTCCTGGGTCCTTAAGAAATATTTGTTGAGTGAATAAATACATGAGGAGCACTGCCGATCATCTGCTAAGGGAAGTAAGATTTCAAAAATGATCGATTATCTGCCAGCTACTGCCTTCTTGGACTTCCCTTTGGAGAATAAGGAAATTCTGCAGGCCTTCCAAAAAACATGCTTTCCCTTGACCTGATTATCCTCTGAGTGAGAGTGAGGTCTCAGATGGCCCCTCCAATTCTTTAATTAGGATTCTAGTCTCCTGTCATCTCAAATGTCATCCTAGGTGTAATTTATACATGCATGATGGAAGAGATCTCAAAGGCAATGTTGGCTTGGGGAAAGACCATGAGAATTTAAGTAAAAATGGAATGGATCTCATCTTAAGCAGTCTTTATAATCCTTATAAAGCTCTACCATTTCCAGTAGCTTCTCTTTGGTTTTCTAAGCAAAGTTTCCTGTGAAATACTGATTTGGGGGTGTTTTTGAATTACTATTACCTTTGTCTCCTCTGTGGATCCTTTGATGGGGCACATTTGATCTCTTGCAAGAGATTTTGCCCATGGCTATCTATCTGCCTACTTGAGGTCCAAAGTTCATCTATACTGGACTTTTATTTCTCCTGGATCTTCTCTGTGAAGTGTGAGGCATCAAATGTGAGAAGGCCACCTGCTGTCCTCCGCCAATCATGCCCGCACCAGAATTCACTTCACTGGGCACCTGTTGTGTGCACCTGGCCGGATGCCCTATTTGTTCATGGTTTCACAAAGATTCCAATGTACCTATTTCAACTGTATGAAAACATAATGTAGCTGGATGTAAATAATATATACCATATCTTTAGAAAAAAGATGGTTAATATTTAAAGGGCTATACACTAAATAATACATATTGAGGGGGAAAAACAATGTGAATATTTTATAGACTGAAGGTCATTTGTTAGCTTGGGAAAACAATCTGTTTAAAGAAACAAAGTCAGCCTCACTTTCACCTCATGGACAAGGCTACTTTACTTGGTCAAGCTAAGGGAAATTCACAATAGATAATATGATTCTTGCAACCCGAGAGTTTAATAACCCAGTTTCAGAGACCGTGACCTTGTCCAGCTTTACTCTAGAGAACATGATCTTTTATTACACCACCAGTTTGTTCAATTCACGGTGGGAACCTGCATTAGAATTCAAGTCATTTATATTCCTTCAGTGATCAAACAGAGGTCTGTGAATGAACCTGTTCACAACTTCTCACACTCACTCGAAAACATGTATAGACAGTGTAGAGTATTTAAAGTTCTGAAGTTTTGGAGGGAACACTAACTCACCTGATGTGGCCCAATATCCATAAACACAGCCCCCATAATATCCTTGAGGAAGTTGGGGTTACTAATGTCAGGTAACTCAACAAGGAAGCTGAAGACACAAGACTTACCCAATCTAACCCCTTGATTTATATTCAAGTCTGGACTCAAGTCCCTTCTGCTGATGTGGTTTTCAACACGCAATTCATGAGAATTTCAACTTCACATTTCTTTTGAGTATGTGAAACACTTTGGAGTTATTTTTCATGTCTCAGATTGTCTAGAGTGTAATGTTTGGGCAGGTCCTGGAATGTACAAAGCCACTCACAACATCTTTCCTTTTAGGAAACCATTAGCTGAGTCGTGGGAATGACAAAAGTGTTCTGTCAAATAGAGTCTGTCAGTGAACCCAAAGTAGACTTCGGCCACACGACACACTGAGTGTGTGTAGAGTGCCTGGGTCATTACACAAGCTAAAACCAACCTTACATTCTGGGCTTTCTCAGACATTCCCAGAGAATCCAGTGATAAGTTCTATTCTATTATCATGTTTTTCAAAATATTACCATATTTAAAAAAATATTACATATGTTTCCCTGTGGTATGGTACTTTTTATAGTTTTCCCCAAGGAGACAAACACACATGTATTTTGTAGGAAAAACTGAGAAGGATGAAAAAATCAGCAGGAAATGAGAGAATCCTTGCAGGTTCAAAAAGACAATGCTTAGTTTTGTGGAGTGTCTCAGGGGATTAGGAAGTGGATGAAAAATTTAAAGTCTGTGTCATCCCGCCTGGCTTCAGGCTTGGGGTTTCTTGACTATGTGATGATGTCATAGTAAGGGCATGGTCCTGAAAAGACAGATGAGGTCTTTTTCTGGCAAAACACTGGTCCTCATAGTGGAATAAATATGAGAAAACCAGAAATACCTTCCTATGCTGTTCACGTCAGATGTTTGCAGCCTGTTTTAGGAAAACAATCGAGTTTCAAATATTCGTGTTTATACCTAATGTTCTGATTGTGCCTCATTCCCTATGGCATTAGATTTTAAGCAAGTGAGGGTAGTAAGTATTCTATACACCTTGGAGATGATACAGTCTGACACTGAACTAACATTGAATTCAATAGCGAGAAGAAAAAGACAGGGAGACATTAGGTCTGCAGAAATGCATAAGCAATCAAAGTATTATTTTGCACAGTAGGTGCCTGGATTGTGGTACTCTTTACTTCTCAAGTGTGAAAATATAAATAATTTCAAGGAATGATGTTGTTATCATTGAATCATAAAATTTGGAGACTCAGCAGAGTCTCCCATTGTCCAAAGCTTCTAGAGCATTCTTGACAGGTACTCACCTAGACTCCATTTAAACATTTCTAATGACAGATATCAATGCCTACCATAAAGAGGACTTGAGATTTTCTGCCTGACCTAAACAAAGTCACCTTCCCTCAGGAGCAGTTCTGGGGATCTTCACGGACAAGGCTTGACCACAAAACATAAGCAGATTCTTGTTCCTCCTCCTCTGACTGACAATGAGACTGAGTCCCCAACATTTTTGCTTGCTTTGCTTTGTTCTTTGTGATCTATACCTAGTTTCAGCTGCTAGAGTGGATTCTGTTTTTCTCTGAACATCAGCTGGTAAATTCTCCTTTTGCTTCATTTCTGACTCTGGGTCTATCCAGTCTTTGTTCTCTCACTCTCTGCCCTTGGCCTTTGAGGTCAGCTCTATCTTCCTTGGTTGTAAACATTGTTTTCCGGTATTTCTCAGGCATTAGTTTGAGTGGGTGCAGACATCCTCTGGGAGCTTTCCCTGATCTAGAGCATGGATTGTGACAAGCGCTGATTCTAAATTAGGTTATTAGAAATGCTGTCTTTAACTATCATATGATCTCCCTGATATGAGGAAGTGGTGATGCAACACGGGAGGTTAAGGGGGTAGGAGAAGAATGAATGAAACAAGATGGGATTGGGAAGGAGACAAACCATAAGTGACTCTTAATCTCACAAAACAAACTGAGGGTTGCTGGGGGGAGGGGGGTTGGGAGAAGGGGGGTGGGGTTATGGACATTGGGGAGGATATGTGCTATGGTGAGTGCTGTGAAGTGTGTAAACCTGGCGATTCACAGACCTGTACCCCTGGGGATAAAAATATATGTTTATAAAAAATAAAAATAAAAAAAAAATAAAAAAAAGAAGAAATGCTGTCTTTATATGGCAGGATAGGAAGATCTCGGATCCATTCTCAAAAGGAGAGAAGGAATTCAGTATTTCTAGCAGTTACATAAGATACATTAAGGCCATTCGGATATTTAATAACTGATCTATGTTCCCACACCATCTATTCTATCACTACGGAATGAAAACTTTAGGAAGTTCGTTGTGGTTTGAAGAACAGATTTCCTCTACTCCCCCTCAATTACCTAATGTAGCCAAATAAGATCATGGCAATGGCCTGGCATTGATCACTCTGTATAGGATTGACTGGAAATTAGCACTAATTTAGAAAACTGCCAGACAAAGCTTATATATTTCATAACCTGGATTTTGCCAAGTGAAACAAAGTTTGATGTTCTGAACATCCAGTCTTGGTGAAAAAATTCGGATTCTTTGCCAACTCTTATTTTGAATGTGCAACCCCTTCCTAGGGTCTTTGACGATAATCAGAAAATCCATACACAATTTCTACTTCTACCTGTGACCGACATAATGCAATGATTCAGTTAGGCACATAACCACCCGAAGTTACTTTTAAAATATTGAAATCTCATCTTCAGGAAATGAAATCCAAGATATTAAAAATATGTCTGCTAATGTAAAAAAAAAAAAAAAAGTGTGGTGGGAAGGCACACACTTTAAGTAGTCCTGAATATTTTAGAATTCATCATTGAATCCCAAATGTTTGAGGCTGCATTCTTTCACACCAAAGCTGAGAGATAGATGTACATTTTGGTCTTTTTCTCTGAAGACTCTATAGGTATTTGGAACTTACCAGGGAATGAGAAACTTTCTTTTGCTCACCTGAGGTTGCTGTAACTGAGCAGGACCTTCTTGAGGACAGCATTGCAAATGTGATTCCATCCACCAATGAGTGCACTTGTAAACATGTTCACATATTGGGAAAGTAATTTAGATGCAGTAGAGAAAATATTTAGAAACCACATGTATCGGAATTCTAAAGCCATTTAGGGTAGAGATGGGTTGTCCTGAATGTCTTATGCAATAGGCAACCAAAAGCACATAAGTCTCTTTTGGGCATGTGTGACTTGATTTATACTTAACTATGTAGATTTGTACTATGTGTTATAAAATAAAGGGTATTTTTGCATCCATTGTGTTACATTTGTGATATAACACAATGTTCTGCCTTTTCCTTCCTGAATCTAATTAGGAATTGGTTCAAGTTTAATTGCCAGTGATTTTGGCATGAGGGATTTTGAGCAACAACAAAATGAGACACTAAAAAATGCACCCAAGAATGTAAATCACAGGACCCAAGGATGTCTATGAATTCTACCTCAAACATATAGTCTATACATTGGGAAAAGAAGAGTATGATTTAGTGGATAATTCCTTCCGTGAGTCTCAACTCCAACATTCCTCCTCTAAAGCTCCTCCTTTGACATCCACAGTCCCTCTCCAGTGTGAGCTCCAAGAGATCCCTCTGGCTTTTTCTGTCCTGCAGATGTCCCCATTCCTTGTAATGGGTCTTCCCATCCAGACAGCTGGTGACCAAGGAGCAGGGACTCTGTCCTTTGTGTTCAGTGCATCCTAGGAGATGAGTGTCCTATCTGGCACAGGGCCTGGTTTAGAGTAGTGCTCAATAGGCAGCAAATGAATGAATGAGTAGGTAGATAAATGAAGTAAAGCAGGCAGAGGGTAAACGTAAATTCTGAGACTTCAAATAAATTGTAAGTGAAATTTAAGTTCTTGGTGCTCTTAGAGAATAACTTACTGCCATAAGGATGGACATCTCTCGTAAATGTCCCTATTTTATGGAGAAATGGTTGTTCAGGGTTTATTTATGCACAGTCAATGCAATTACACACACACACACACACATACACACCCCACACCTGTTTAGTGTCCACAGTGTACTGGGCACACAGTGATAGATACAAGATGGTCCTGCCTTCAAGGAACTTACTATCCAGTGGGCAAAGGAGTTTTACATGTAGATAAGCACAGTAAATCTCATACTTTCATGGGTTATAGGGCAGAATATAATCAGTGTCTTATTAATGGGTCGATGGTGGGTGGTAGCACAAGGGGAGCTCCAAGAAAGAGGGGACATTTGAAATGGGACTAAAGGATGAGTAGCATTTTGGAGATAGAAAAGTCAGGAAAAGCTCTTTTTGGCAGAGGGACTCGGAGTGGCAAAAACGCATAGCTGTGAAGCCTCTTCGGTAGCGGAGAGATGTGCCCAGTACATGGAGATATGTTTACTTTTACTGTAACTTTGGCAAAGTCCTATAATTTCCCTACAAATTGGTTTTTAAATGGAGAAAATACCACTTCCTGGATTATATTTTTAAAGATTTAATAAAGTTTAGTAAGTTAATATTATTGCTAGGGCACTTGGAGCTGGAAGTTGTTAATGCATAGAAATATCTCCGTGGGGACAGATGGCATAGGGTGACTAACGTGCACTCTTTCTTGGAAATCAAGTTCTTATCCCTGTGAGGTAAATTACCTTTTCCTGGGAGCCATCTGGTTACCTTCAAGATCCAATTTACCCCATGGAGCATCAGTGAGGGGTGCCATTTACTCCTCTTATGATTAGACTCCATGATATAATTGTACTTGACTTTCACCTTTCTATCTTAAGCATCCCATAGCCTCAGTAGACTCTCTTAGTCTCCCACAAGCAGCAAGGACATCAGAGAGCACCCTTCTTAGCTCTTTTTTTGGCATTCCTCTTCCAACATTCAGTGTATGCTTACAGCCCATCTCAATTCTATCTCTAGACATCTGCGGTGCTCAGCAGTCACAAGTTGACTAGCGGCCACCATATTGGATGGCACAGGTCTCACAATGTAGTGTGGTTTTTGTCTTACAGCACATGCCAGCTCTGTCTATAGCACATCTCAAGTGCTCCATGGCCATATGTGGCTGGTGGCTGTCGTACTGAGAATGCAGGGGTAAGGTCCTTCCTGAGCATATCTGGAGTGCGGGCCAGTGACAGAAGAGTGGCTGGATTGTTCCAGTGAGCTTAACATTACAGCATTCTGCTTGTCCTTCTGAATTCTTTGGATGGGCTTTCTTTCAAATCAGCAGAACTCATTTGTACATCTTTCCTTTGATGTTCTTCTCCTGTTGTCCACTCCCTCCCTTTAATCACTTACCCAAAACACATCGGGAAAGAACTGAGTGGGAGTTAGGTTATATTTGAAGTCTGGCTGAGATCCAGCCTAGAATTGTTTCCATTTAAATAAATGGGAGTATGCTGCATTCAGCTTTGTGACATCTGCCAATATTTTGCCTATGTAACAGAGATTTTTTTGTTTATGTTTATGTTTGTTTATTTTTACTAAAATATAACAGTCATCCAAAAAAATATGCAGCTCATATATGGGCAGTCTGAAGAACTTTTTCTAAGATACCCATAAAAAATCCCACAGTTTTTTTTCCCCCAATATCCCTTTCTTTTCACAAGATTTATTCTCTTGAAAATTGATGGCACCTCACCATTGACATGCAGAAATTACAGGTTACCAAAGAGCAGAGAGTATCTTATTGATTTGCTGTAATTTTGAGTTATAAATTGAAGATTGTCTCTGGGCATGTGCGTGCATCTTAAAGACAAAAGGCTGTCAAAAAGTTGAAGAAAATAAATCAAGTTCAAGGCAGCCCAGTACCATCACACCTTTTCCTTCAAGAAGTCCAGCCACACCTATAGGTGGTTAGAGACAGGCTTCCACAGAAGCCACCAGATGGCAGTGTTGTCCAATCTTTCCACCCCTTCTGGCGCTTCCCACAGGCTTCCCAGAAAATAAAATTGTAGATTGTTCCACTGCATATAAAACTGACAACCCTGTTATTTTAAACTTGAAACTGACAGGCTGTTATTTTAATGAGGTCTGCCAGAGCCAAGGTTAACCAAAGCTTTATTTCCCTACAAAATGTTAAGGCCATAGTTCTAAAAGGGGGATGTGAAATTTTATGTTATTGATACTTCCTGTGACTGTATAAGTTTTAAGATATTTTTTGACAAGTAAAGTTACATGACAAATATAGACACATTTATATATATCGCCAAATTATGCATTGAAATTGGTTCAAATTTCTCCCAAAAGGCCCTTTTGCTCTGCTATACTTCGCAAAAATTAAAAAACAAAAACCAAAAAACCTTTTCCAGAGTTATCTATTTCTGCCTGTTTTGAAGAAAAAGTATATGTTTTTAGCACCTTGACTTTCTATCTTAGTGAGTCAAAGGAAAATTTAAAGCTATTTTATCCTATTAATATTCCAAAATGAAATTTAGTATTTGGTTCTTTATTTCTACGAATCAGCTTAAATCCAGAACAATAAAACTTAGTTAGAAAGGATTTTCTCTTATAATAGGTACTTCAATAACGAGTGGTGGTTAATGGCATTATAATTTATTTCCTTTCCCTTGAAATACTTCATGTTGATCAAGAAAGTATTTAAAGTCAGTTGCTAACTTTGCCAATATTAAAAACATTGGTAATCTCGTTTTCTCAAGTGATTCTGCTAATGCTTTTTCCATGTTTTCAGTTGCTCCACAAATTTATTCCTAACATTTAATGAATCTCCCTACCTAAAGTTATGAACGTACATCCTGCGTTGGCTTGATCTACAGCTTGACATCTACAGAATTGTAATCGCGACTCTTGTGACTGGCCAAAGGCCGGTCTTAAACTTAAAGACTTAAACTCAGGAAGGGCTGTTATTTCTGAGAGCCGGCCTCCAATAAATGAATTCATGTTCACTTACTCATTGGTGACCATACCAGTTCGATTCATAGACACTTAACACAAACCTACTCCATCTAATGAACTGTGCTTTGTAGACGAAGCTTACAGACCCCAGTAAGAAGCTGTGTCCTCAAAACAAGCTACATAATTTGCGGAGAATGGTGCAAAATTCAAATGCGGGGCGTCTGGTTAAAACATGAAGAAGAATTTTAACATCGGTAGGAGCAGACCATTAAATCAAACGTGGGCCCTTCTAAGTGTGGGACCCTGTGCAACAGCCGTGAAGCTGCCCCTGAGGGTCCCAGTGTGGTTTCACTGATATGTACAACCAGGAGACGAAACAGATGCTCATAATGATCACGGAAGCAGCGATGGCTGCCGTACCTGTTAGATATCAGCAACCCATATTACCTCCAATTTGCATGAACATGTTGAAGGGTACCTTCACTTTACAGCAAGATGACTGAGAACGCGGCTCTACTGTGACCTCTTCATTTAGTGAGATGTCATCTACGTGGTGGACACCCCTGTACACCATCATTCACACCTCACTGTGTAGTTTCCGTGACCCCACTTGAGCATAGAAGGTCAGGACTGTGAGGGATGACGTCACTTGGCCTCAGTCACATGGCCCAAGTAGCAGGGCCTCATAGGGAACCCTGACAGATGGCCTTGGGATCCTGAATTCGCCATTACAACAGAACTGGCTGGCTGGAATGTTTTAACACTCTCTAAAAGCTGTGTGGCCTGTTGGTAAGTCTTATTCATTTCAGAAAGGATGAAAAGTAGAGTGGAAGAGGGGGAAAGTGCTCTGGAAATCTTTATGCAATCCTCAGTTTATCAGCCCATGCTACTTTTCTAGCCCTCCCCAAGGAACACTTTGCCTTCCAAAGGATTCCCTATTTACAAGCCTTTTACAATATTACCATGGTGAGAGTAGCCCTTCAAGTTGATTTCCTAATTTTCTAGGCCTTTTAAAACAATGTCCATAGGAGCACCTGAGTGGCTTGGTTGGTTAAGCATCTGCCTTTGGCTCAGGTCATGATCCTGGGGTCCTGGGGTGGAGCCCTGCGTTGGGCTCCCTGCCCAGTGGGGAGTCTGCTTCTTTTTCTGTCCCCTCCCCTCATGCTCTCTCTCAAATAAATAAATAAAATCTTTTTCAAAAAGATCTAATATTTTAGACTCCCCTAGGAGGTCGAAAAACAAAAAAAGAACCCAAAGTTGTTTGCCTGGTTGTTCTTCTGGTTATGCACAGAGGTAGGTTATCTTGTTCTTGAATTTATGTATATATGTCTCTATCTATCACCTGCCTTCCTACCTCCCTACCTATCATCTATCTTAATTATTGGCAGAAAAAATACTTTTCAGGTTGGGCTAAGACCATCCTAGAGGGACACCACCATAAAATCTAGGCCATTCCTCTAACATACAAACGTGGGAGGAAAAAAAAAAAGTCTTAAAAACCCCTCTTGGCTTTAAATGGAAAAAGTGTTCTTGTTCTGGACTTTTTTATTCATAGGACTGCGTGGACCAGCCTGTCCCGTGGGTGTCCATGACAAAGGGAGGATTTCCCCATAGGGCCACATATAGAGGTTGGAAATCCAGCCTTACATACTTAATGGTCTGTACCTAACAACATTGCATTTGAAATCCTCTCCTGGAGACGATTTCTCTTATGAAATGGAAAGTAGTAAAGAAAACAAAATTTCCACCACCCTGCCACAGAAGTCCGTGGAGACCTGAAAGAGCTTTGCCTTTTCCTATTACACCGTACTTGGGAATTAGGTCGGGAAACCAGACGGTAAATCTGATTCAGCCAAATCCCAAGCACTGGGAGGAATCGTCTTTTTACTGCAGATACGTATAAAAACAGTGGTGGAAGCACAGTGGAATCCTCAAGATAAAATGCCAGGGGTTGTCTGTTAATGGGTTTGGTAGCTCAGCAGTGGTACTTAGAGAATAACCCCTCATCTCTTCCAAAGAGAGAAGATCTCAGCCCCAGGACCTCTTGAGTGTGAATAATTACGGCGGTGATGGTGTCGAGTTAGCCTCTGTCTTAGGTTCCTTTTCTGTTCTTCCTTTGAGGAATTCTGTTTTATCCCGGAGCATGGAGGTATTGCCTGGCACTACTCTCCAGTCTTGCACCTGAATGCCAATTTGATTTTTGGTATTTTTCTCATTAGCGATTTCTGAATTTTTATAATGTGCCACTGTGACCCATAAATCACGACTTCCAACATGCTTCGTTTTCTTCCTTGTTTTTATTACAGCAAAGGGAAAATGAAACAGCCTTTTGAAAACAGTTTTCATTTCCATACTTCAATGTCTTTTCTTTCCTTTTTTAAAAGAATTTGTTTATTTCTATGACAGAAAGAGAGAACCAGCAGGGGGAGGGGCAGAAGGGGAGGGAGAAGCAGACTCCCAGCTGAGCCCCGACGTGGGGGGACCCGGAGATCGTGACCTGAGCTGAAGGCAGGACCTTAACCGACTGAGCCACCCAGGTGCTCTTCAAATTATTTTCTATGTGGAAAACCAACTCTCTTCTTCAAGTCAAAGCAAAAGTCTTAGATATTTTAATACCTTCTTTTACAGACATTCAAAAAGGCCCGATCCATGTTCAATTTATTTCCTTTTTGAGTAGGTGGGGCTTTTCAAAGTTTTCCCCAAGAGAGTCGAAAGCAGGGTATGAACGAAGTCAGCACCTGAACGAGGTGTGTCACTAAGCTCCCTTCATCATCTGTGTGGTTGAGACAAAAATCCAAACTTCGAAGGAGCTGGGACTTAGGCTCAGAACTTAATGTTGGTCTGAAGAAGTGACCCTTTCCATAAGAAGCTGGGAAACCTACTCACTTTTGTTTGATTTTTTTTTTTTTTTAATAGTCTTTCCTGAAGACAGAGCCATGAGAGACGGGCTTACCAAAACTTGACTAAAAAAAGGATTTTAGGAAAATATGATGAATATTCTGCGCTATTTGGGAAACTCTCTGTGGTCTTTAAAAGGAAGAGAGCCTTTCTCTGATCAAAATTGGGTAGGACATATGGGTGTTGGGGTCACCTGGACCCAGGGGCTTGCTCAAAGCTCCATAAGCAGACCTGACCACTAGAGCTGCAGCCTGGACATCTGCATTTCTGGTGACTTCTCTCCCCCCACCCCCTGCACCCTACCCCTCCCACCCACAGATTCAGAAACCAGAAAGCCGGGACGCAGAGCACTGAGGGATAGACATGGTGATATCAACAGGGGACAAATTAGCCCAGTGTGACTTGAACTCTGTTTTCTTGCTCCAAAGCATCCTCTGATTTTCAGATTTAACCTAGCTTTTTACATCTACCTTTTCTAAGATGGTAAGTCAGGGTCCACTAAGCTTTATTGCAGTCATTAAAAATATATATATTTCTTTATGTTTTTATTCATTTACTTTTTTGATTATGCAGTGCTACTACCGTAACTTAGTTCGTGGTCCTTCCTCTCACAGGGCCCAAGGCACGGCTGTGTCGGTGTGCGTGTCCACACATTCAGTCCGCAAGCATGTATGAAGGACTGTCATCCTGTGTGAGAAGCACCGGGGCTACAGGAGGAAAGGGACACTGAGGCTGGCACATTCAGGGCCTGGGTATCTACACTTGTCTAATGATGCCACAGGTGCCCTTAATTAAAGGACTCCTCACAGGTGTGTTCACACCCCGTCTTACAGGTGATACCTGCTGCTCCGATGGTGAGCATTGCCAGAGAAGAGGGAGCAGATAGCAGAGAGGTCCGGAGAGAAGGTCCTGGGTCCGCCAGCAGCAGTGGGGTCTTGGAGAGGGGTTCAGAGGAGGCTACGTGGCGCTGGCTCTTGAAGACCAGCAGAATGAGGGGGGTCAGGCCCCTAATCAGGTGGAGCAGCTCCATGTTTGCAGGCTCATGTGGACCGAATCCAAACCAAGGACCCAGGCTTTGGAAAGTAGTTTGGTGTGAATGGAAGAGAAAGTGCATGTGTTGGAGAGGCGGTATTTTTGGCCAGAGAAGTGGGCAGATGCCAGCAGATGCTATGGGGTTTTATAGCCTTCCATGAGCAGTCAGGTTTCTGTTCCAGAGCATCCGCTGAAGGGTGGTAGAAGAAGTCCAGGTTGGGTCAAGAAGGTTGTACTGGTTATGTGGTGGGAAAGCCAGCGTGGCGTGGGAACGATTTGGATTGATGACAAGGGGCCATTGACTATGCTTCCTACTGAGCTCCTCTCCCTTCCCCTGCGATCAAGCCTTTGCCCATGTTATTTCCAGGAAGTAACCTTCCCCCACCAGGAAAGATGTCACTCCCTGTCTCTCCACACCTTCATCCTCCTTGAAGGCAGAGATCACACAGAGAAAGACATTAGTAGAGAAGTGGGCTGAGTTTGTTCATTTATCATTCATTCATTCATTCATTCAACATCTACTATGTTCCTGGCACTGTCTTAGGTACAAGATTTGAAATCATGAACAAAAAATAAATGAAAATAAAAATTTCTCCCTTCATGCAGCCTATGTTTTCACTAGAGGATTCCACCAGTCAACAGATAAACTGGTAACATATATGATACGTCAGACAGGGTTAAGTGTTAAGGAGAAAAATAAAATGGGGAAGGGGATTGCAAGTCTCCGTGGAGGGGGGGGAGAGGTGATGGGTTGTAGTTTTAGATTTAGATGCCTATGGAAGGTCACACTGGGGAGGCAGTTGACAATATAAGGAGGTGATTTCTATTCTTTCATTAGACACTTTCAGATTAATATTGATGGCATAGAAATTCCTTCATTTTTCTAAGAGATACTCTCTCATATTTTCTTTGAAACATGAGTCCCTCTTGAATCATCATTTTTCCACTTTGGAGAGTATGTATATGGAGAAATATTTCTCTTACATAAGAAAACAACAGCACAGGCATGGAAATCAAAGGCGCCTGACCCCTGGCCTTGGGTGGGGAGACAGCTGAGAGAGAGGATGGAACGTGGGCCAGAGTGGGGTGACAAGACCCCGAGAAAGGGGAGGCACTGGGACCCAGAGAGGAGACCTTGTTTTACAACAGAAATACACAGATTTGAATGCGGAGTCTCTTGACTTTTACATTCTCCCTCCTCCTCCTTCCTGTTGATCACCAACATCATGTCCACCATCACAGTCATCATCATCATCATCCTCACTGCCACTGCCACCACCGCCAACGCTGGGTAGGTTGAGTGGAACACATCTGCATAGTTGGATTTACCTTGAAGGATGACAGTTTGCAACCTCTGCCTTATGGTTTGGTTTGAGAGTAGTCTCTGCTCTGAAGCCTCTTTAAATAATGCCAATTCATTTCACTTTCTACATTCTCTACATTTTGCGCTCATTCACTTACTTATTCATTCAGCGCCTACCCAGAGCTTACTGGGTACCAGGCACTATGCTAAGGATATTCTCATGATTAAAATACACCTTCCAGAACCTTTATTAAATTCTTCTGCTATTATTTGTGCTGCGTGTAGAATTGGAGAGTTTCGGAGCTGGAAGACACTCTCAGAGTGAAATTTATTTTGATCATCCTATCACACAAATGAGCATTTTATTTTACCCGTATCTTGTGCATTTGGCTTGTTTATTGTTTCATTTGGGGATGCGTTGCCTCCATAAAACATCTTTATGCCCCTGGTAAGGAGCAATATCTTGTGCATTTTGGTATCTCCTGGCAGTTAGCTGAGTGTTGAACACATGGTAGATGCTCAATAAATATTTTTTTTTCACTTGACTGTTGGATTATGGAGAAAACCTCATAGTTTTTTATAAAAGATCTTACATAATGACTGATGTGAAGTCCAGCAGAACTTGCTCATTCTGTGCAGAGTAAAAATTTGAGCAAATGATTATGTGGGGAAGAAACATACTTTTGCATATGTTATTCTGTACAAGATGCCTCAGAAGCCAAGCATCTGGGAGAGAAAATCCACTGTTCTGATGTTGCAGAAAACCATTATATTGCCTTTAAAAAGCCCACATGGCCATGGGTGCAAATTCATTTGCCCTTCATGCACGTTTATTACTGTGTTTGGGCAATTAAGAAGGAAAGGAAGCATATTTTCTTCTATTTAGACTTGCTCTTAGAGGTGGCGTTCTTTCTTCGGGATCACTAGATCAATTATATGGAGCTGCATAAAAGTCTGAATCCCACTTTCTGGAAGGGTAACCAAGCTGACATCATGGTTACCTGTCTCTTTTCACAATACTTCAATTTTTGAAGCAAACATAGTGAGGCTATGGCTTCAGTTCCATAATTTAGTAAATACTAATTAGCAGTTCAGTACACTTAATTAGTTGTATCAGGTGACTGGCTGAATTTTCAGCCTTTGCAGCTTCCCAGAATTTTAATTTTCAGTATGTGCGATTACTATTCCATTTCGAGGGGGTAAGTGCTAGTTTCCTGAATCTGAAACGGTGCCATTGAAAGAGGGATATATATGTTCCTTGCACACGCCTTTCACTCTTTTTTTTTTTTTCCAGGAAAGTGTTAATTAGCAGAGAGCCCTACTTACACTGAACAAATAGGCTTTCTGCTGACCTAGATCTAGATTGTTTTATTTTCTCTCCCAAATTCCCAAATGAGGTACAGCATCTCATTTTCACGAGGGTCTGGGGATGAGGGAGGATAAAGTAATCTCACGTTACATCAAACACTCATGATTTGTTAAACATGAAATTCCCCCAAATTGGATTTTGGATTAAATGATGAAAAGAATCTCCAGGAAGTGAATGCAAAGAGAGCTGCGCTCAGTTTTGCTTATTGGTGGCTTCTGGGCTTTAATGCTGTACACAGCACGTTCCCATTGCTGGGTGGCTCTGGAGAAAGACAGTCACATTTTGTGATGGAAGGTGGCTCCCACAGGCAAACTCATCTCCACCTCCTTTTCTTTCCAAATAACTCATATCCACTTCCTTTTCTGTCCTTATCACTCAGAAAGGAAGGGGATCCCTGTGTGACCCACATACTGTAGCTTCCTCTCATGGCCTGTTGTGGCACTACTGTTCTTCCTCAGGAGCTGTAAACTGACTTTAGACCAAGAGAGAAGAATTTTCATTTCCCTCAGTTAAGGGTTACCTGGTCTTCCAGGTGCCAAACAGATTCTTCCAGTGTCTGAAACTCTCCGGTAGCCATTTCTGGCATCTTTGGTGTTTCCAGACATTTCCACGTTAAGATGGATGCCTCAGTAGCCTACCCACCTTGAGGACTTCCTCACATTGAAACGATGAAGGTACGACTCAGACTTGGTCTATTGGAGCTAGAGGGCTTTCTCGGTTGGGTCTCGGAAGAAAGCAGACAACGCAACTCCCCTTGGGTGACTTGAAGAGGATTCAGTAAGGAACTTGATAAAAAAGTGAGAGCAGGTGTCGGACAACCATAAGAAATAGCACAGGACCCAAGCTTAGCACTGATAAGGCTGAGTCACCACCTCCAAGCTTAAAGGACTGAAGTGTGGAGGGAGGGAGAGAGCTGTGGGGAAGACAGGCTGAGAGGAACCGGCACCTTGAGTTGAGGTGTTCAGCCAGTCAGCAGCCGCTCCTCAGGGAGGAAGATTGAGAATGAATACTGGGGTCTCACTTCCCCCTGAGAGCTCCTGTGGTTGCCTCCCATTGGCCAAGCCTGACTGGAGCCTAAAGACAAAGATGCTCAGTGACAAAGTCCATATCATGTGGCTCTTTCAGAGCCAGAGCAGCCTGGAGGAGAGGGAAGAGCAGATCTGCAGGGGCACAGAGAAGACATCCAGACAGCAGTGTGGTAGCATTTGAGGTGGAAGAGGGTGAGCCTGCGAACTTCCGCCTGACCCCATCCTTGCTAGCTCCATGCTCACATTGCCCTGCTCCTCTGCTATCCAAATCCAGCTCAGCAAGGTCCAAGTCATCCTGGGAGCTGGCTGACCCTGGTTCACACCATGTTCTCTGTGCCTCATTGCTTTATGCATGAGGGAAAGTCATGCCTCACTTCAGGAGCTTCCGTAATGCAGCCGGGGCAGGGTGCGTAAGATGTGTAGAAGAACATGTCCAGGACCTCAAACCACTAAGGCGGGACCTTGGTTTCCTGCCTCTTTGCTTTGTTTTCTTTCCTTGCCCTTTGTTCTCTGTTTGTAAGCCGTCCTGATGCATGCGGTTTAATTACCAGTCTGCCCTTGCCTCCTTGAAATCATCTGGAATGTTTCTGAGACATCCACTGCTGACTGAAACCCATAAGGGAAATTCATGAGGATATGCTACCAGGATCCAATTCCCTTAAGTTATAGCCCCTTTCTGTTTCATGTCTAGTTAATTTGCTTAAATCCAAGACAAAAGAGTTAGGGTGGGGGGTGGGGGTTAGGGTCGTAGAAGGGAAAGCAGATCCTTGCCATAGCCACAGATTGGCATTCCTGCAGAAGTGCTGGTAATTTAGCTGAGACACACCCCCCCACCTCCCCGCTCAAAGCAAAGGATGATTACTTAGTTTCTGGGGAAGGGGAAGCAGCTTCCTCAGGGAGGGATGTGGTTGAGAGAACCTGAGGTGCAATCACAGACCCAGATGTGTCGTCTTATCTCTCTGGAGCCTTCCATTATTCAAGTCCTTTTTTACAGCTTTGTTTTTTCCACAAAAGGCTCTGGTGCACCAGGAAACCAGTCTATTTCAGTATCAGCATGGAGTAGGGGCAGCTTCATAAATTACCACCTCATGGGGACTCACTCTGAGTGTATTTTGCTTTGAGAGATTCTCATTAGGCAGAAGAGTATAGAGGGATCGCTATGGTTCTCTGTCCCCAGGTGGTATTTTTTTGAAAGCTTGGGAAAAAGTTATATATATATATATATTCTTTCCCTAAAACTTTTTATTTTTACTGGGTTCCCTTTACCTTAGTTTCTTTTGGCTTTGACCAGATGCTGCTAACCTTTTCATTTAGGGATCTGTCAGTTTTGTTTTCAAGGTTCAAGAAGTCCCAGAGAGAGGAGACACAGGAGACTTAATCCCCTCCTGGGTATCCCACTCTATTTACAACTTTTCCTTGTTCCTTACCTGCCCGCTAATTTTTAAAACTCGAATTTCAGACCAATTTTTACCAACTTCAGGGACTCAGGACAGGGTCAGCTCTGGCCAACCTGAAAAGGCCATGTTTGTCAGGAGAGGTCCAACCCTGCTGTCAACTTCCTTTTCTTTGTACCCCAACCCCTCCCCGGCATCTTCTACTGACAGATCAGACAGTCGCACTGTGCCCTCTGGCTTCCCAGAACCACCTGTGACGAAGCCCAGTTCAGTGTGTGTGTGTGTGTGTGCTCCTGACCTTCCTTCCCAGGCCCTCCTCTTCCACAAAAGAGGATTTGCTTCTCATTTTCTACCTAGCTGGAGGATTAGTGAATTATTCTTTCCAGGAAACATATATATGTGTTTTAACAACGCCAACTGGAGACAATGCTATAATCCAAAGGAAAATTCTGCTGGCTCACAGTGGGAACCACAACGGGCCACCAAGGAGAATGTCTGGGGTCAGATGAATGTCCTTCAAATCGTCCCATGTGCTGTGGCTCCTCTTTTGCCTTTCCCTAAGACTGGGCCTGGGACCAAGCTCTTCCTTAGCATAGTGATTCTCATATGGGAATCGTTTGGGGAATTTTAAAAATTTTTTATAAATAATCTTTTTTTAAAAAAGATTTTATTTATTTATTTGACAGAGAGATCACAAGGAGGCAGAGAGGCAGGCAGAGGGAGAGGGGGAAGCAGGCTCCCCTCTGAGCGGAGAGCCCGATGCGGGACTCGATCCCAGGACCCTGAGATCATGACATGAGCCGAAGGCAGAGGCTTCAGCTTCACTGAGCCACCCAGGTGCCCCAGGGAATTTTAAAAATTTTGATGTCTGGGTCTGGACCACAGAGGCTGTGATGAAATTAGCCTACTTGGGGTATAGTGGGAGCAGTGGAGTTTTTCAGAACAGCCAAGTGATTCTAGTATGCAGCCAAGATTGAAAAACACTCCTCCAGCAACAGCCTCTGAAGGAGAAGGATTCTATTGGCCTGTACACCAACAAGATTCAATCATCAGGTGATATGTGGGTGGAAAGACTGCACATTCTGAAGCTGCTGAAGAAGTAATGTTCACTGATAATTTTTTTCTTGTGCATCTTCCATGCGTAGGGCTCAGGGTTCAGCACCAGGGACACAAAAAAGTACATTTCCATCATTCCAGTCAACAAACCCAAATTGTTGAGGCTTCTTGTCTTCGATATCGAGGAATTTTACTAGGTACTGAGTAGGCTAGATAAGTATAGTCTTAAAATCTAGTGGAAGTGAAGACAGATAGATATTTAAGTAATGATCATCCAAGACTGTATAATCAAGTACAAACTAAGTGCTATGGGAAGGGTTACTTATGAGTGAGGAAGATTTCTTGGAACGTGGCCTTTGAGCTAAACTTTGAAGACACTTTCACAGTAGGAGCATTAGGGGAGCAGCCTCAAGGCTGAGCAAAGGCTAATCGAGACTGGATTATGGACATGTTCATTCAACTCGATGCTTTCATTTCATAGGCATTATGGATTCATCCATCTTTGTGAGCTCTGAAGTGCCATGATCTGATGGACATTTCAGGACAATGACAAATCCAGGGTTGTCATGAAATTAAGTTGGAGGTGAAGAGGCTGAAACCAGGAGGCTCCGTTGGGAGTAGGCAGGCAAGTACAGTCCTCAGGGTTAGAGAGGATGAGAACATTTCTAGGCCAGTGGCAAGAAGCACAGAAAGGGGAGGAGTGCTTGTGTGTGAGATACGTTTCAGTGGCGGAGCAGAAACTTATAATAAATTGAATGAATGTGGGTGGTGAGTTAGGAGGAAATCAAGATGACCCTATAGTTTCTACCCTGGGTGACTGAGTCTCCAGGAAGACAGCCTTTTTAAATTGTGGGCAGCTGAGGCTCTCCAAGATTCCATGGGACTTCAGACCAGCATCAAGAGGGTGCACATCTGCTCCATTCGCCACCATATTTCTAGTGCCTGGCTCATAATAGGCACAAATATTTGTTGAATAAGCAAGTATCTGTTGAATAAATAAGCATTGCTATCTGAGTAAGAAGTAAGGTTGGTTGGGCAAGTTTTCTGAGTGGAAGAGGTAGGGAGTTTGTTTTTTGCCATGTTGAATATGGAGTTCCAAGGTAGTTAAATTACAGATCTGTGGTATAAAAGCCAGGAATAGACACATGGAGACTGTTTGCAAGGGGTTAAAATCTAACTGGGGATTTAGGATATGTACATAAAAAAGCTGCTAAAGATAAAGTTAGCACAGGCAGTGTGCCAAACAGGTGGTCCAGACCCTGTGTGCTACAGGAGTTCTGAGGAGGAAGTGTTAGTGATGTCTAATTCCCATCCTTGATCATGTGAAGAAATAGGTACTAAAGCAAGATTTTGAAAGATGAGTATATAGATTGGAGGATGAAAGAAAGGGGAGGAAATTTGAGTGTGAAAGAAGAATATGAACAAAGCTATGGGGGCAGGGATACAAGGGGCATTTTCTAGATCCTTGCTACTCAAGGGAGCTAGCAGCATATCTAAGAGTCCATTAGAAATGCAAAATCTGGGCCCCACCCCAGCTTCCTGTGCTAAAAACTGTTTTTAAACACGACGATCCCTAGATCCGTAGGTGATGTGGAGAAACTGAAGTTGGAGAGGGGTTGGTTTGGATCATGTTAGTCATAATGGAGGATTTATGTCGTGGAGTGTGTCATGCAGGAGAAGTTAGAGGAACAGCTGAATGGGAGAAGGGCCAATGCCATAAGATGTGTTCTTTTGGCAAGATCATATTGGTAGAGATGTAGGAGGGTCCTGAGGGCCTTTTAGGCTACAAGGGACCTGTCAACCAACCAGTGAGGCAGAGGTTGTTGTAAAGTAGGAGAATGTCTAACCCTATGCTGCCATTCATGATGGGTTAAAATGGCCTTCCTGGCACTTGCCAATGGCCAGCATTGGAGGACGGCTGCACAAAACCACAACAGCCTAGGCAGGTAACGGGTGCTGGGTGACATGTATCTGCTTTTTGTAACACCATCTGCCTCTCATAAGTTGGGTCCCCTCCCTCTTTGGTGAACAACTGAAACTGTTTAATGGACCTCTTCAAATATCCCCATACCATCTCAGTTATAGCTCTTACCCAAGGAGGTAGCTTGATCAAACTATAAAATAAAGCAACATTAACATTAGACTATATATTTCCAATGAAGTTTTTTAGATTTAGCTTTATATATTCCATTTAGTTTGATATGAGGTTCCCATCCAAATATCTTCATGTAAGTTTGATAACAAGGTGCTTTTTTTTTTATCACTACTGAATAAATCATCAAGTAAAGAAAATGGCAGCATGACAACCATCTTACTTTCTAATCACCTTATTCATATTCCTAAATTACTCTTAAATTATTATTAAATTATGTCAAGTCAATTTGTGTCTTAGGTGATTTTTAAAAATATTAGTGGATTGGCTATTACCTCAAAGGAAAATTTAATTTCCTGGTTTAGCATGAAATTATTAGCCATGATGTTTAGTTGGAGAACTTCTGAAAGCAAATTATGCTGACCACAAATCTCTCTGTCAGGAATGTCATACTCCATCAAAGCATATACTACCAGGAAGTTATATTTGACAATCAGGAGAGTTTTCAGGATGGTGGTTTCATTTTGATCTTTCCTACATGCAGTTTAAGAGGTTTTGGCCTTTATCACTTAATTTCTTTCCAATTGAAAAACAGTAGGACTCCCACAAGACCATTATGTGTATGGAAAGAAAAGGAGAGGCTGTGATCCACACAGAGGTTCAGAGGGTGGGGCTTGGGAACTCTTTTAATGTGCCCTCTGAAGTGCTCAGATAGAACACCATCCCCCAGCTCTCTGAGCTCACCTACCATGAACAAAACGAAGTGTAAACAAACTGGGCATTCAAGAGGAAAAAAGGAAAATCACACTGATCATACTTCTTTCTCTTCACCTCTGTGGATAAAGAGGCTGACATGAGAAATAATACACTGGATCAAAGTGGAGGGTGTTGAGCAATGAGGCACAAAGTTTATAGGGCTTTCCCACCCAGAGGATGCTTCCTATTTCCTACTTGCAAGGAAGGCTCTCTCCTTTGTGTTTCCATCCTTAGCCTCCTCCTCCCTCCTTGATACCTTCTAATTTATACCCCCCTCCACCTGTGTCCTACCTCTCATGCCGATGGTTGGTGTATGTATTGCATTATCCTTGTTAGAAGTGATGCTTCAGAACATCCATCCATGTTGAGTAGGATAGCACAAAGCCAGGGCAACAGAGAATGTGTGATAAGAGTAAACCCTAGTGCTCTTCCTACCCTCAACAGCACATGAATTATTACCTGTTGTGTTGTAGAAAAATATGGGTTGTGTTCTAGAAAAACATAGGTTGAGTGAAAATAAGCTATTGGGAATGCATCAAAATAAAAAGCTTTTGCATAGTGAAGGAAAACATCAACAAAATGAAAAGGCAACCTACTGAATGGGAGAAGATGTTTGCAAATGTTATATCCAATAAGGGGTTAATATCTAATACACATAAAGACCTGACACAACACAACCAAAAAACAAATAATCTGATTAAACAATGGGAGAGGACCTGAATGGACATTTTTCAAAGAACACAAACACATGGCCAAGTGGTGCATGAAAACATCACTAATCTTCATTAAAACGCAAATCAAAACCACAATGAGATATTACCTTACACCCTTCAGGGTGGCTGGTATCAGAAAGACAGGAAATATCAAGGTTGGCAAGGATGTGAAGAAAAAGAAACACTTGGGCACTATTGGTGGGAATGTAACTTGGTGCAGGCACTGTGGAAAACAATATAGATATTCCTCAAAAAATTAAAAAGAAAACTACCATATGATCCAATAATTCCATTATTGGGTATTTACCCAAAGAAAATGAAAACACTAATTCCAAAAGATTAATGCATAGCTATGTTTATTGTAGCATTATTTACAATAGCCAAGTTACAGAAGCAAACCAAGTGTCTATGATGGGTGATGGATGAAGAAGAAGTGATATCTACAAAGATAAACTCGAAATGGATGAAAGACCTCAATGTGAGGCAGGAATCTATCAAAATCCTAGAGGAGAACATAGGCAGTAACCTCTTTGACATTGGCCACAGCAACTTCTTTCAAGATATGTCTCCAAAGGCAAAGGAAACAAAAGGAAAAATGAACTTTTGGGATTTCATCAAGATCAAAAGCTTCTGTACAACAAAGGAAATAGTCAACAAAACAAAGAGGAACCCACGGAATAGGAGAAGATATTTGCAAAGGACACTAGAGACAAAGGGCTGATTTACAAGATCTATAAAGAACTCCTCAAACTGAACACACACAAAACAGATAATCATGTCAAAAAATGGGCAGAAGACATGAACAGACACTTCTCCAAAGGAGACATACAAATGGCTAACAGACTCATGAAAAAATATTCATCATTAGCCATCAGGGAGATTCAAATTAAAACCACATTGAGATACCACCTTGCACCAGTTAGAACAGCCAAAATTAACAAGACAGGAAACAACAAGTGTTGGAGAGGATGTGGAGAAAGGGGAGCACTCTTACACTGTTGGTGGGAAAGCAAGTTGGTGCAGCCACTTTGGAAAACAGTGTGGAGATTCCTTAAGAAATTAAAAATAGAGCTACCCTATGACCCTGCAATTGCATTACTGGGTATTTGCCCCGAAGCTACAGATGTAGTGAATAAAAGGACCATCTACCCCAGTGTTCATAGCAGCAACGGCCATAGTCGCCAAACTGTAGAGAGAGCCAAGATGCCCTTCAATAGATGAATGAATAAAGAAGATATGGCCCATATATACAATGGAGTATTATGCCTCCATCAGAAAGGATGAATTCCCAACTTTTTTATCAACATGGACGGGACTGGAGGAGATTATGCTGAGTGAAGTAAGTCAAGCAGAGAGAATCAATTATCCTATGGTTTCACTTACTTGTGGAGCGTAAGGAATAACATGGAGGACATTGGGAGATGAAGAGGAGAAGTGAGTTGGATGAAATCGGAGGGGGAGACAAACTGTGAGAGACTGTGGACTCTGAGAAACAAACAGGGTTTTGGAGGGGAGGGGAGAAGAGTTGGGTGAGCCTGGTGGTGGGTATTAAGGAGGGCACGCATTGCATGGAGCACTGGGTGTAGTGCATAAACAATGAATTTTGGAACACGCACACAAAATTTAAATTAAATTAAATTTAAAAAAAGAAGTGATATCTATCTATCTATCACCTATCTATCTATCTATCTATCTACTTATCAGAATGTTAACCACCCATAAAAAAGAATGCCATCTTGCCATTCACGACAACACGGATGGACCTGGAAGGTTATGATGCTGACTGAAATAACTCAGACGGAGAAAGATAAATACCATATGATTTCACTTTATGTGAAATTTAAAAACCAAAACAAATGAACAAACACACATACAAACAAAAAAGCAGAAAAGATCCACAAATGCAAAGAACCAACAGATGGTTAGCAGAGGGAAGAGGGATGGGGGAGGGCAAAATGGGTGAAGGAGAGTGGGAGACACAGGCTTCCAGATACGAACTGAGGAAGTCACGGGGATGAAAGATACAGCCGAGGGACTACAGCCAATGGTATTATAATAGGGTCGGAGGGTGGCAGATGGCAGCTACACTGTGGTGAGCATAGCATGACATGTAGACTTGTGGAGTCACTATGCATACACCTGAAACTAAAGTAACACTGTATGTCAACTCTATCTGAATAAAAAAAATATTTTTTAAAAAAGCACAATGCACCATCCCACAAAAACAACAACAACAAAAAATGGCAACGAAAAACAGGTTAATGTCCTCATCCCTGAAACCTTAGCAAGTGGCCTTGTTTGGAAATAGGGTCTTTGCACATGTAATTAGGTGAGATGGAGTTACACTGCAGTAGGGTAGGCTCTTAATCCAGTGTGACTGGTGTCCGCCTAAGAAGAGGGGAAGAGAAACTTACAGGGAAGAGAAAACTAGCAGCATTCAGACCCGTAGGAAGAAGGCCACGTGACGGCAGAGGCAGAAACTGGAACGATGCGTCTACAAGCCAAGGAATGCCAAGGCTTGCCCGCAGCTTTGGAAGCTAAGAGAAAGGCATGGAACGGATTCTCCCCTAGACCCATCACAGGGAGCAAGGTTCTGCCAACACCTCGATTTCAGACTTGTAGCTTCCAGAAATGTGAGACAGTATACTTTTCGTGTTTTAAGCCATCCAAATTGTGATAGCTTCTGATGGCAGCCC
Organism: Mustela nigripes; assembly: GCF_022355385.1. Lineage (NCBI taxonomy): Eukaryota > Metazoa > Chordata > Mammalia > Carnivora > Mustelidae > Mustela > Mustela nigripes. Next base: position 69,443,861 of record NC_081571.1, on the reverse strand, counting down.
TTGGATACTGATGCAATGCCTGCCAGCAAAATTAATAAAATAATATTAGTAATAATAATAATAATGATAATGATAATGTCAACCATCTGTCATGTGAAGTTTTGACAGGTTGAGTTTCTCAAGACAGTCAGATAGCTCTCTTAGATGACCTCTCTTGAACCCCAGGGCTGGGTCAGTCTAAACACATAGCAAACATAATTAGACACAGGTGCGTCTCATTAAACATGTAGATGGCATCATATTCCTTTTAGATAAGGATGATAACTTTGCAATGGGTTTGTTCTCTCTAAGTGCAGAAGCCGAGGCGCCCGAAATAAAAGTAGGTGAATAGGATGTTCTCTGCTATGCACCAGTAATGTTTCGGTAAATTGAATCATATTTTAAGCACTCAGAGGGAACTTGCTATTTAAATTAAATTCTTTTGCAAAGCAAGTATGACCTCCCCCACCCCCCCAAAATCAGATTTCTTGATATCAGCTTTCTTAAAGGAGGGAGCGTCGCCCTGTCGTAGATATTATTAGGAAAAAGAATCTTATTACTTGGTGTCAGGCTAAGTAGGATGAAAAAGATTGACCTGAGGGTGTTTTCCTAGACACGAAAGGATGAGAGATAGAATAATCTTACTAAGTGCTTTTCAATAGCAGATTCTAAATTGAGAAATACAAGGAATTCTATTCTCTACTTTAAACATTGGAGATTCTGTAAGTAGAGAGAAGTTAATGCATTTTTGAGATTTGGTAAATATAGGCCAGTTAATATATTTCCTTTATAAATGTAATAAATACTAGTGCTAATTTAGGAATACTTTTTAAATATATCCCAGCCCTGCTTAGACAGCTAGGAGCTCCCATTTTTCCAAAAAAAAAAAAAAAAAGGAAATTCTTTGGAATGTTCTGAGAGTTTAGGATAAAAGGAGAACAAATTTAGTTTAACAAAAGAGAAAACCAAAACAGAGGACTTTACAGTGATCTCATTAATTAATTCAGAATATACTATGTACCATGTGCTTCTACTGCATAGAATGCTTCCCAAAAGCAGAATTCTTATCCTTGAGAAGGAGCAGTTGCATCCCAGAGCCAGGACATAGGGACAAAGAACGGGCTGAGTAAAGCTGTAGGGAACTACGAGTGACCAAACACTCAGTAATTACCCTGCGTTAGTGGGGCCCACATATTCCTGGGAAAGAGCTTGAGCTCAGCACTCAGACACTCCCTGCAGACGCAGCCTTAACTCATTTTAGGGCAATGAGCAGTCAGGAAGAGCATAATTGTCAGAGCCCCGTAGTTTTGGGATGATCTTGGGGTCACAGAGTGGCAAGCCAGCATTAACAACCGCAGCAAACTTTCAAATTCAAAAATCCTGGGAAAAGGAGGGTCTGGGAATTGAAAATCGTTCCCTTTGTGATGATGGTAGGACTGTCTCCCAGAGATGCCTGGTTTCCCTCCAGGCTCAGGAAGGAGGCCACCCCCCACCCCCCCAACCCCACCCCCCACCTTGTTCTGAGGGACTGTCCTTCAAAATCACTGGGAGTGAAAACCTGAACATGCACATCCTCCTAACAAAATATTTTAAAAACTTCTAAAGGCTCCCACTGAGCGGGGCCCAGGGTAAAGCCAGGAAGGCACTTGTTTTGGACCAGAATTTAAGGTGGGGGTTGGGGGGGGGAGGCACTCAGACACTCCGCAACGCAAATAAATAGTATCTTCATGCAAATTTTTAAAAACGTGCAAAAGGAATGCAAAAAAATTCTGTGATGAATAAAATATCAAAATTCTAAATGAAGACAAAATCGATATTCTTGGTTTCTTTCCTTTGGCCTCGGGCTGGGTTTCAGCAGTGCGTTCCCATAGGCGTGGGAGAACATCATCCATAAACACAAGGGCCAGCCGCGGCTTCCAAAACTTCCTTAATTCCATTCGGAGGATGAGAAGTTCCCAGTCTGAATAACAATGATGTCACGTTTGATGTAGAAACCGATACTCCCAATCCATTCATTCCCTCCCTCTTGAGTTGATACAGATCCCCAGGCCTCTCTGGTGTCCCCAGCCTCTTGCAATAGGTGAGACCACCACGCACTTCATCAAATCCTGTTCCCGCTGTTCTATTGTCCCCTGTTTCATGCTCTTCAACTTCCATTTTCTTACTCCCAGTTTTGGTCATGAGGATGCTGACAGATCCAATGAACGGCGTGGGTCTCTTCATTCGGTTTTTCCTGTCTCCCCAGATCTGGATGACTCTACTTCGGAAACTCACAGGCCTGTGTGGATTCGGAGTCGGAGCAGGGCTGGGCCCGTGCAGCGCGAGGCCACGCTCTGAGTGGGGACAGAGGCTGCAGGCTTTCATTAGAGAGAGTTGTGAAGGGGACCACCACGCTGGTGTCACTTATGAAACGGCAGGCTCTCCTGGTAAATGGGAAGCCGTTTATAGTTCACGGCTCCTCCTGGTGGGTTAAATACTGTAAATCCTTAGGAGTCATGCAGGAGCCTGTGGAATCAATAAAAACCCCAATGACCTTCACTGGGCCTGCCCTGTCAGTAGATGGTCCCAGAGGGACTGATGCGCCACGGGCTGCACGGAGGAAATGGAATCCAACCAAAAGGACAAGGATCCCCTCTGCGCTACCTTATTCTCTGCCTTTCCCGGCTTTGAATCAGTTCTGGCTGAGCACGGAGTTGGGGAGGGAGGGGGGAGTATGTTTTCAAGTTTAATTTTGAAAAAAACTTCATACTTCCGGGTGACCTTGGCCGTCCAGTGAATTATGAAATCCCTCCAGGCTCTGCTGGGAGAGTGGGGGCCAAAACCAGCCCCAGACCCTGGACAGTTCTCTCCAAGGTACTGAAGGCCCCGCTGCCCGTCAGGAAAGGAGAAAGGAGAGGAGAGAGGAGGAAACCCAGGGCAGGCAGAGGCAGCGGGGGCGGTCCTCAACCGAGGTGCTGATGCAGAATGGGAGAGGCCGGGGTGGGGGGCGTGCAGGTGGTGATGGGGAAGGGATTCCTGGCCACCCAGGTCTTGGCTTTGTGTCTGTGCAGTTTCCTGGGGCTGTGCAGTCTCCTGTGACTGGATGTGGCAAAACAACAGATACCTCCTCTCTCACAGTCCAGAGGCCTGCAGTCTAAACAAGGTATGGGCAGGTTTGGTTCTTTCTGGAGGCTCCCCTTTGTGCCTCTCTCCTAGCTTCTGGTGGTTGCCAGCCGTCCTTGGCATCCCTTGGCTTACAGCGACATCCCTCCAACCTCTACCTGTCTTCACATGGCCTTCCCCCTCTGTGTGTGGTCTCCTCTGTGTTTGGGCTCAAATTCCCTTCTTCTAAGGTCACTAGTGATATCGGCTTTAGGGCCTACCCTATTCCATTATGACCTCATCCTCACTTGGTTATACATCTGCAAAGACCTTATTTCCAGTTAAGATCTCATTCATTAGATACTAGGGGTTAGGAACTCAGTATATCTTTCTGTGGGACACAATTCAATCCACAATGGGGACTGTTTGTATTAAATAGCAAAAAATAAGTACATTTTCATGTACTAGAGTGAAATAAATACAAGTTTCTCATTTTAGGAAAGTGTCTATTAGCTCTGAGTGAGAATTAGCACCTGGGTGTTGGTTGAAATGCACATATTTGACTCTGAGAGTCTGTTATGGAGGCATGATTTGCATTTTAACAGAATCCAAGTGATTTGGATATAGGTGACCTGGGGACCCTACTTTGAGAAGCACTGTTTTATATTACACCATAACTCTCCCCAAATGATCAGTGCCTTGCTGTTAATTCCCAGATATTTTCTACATTAGATAATTGCTATTTATCTTTGGCTCAGTTTTATAATGGGATGCATAAACCATTTCCAGGGTCAGTCCTAATTCATTATTAATACCATTCTTTAATTGGCGGCCCATGAACTGAGACCTCATTTAGGGAAATCGTAAGTCATCATAATCCTTAACAGTTTTCCAAATTTTGCTTTGAGGTCTACTCAAATTTAAAGAAGATATTTTCATCTGAGTTCTTAAAAAATCTGCCACCATTTTGTTCGGCAGTAGACTGAATTTGATAAAAACTCAAGAGTCATCTTGAAGAGATGCCTTTTAGCATGTTAGCAACCTTTAGCCCAATATTTAGAGCATCACTTGGGAACAAGCTAAGTGGGAAAAGGAAAAACCACTGCTAGCCTGCATTGAGAATGAGACTTCTGATGAGTTTTCTCATGTGCACAGAGGGGATAATTACAGAACCTGTTAGTATAGGAGAGCCTGGGAGAGAGTAAACATTCAAAAAATATTAGCTATTAGCTATTATTTTATTTAGTCATTAAATAAGATACCCTGTACCTTTGGAAAGGATTTCCTCCCTTATTTTACAAATGATACCTAAAAGGCAAGAGGTAACAACAGAAGATAAATCAGTGTTGCATTTTTCCATTGTTTTCCAAATGTTTATGAATAATGAGGCCAGAGGCATCTCTTTAAGTAGTATTTAGTTATGTGAACAGGAATGTATATTAAAACCCTTTAAATGTTCCCATTAGCAAATATTTGCCCACCTGGTAATCCTTTTTGCATTTTTCATTGTGAACCAAAAGAAACCAGAGCTTTCTTTTCCTCCATTGATCAAACTGTTAATATTTATAATTGAAGCTTAAGAGAAAAAATTTTATATGGTGGTTCAATTTGAGTACAGTGGCAGTGTGAAAAATCTCTTATTTACATAGAACCAGTCTCTGGCTCTATATACATAGTGATCTACATAATTGCATATTCATGTGATGTATCCACATGTATAGATCACCATGTACGTATGCCTTTGGAGGTGTTTAGCGTGAACGTAATTTTATAGCTTTCTAAAGAAAAAAAACTCTCAAAGGTCTAACAGTTGTGTGATACCTTTAGAATTTTGGTCTTTTATTTTTTTTTCTTTTATTTATTTATTTTTAAAGATTTTATTTATTTATTTGACAGAGAGAAATCACAAGTAGAGAGGCAGGCAGAGAGAGAGAGAGGGAAGCAGGCTCCCCGATGAGCAGAGAGCCTGATGCGGGACTCGATCCCAGGACCCTGAGATCATGACCTGAGCCGAAGGCAGCGGCTTAACCCACTGAGCCACCCAGGCGCCCTTATTTTCTTTTTTTAAAGATTTATTTATCCATTGGAGAGAGATGGGGCAGTATGAGTGGGGTGGGGGGGAGGGCAGAGGCAGAGGGAGATAATCTCAAGCAGACTCCCCACTGAGCACTGAACCAGATGCACTCAGGGCTTGATCTCAAGACCCTGAGATCATGATCTGAGCTGAAACCCACTGAGCCACCCAGATGCCCCACAAAATTTCGGTCTTAGGATTTGCAGAAACATAACTGTAGGGGTGGAATGATCTCAGCTTAAGCTCTAGGACTTTCCTTTGGGCTTTTAATTTATGTTCTAATTCTCTGGAAATTGGGGGATGTATTTTTTTCTCAACTGCTATGTGGTTTGCTGTTGCACAGCTAATAAGCATGCTGCCTGCTCAGCAGGGAATTAGTAATCCTGACCTAGGGTGGCCTGTGGGATGTCAGGCTGACACTGGATGGACGGGTTCATGTCTAGGGGGGCTAAGGCTTAGATTCAGACCCTAAGCCCTACTGAAGGAGCGGACGAAATCCTCGCTGGAACCACAGAGTTTGTGAAAGAAGACCCGAGGCTGGTCGGCTTCCCTGGAGATCTCCTAGCCATCAGATCCTGCCCTTCCACTCAGTTCTTGTCCTCCTCCCCCTCTTGATGGGAGAACCATTTCTTCTCAGCCTCCTCTCCTTCCCTCAGGTGCTCACTGTTGATACTACCTGGATGTCCTGTCAATGCACAGTCCCTCTGCTGTCTCTCCTGCTGTTAATAAGTGTATGGTGTTCTTAGGAGCAAACGTCACTCATCGTTGACTTCTCTTGTATCTTGCTTCCTCCTCTCATTCTTTGCTCTCTCTGGCTCCCTCCTTGCCCTCCTGATTGTGTCTCAGGCCCCAGCAGACCATCTGAGTCTTTGCTCTCAAACATAACCTTGAAAACGAACCTCCTCCACAAATGTCCTTCTCCCTTCCAATGGTCTGCCAGAGGAATTTTCTAGTGCACAGTTCTACTGAAAAGTCTTCAGTGAGTCCCTTTATTTTAAGAGTAAAGTTTAAAAAAAAAAAAGGTATATTTAAGAGGTTCAAAGAGGTATAGAGCAAAGCTAAGTGCAATGTGGGAGCTTCATCTACACAGACACATCCCTTATGTTAAAACTCTGCCTACTCAGATGACCACCAATGATTTTCCTGTTATATTTTGAAAATTGGTATAAAAATAAAACTTAGTTGATTGCTGTGAGACAATCACTAGCCATATTGGGGCACATACATGACTATAACACCTAAGAAACCCAGAGAATGAACATGGCAACTGTTACATAAAGTTAAAAAGAATTCATGATTCTTTAGACTCAGGAAGACAGATCTATGAATCTTGTAGGATCATCGATCAACTTGAATTAAAGCAGCAATGACAATCAAATTTTAATTTTTCTTGGTATTATAAAATATGTAAAATAATCATAAAATCCTCCTATGATTTTCCAGCAACATGTGTGAGAACACTTCACAATTGAAATGATTTCCTCAAACTTCCAGATCCTGCTATCACCATGACTTTCAACTTTACTTATATTCCCACTCTGCTGCACCTATTCCTGGGAGCCATTTACCTAGTTCTTGGCTCTTAGGACACCTTTAAGCTACCGAGTTAGTATCATCGTAAGGAGAAATGAGAATTTTCTCCTGGTTTTGGTCTCTTGCCTTTGCAAACTTAAAAATTATGCAGACTTAATTTCCATAGGTCTTTCTTAGAAAGTTTAGAGCAAAAGTACTAATATTTCACTCCACGCCTGTCCACTTTTATTTTACTACTTGGACCTGCAAAGAGCATCCTTTGGATCTTTTTTCTATGCATTCCTGTTCTCAGGGTTCCAATAAAACACTGACCCTAAGATGTGAAATAGTCACATGAAACTTATTTTTCCCTGAGCAGTAAATGTCTTGAGGTTGTAGCCCTGACTGACTATCACAAGCCCCAAGTGAGTAGTCCGAAATAAGTTACGTCGTGCTGATACGTGAATGACAGCAAGTGTTAGGAGGTGGGTGATCAGGAAAGAAAACTCCTAAAATAATATCCCTGTGCTCTAGGCCCATTGTAACCACATTTTATTATGGATACAGGGTTTGCACAGCTGGGTCAATGGTTAGAGCACAATGCCTCTAATGTTTCCAAACAGAGATCATGGCCTCTAAGCTAAGGGCAACGACAAGACATGAAGGTTAACCAATTAAATATTAGGGTCAAAACATTTCCAAAACATCATCTGTCTCCTACTATGACTCAGTCCCTAAATCAGCCTCAAGTGTGTAATATGGAAATCAATTCCTGGCTGGGCCCTCCTCGAGGCAATTTACATGGGCTTATTATAGACTTCTGAATCTCTTGAAATTTCCTCTGGCCACTCTATGACTCTATTTCCTCATCTGTAAAGTCTGGGGTTGCTGTGTGTTTTAAAGGAATGAATATAGGCACATTAGTTTTCAACAGAGGCTGGCAATTGCCATAGGACTTCCTCTGGGCACTGTTGTGGGGTCCAGTGATGTCATTATGTGACACCTGGAGGAATGTGGATGGCCAGAAAACCCCAGGACCAAGAGTAACTAAAAACAGGCTCTGCTGGATCCAACAAGTCCAGCCTCAGGTAGAGGGAAGCAGACAGGCAGAGTAGCAGGCAGTTTCTGCTCAGCAAACATGGAGCTAGCAAGCAGCATTTGTTAACTGTGTTCCTGGTTCTCCGTCCTCTTTTGCATTTTGTGCTCTTCCCCAAACTTCCTGGTGGCAGCTTTACCCAGAGGCAGATTAGCAAACTGTAGGTGAAATCTCCTGAGTGGGCTAGGAGTATCCTTCAAATCCCTGACCCCAAAGAGAAAATTGATCATCTAACTGATTTCCATCTTTTCAAATGATCGCGGCTAATGAAGAACTTCAATCATGGTACCGTATGGTGGCATGAAAAGAAATCCATTGCAATACAGAGATAATAGGTCAACAAATAAAAGGACACAGTAGCAATAACTTGGGCAGAAAGCATTAAAGGCACACGAATCACCCTTGTCCATACTTATTGTGTGCCATCAACGGTCACAGAACACATTGGGCACTTCAGGAGAGAGAGGTGATGGGGCAGATCGGACAGGGAGTAAGAGAAAAGAAACTGGTAACAGATATTTACAGAGGGCTCACTGTGCATCAAGCCCAGTTGTGAGTTTTCTGTATCCCATCACATTTACTCCTCATCAGGTATCAATACCATGGATTAAGGCACTCTGTTACAGCCCCAGCCAGGTTCATGTCCCCACTCTGCTCCTAACCAGGTGTGACTTTAGATGAAACATGGAACCTTCCCACATCAGGTATTATTAACTTCTTCTTATAAATGAGAAAGCTAAAACTCTGAGACACTAAGATCATTTCCTGTATGGGTGAGAACCATCCTATGAACTCAGGTCCAAGTCTTTTTCCTTCCTATGGTATAACTGGAGAGCTGTCATATTTCCTTCTTACAAAATATGGGGAGGAAATATGTCAGCTCAAAGTTTCATGGGATGGTGAGTAGGTGGCCACAAATTTATCTTCAAAGGGAGTGGAAGTAGAAAGGGTAAAAGAACTCGTTTCTCCTCATGGTACTATCCATCTGGCGGTAGGCCTCTATTCCAGTTCATAATCGTGGGGAGACTGCCCTTCTATGAGCCTTTATTTAACCCAGATATCAAATAAACATATTCAGAAGAATCATCCAGAAGTTTTAGCACATGTGATCCTAACTTATTCATACTGTGGATTTCTTTTTTTATTTCCCAAGGGACTGAGATTTTAGAATGCAATAATAATGTTAGTGCTAAGCATGCTTTACGGATGATTTTTTTTTCCCTTTGAAAACTCAGATTCATTGCTTTTGGATTTTTCTTTTTGTACTTTCCCTGAAACATGTTAACATTGATTCTCCCTGTTTTCCTGATTTTTGTTGCAGAGAAAGGAGATATTCCATGACCTTTCTTTCACGGAAGGTCACTATATAACACACCAACCCTTTATTCAGATTTCTGAGAAGTTTTCCATCCCAGGAAGAGCAACAAATCAAAAGACCAGCATCAGTGTGTGGATATTTTACTGCCCAATCCAGTGAGACTCTGCAATTTTCATACTGAGAAGTAATATATGACCTAGACAAGACCCAGACATAGGCTCATGAGAAGACTACGGGGCTTTAAATTTATTGCCTTGATCATGGAAAAGAAATATGAGTAATCACTGCCATCCACCAACTCAGGATGGTCTTTGGGGGCAATCAGTGTTTGAGAGAATCAAGGAACATCTGGAAATCAGCATATTTTGAGCTAGTTCACACCCTGCTCGGTTCATATTTCAACTGATCTGTGTACGAGGCAGTTTGGCTGCCCTGAGAAAAGCAGCCTCGATGTCTCCTCTGGGGTTAGGAAATTTCAGCAAGGCTAGAAGGGGAACACAGGTGGTAATCCCCCCTTACAGGACTCCAAGTGCTATACCTGCAGGGCTGGTGTATCATGGCTCATTTTAACCCACTTCAATTTTTCCCAGCAGCTTTCAGCAAAATGCTTCTCAAGGCATTTTACTAACAAAAATGACTATCTACGGTACATAAGAAAATGTCTAAATAACACTGCTCAAGACTTTGTCCAAGTAAAGAATGACAAACCTTTCTCTGACCTTGCCTTTCCTCATCTTGTATGCTGCAGATGAACCAAAAGAGAAGAAAAAATATATATCACAACATCTGAGAGAGCAGGGTCTTGCACTTAGACAGGAAGGCAAGAGAGGGAGTTTTCACAGCGGTGTTGACTTTGGCATCGGTATTTTCCCTAAAGTTCAGATGGTAACTCTAGAGACTACATGTAAGACGGTTGATTTCTGAAGGCTCTTTATGTTAGAAATATTCAGTTCAATCCACATGTTTCTAACACAGCAGATACCCTGAGACGTTTCTTGGTTTTGGTCTCACAAGAACTCAAGAATCACCACACTGTGTTAGATCCTGATTCTTTTAGTACATTATATCCTAAAAGAGGTTCTAAGGGATATTTTATGTCAAACCTACAGGACTATAAATTTACCTCCAAAGCATCCCAGTTTGTCTTAGGAACAAATTATGTGTGTTCTTCATAAAGGTGTCTAGATGTTTTTTGAATACGTTTGTGAGGGTGGTTGGTGCTACTTTTTGACAGGTAACGTATGTCAATGTGTAGCAAGGAGCATAGCTCCAAGACAGCTAGAAAAATATCCCCGGGACAATTCATTGCTCTCTTTGCCTACTTTAAACAAGGTGTGTGGGTCTGGAGTGCATCCTAACAGCCTTAATTCTAGCTGCTTTCATTGTTTTCCTAGGATAGTGTCTCCTTCATTCCCTTGACTACAAAGGCACCTTGTTCCAGCCCTGCTTTTCTCTGTTCAGGGCTGCCTTGTAGTTCAGAAAAATGAATCATTATAAGGTCGGAAGGATAGACATCTTTCTAGGTTACATTTGATTGTAACCCTTTGGGTCAGAGCAGCCTTCTGGACCAAGAACCAGGACCAAGCCCATAACAAACAAGTGGATACCTTTCCCCCTCAGTACAACTGCAATTAATGCTTTCCTTTGTGGGTGAGCTTGATAGTGTTTTTATTACCCTCGAAAACATCTAATCACTTAATCACCATACACAACATAGAGGTCTAGATGATAGTTACTCTTTCCAAAGATGGAGACTCTGAGGCTCAGGGAGGTATGGTAAAGAGAAGAAGGGGGCCTGAAGCTACATTTTGGAGGTCAGATCTAGTGCTGGTTCTAGAACTTAAAACCTGATTAACCGTGAGGGAGGGGCCCTGGACCAAATGCTTATCCTCTAGGTAGACCTGTGATTCTCAAACTTGAATGTATGTACTTCAGAACCACCTGGGGGCTTGTTGACATGCAGATTCTGGGCCCCATTCCCTGACTTTCAGATTTAGAAGGTCTGGAGTTGGACTTGAGAATTGGATTCCCAACAAGTTCCCAGGTGATGCCGAAGTCGCTTCCTCTCCTAGGGACTGTGCTTTGAGAAACCCTGTTTTAGAATCTAGGTCAGTGGCCCTCCATCCTGTTTTGACACGAGAATTTCCATGGGAAGCTTTAGAGATATGTATTGATGGCTGGACCTTACTTCAGAATGCTTCCACTGTCATAGGGAAGCACTGTAGGAAGGTATTCGTTTTACTTGTCCCTAGATCATTGTAATGTGCAGTGATGTTCCAAAAAAGGCTGGAAGCCATTGTTTAAGGCAGGGGCCCGCATGCTGGGGTTTCCAGTTGGCTACTGTTTTCGTGAATAAATTTTATTGGCACACAGCCCTTGCCATTTAGTCAACGACTGCTTTCACGCAATAATGATAGAATTGAGTAGCTGTGACAGATACCATTGACCAGCAAGGCAGAACATACTCACTCCCCAGACCTTGGTAAGTCATAAAAGCAAAATAGAGGAAACCATAGATGATACTCAATACTTTTTTACTTTCAGCAAGTCTTTCCAAATCCTGATCAAGGCAATGTGGAATGTTTGGAAAATAGGAGAGAGGTTGAGCTTTTCTATAAGGAACTTGACTCAAGGTTGTGATCTCCTCTTTTTAAGTGACTTTCCCCTCTACTTCTTTATTTCCTGTACATTCATTCTCCTTTCCCACCATCTGAACACCTTGTCTTCTTTCAGCTGTTCAATTCCATGAGCTTCTTCGTCTTTTTTAATTAATTAATTAATTAATGTGAGAGAAAGAGAATGGGATGGGGGAGGGAGAGGGACAATCAGACTTCCCATTGTGCACAGAGCCTGATGTGGGGCTCGATCTCACCAACACGAGATCATGACCTGAGCCAAAAGTAAGAGGTGGCCATTCGACCGAGTCACCCAGGTGCCCTGACATGGGCTTCTCAATCACACATTAGAATTCTGCTTTGCTGGCTACCTTCGTTGCATGGTCTTCACTTGGGTGGCATATTATAGTAGAAGAGGTATGATATTTAGAGTCACAGGATCTGTATTTGAATCCTATCTCTGCTACTTAGTGATGAAATCTCAGGAAAGCTTACTTAGCTTCCGTGAACTTTGTTTTCCTGAACTGGTAAAATAAAGATGATAATACTTCACTTGTTGGGTTACTGCAGAGATGAAGGAAGGTTAGTCCAAGTGCATTGCAAACTGTAGAACCCCTTACACATTTCATTTACTATTATTGGTCACAAATTCTCTGGAGAATACAAGAAGTGAATTGCAATCCACTTCATTGGTGTCCTTTTGGGATTCACCAGAAAGGGACAGAACCTGTCTAGACTCTGAAATTGGGTTTATCCTAGTTTGACAAGGTCGGGGGAGGGGGCCCTGGAACTTCTCAGCTGCAGTTTTGATGGTTTGACTCAGAACCCCAGGATTAGATTTCAGAGCCTACACGGACAATAAGATGCAGCGCAGGGTTGCCCTAAAATGAGACTTATGGTCATGACAGCAGGGATTACAAAATCTGGAAAAAGGAAAAAAAATGAGTCAAGAAACCAATTACCTAAAATTTTAAACTTATAACTAAAGTAGAAGAAGGATACAGCAAAAAGCTAAGGGAGGCGCTGACTATTTTACAGCTAACTTCAGTGGCTCCTACAACTTTCTGGCTCAGTGCTCTATGAAGAGGGTAATGCATACGAAATTAATTCATAAAGCATATGAAGAGCCTGGAATCCTTTCCATTCCTGATGCACAGACCAATTTCATCCCTAAATCCCTCATCTGTTGCCTGTGGGAATATCTTGTCATGTACTCTTATCATCTCCTTGCAATGATTTCCAGAAACTTCATGTAAACATACAGAGAAAAGAAAATGTTAACTTCTCCCATAACTCACATGCAGTGGCCAAAGAGGAAAGTGTCTTTCTTGTAAACATAGATCTTCACATCTGTTCCTTCTCTTGCAAAGTCCTGACATCAAATTTACTCACAGGAAAACTATTACTGGCCAGTTTAGTGAGAACCACCAAATGGATTCTATATCTATCTACATCTATTTATATCTAGCTATCTATCTACATCTATCTATCTATCTATCTATCTATCTATCTATCTACCTACCTATCTATATTCCAGAGTATTAGAAGAAAAAAGCCTTTGGGAAAATGATTAACTTCTTGCAATGATTTGACAGAAGGGCATTATTTTTTCCATCAGCCATTATATATCTTTTAAACCCCATATTTCTAGTTCCGCTCTGAAGACAGAATCAGCCACATTTTGGTATTCCTATGCCAGAGACCAACAGATGAGCCAGCCCCATGCCAGAGAGAGCAAACTGGCAACGCAAACTATGTACAGAGAGATTATGCAAAGACTTCAAATCTTCCATTTTGATGAAAACTTGCAAAATGAAACAGCGAGAATATAATTAGAACAATCTGTTAGACCCAAGACTGTTGGTATCTTTCTCTTGCTCTTTTTTTTTTCCCCACTTGGAACTTTCACTATTTATCAACCACTGTAGATCTAGAAACACCAGTTGGGTGGAATTAGGCAAAAGCTAATTGCTACACTTCAGTTCAGTCCCGCTGCTATCCATGGGCCTCGTTAGGCCCTCTAACACCCAGCTTCTTGGCCTCAGAGTGCCTACCGGAAGAAACAGAAGCCCCGCTTGGATGAAAGGAGGCATCCAAAAGAATTATCAGAGAAAAAAATGCTAAATTCAAAAATATGAAATAGAGCCAAAGGAACATCCAGTTTCAAGGACCCAAGTCTGGAAAGATTCATCCTGCCGACTTTTATCCGTCTTTCCTTTCTTTTAATCCTTGTAACACCAAGAAAGCACGACTGTTACATAGTCGGCAATTACTGGTTCTCAGGCAGAGAGCAGAAATCAAATCTGTTGTGACTCCTGATTTCTCCATAGCCCACGGAAGAGAAAGAGAAGATAGGAAAGAACATATGCTTTTGTTTTAGGAACTCTGAAATAATTCAAGGTTTGCTTGATGTCTGTGTTCTAAGAGTTTGCAACTTTCCTAGAGGAGGGAATTTCTTGCTTGAAATAGTCTGGTAACAAATTTGTTTACCTTTCGTTTCTCCTAGGAGACACTTCTTTCCACCTTGACTAGAGATCTTGTATTTCTCTGTTTAACTCCGGATTTTCTTGTGAGGCTCTTTTTCATCATTATTTTATACGGTATTTACTGGGAACATTTCCGAAAGACGCTCAAGCAAAACTTACATCAACTTCCATGTACAACTTCCAATACTTCCATATACACAGGCCTTGTTCTCTTTGCTCCTTTTTGTTCCCAGAATGCACATGAGTCTGTGCTGGAGGCTCCTCTTGGCTTTGCTGTGGCCACACAGCTGCTCAATTTCTGGTTGGGATTAGGGGCATAGACTGGGCCACAGAACCAAACAAATAAATGGGCCCAGCTGGCCAGTGAACACTCAACCTTGGCCTTGACACTTGCCCTAAACCAGGAACAGGCAAACTTTTTCTGGGAAAGGCTAGTGGAACATTGGCTTTGGAACAGAGATGGTATGACTTGGGGCTTTGGAGGCCATATGGTGTCTCTCAGGACTACCACTGTTGTAGCAGCCAAGTATTGTAGTCCTAATATGGAGTGTGAAAGCACATAAAAGATATCTTGAATGAATGAATGAGTGGGGCTGTGTTCCAATAAAACTTTATTGACAAAAAAACAGATGCTGTGGTACGTGGGCCATTGTTGGCTAAGCCCTGAAAACAAACCTGCCTGATCAGTTTGAACCCAACTCATTCAGCTTCTCTTCACTAAAGTAACCAATCCCCACCCTGAAGACCCTTAATATTGTTCCTCAAATAAGCCTGCTAGCTGGTGTTGATTTATAATGCCCAAATCAGGGACACCTAGGTGGCTCAGTCAGTTAAGCAGATCGAGTCCCACATTAGGCTCCTTGCTCAGTGGGAAGCCTGACTCTCCTCTGTCTGCCACTCCCTCTGCTTGTGCTCAATCTCTGACCAAAAGGGCGGAAATATATATATATATATATAGAGAGAGAGAGAGAGAGAGAGAGACAGACACTGTAGTTTGATTTGGACATGATACACACACACACACACACACACACACATATAATGTCCAAATCAAACTAAAGTGTGATGGAAAAAGAAGGCAAAGTTTATTAAATTTTGGAGAGGGAAATCCAATTTCTAAGATCAAAAGGAGATACTAAACTTGTGGAACCACTTTGCACATTTAAATGTGACAATCAGCCTTGTAACCAACCACATTAAGAGAATAATCGCTGTGCCCCAGAAACCCACAACCTCACATACCAGGGCTCTGTGAAGCAGGCTACAGTCTCAAGGCCTATATATGCAATCTGTCGTCTTTCCCTTTTGGAGAGCACATGGGGAAAAACATGTAGCAGATAGCTTGGCACACCATGAACATTATTATCCTCTATAACATATAAGGGATAGGAGCCTTGCTTCTTTTCCTCTGATGTATCTATGAACCACCTTGGGGTCTTATGAAAAATGCAGATACTGATAAAGCAGGTCTGGGGCGGGGTCCCAGGCTCTTCATCTCTAACAGGCACCCAGGCGAGACTGGTCTAAGAACCTCACTTTGAAGAATAAGGACCTAGAGCAGTGTTTGGCAATGTGGGCTATACACTGGAAACTCCTGGGAAGCTTGTCAAACACCCCGGCCTCGTCTAGCCCCACACCACACGGGTCAGCGTCCATAGGGATGGGGATCCCGACGTAAGTACTTTTTAAAGTTCTCCAGTGATGTATTTGTAGGCTTTCAAGACTGAGAGTTGCTGAATAGAGGCTCAGAGAAATTAACTGACTTGCCCACTGGCACTTGACTTTAAATGACTTGAACATTTTTGCTTGCCTGGTATTTGAAAATGGTCTTGAAAGTCATCACTAGGCAGGGCACAGGCAGAGTAGTTTCGAGGATGACAGCAGAGACGGAGGGGGCAGGAGAGGAGGAAAGAAGAGTTGAATTTATTCCCACGCAGTGTTATCCATACTGGTCAAGGGAACGCAGATAAAGCAGGTAGCCCTGCACATTGCTTTGTCCCTATGTGAAAATCCCTCTTAAGCCTTTTTCTTTCTTCATCAAAGCAGCAGGGCAAAGAGCCTCTCAGAAGGGATATTTAAGTTCAGAACTGTGCAGTACCTGCAGCTCCTTTGATGAATCACACCATGATGAAAGCCCAGAGTCTGAGTAATCACATTTGGCTTCTTTTCTGCCTCTCGGGACATTCAAAAAGTCATATTTATGGGACGAGGCAAAATTTCTGACCCAGGGATTTCTGTCTTGAATAAGAACGAGCTAAAGGAGGAAGGAGAAGAAGAAGAAGAAGAAGAAAAAAAAAAAACTTGCAGGGGGTGGGAATGAAGGGGTAGCCCGGGGTTTGGGGGTCTCCTAAACGAATACAAACCAACATTGTGAGTGTAAGGCCATTTTCACCTCAAAAAACATACGGACTTGAGTGACGTTGACACAGATGTTTAACCATGGTTGTTCAAGACCAGATCCGTTTTCTTTCTCTCTGCAGATCCGGTGGAGAACAACTGCCCCCCCCCCCGGGGGGGGGGCTGAAGACCTTGGGACATCCTATCTCAAAGAGGAAGTGCACATGTATGGGAGGAATTGGACGTCTCCCAGACTAAGCAGATGGCAGCTGCCGAGGATACGGGAGGTACAGATGCACTCCTGGGAGCCTCATCCTTCCAGGTAGAGGATGTGAGGGGCCCGGGGTCTGGTGGGCTCTGGGATCAACGTGAGCTCATGTGAAAATTCACAACACTGAACATGCAGGAAGAACTCAGCGTTTTGCCAAATGTTTTCAGTGGCTTAAATTCAAGCATGACGCTCCCTCCGTCTCCATTCCTTTGGGATATTCTCGTGGACATTTTATTTAGTTTCTTTACTTTGTCCCTCTCTGACTCCTTTTGGACAACAAAGAAACGTGAATCATGCCCGAAAAGACATTAGCCAGATGTTCTGAAAAAAGAAATAAAACTTGAAGGGCTCCAGTTTCTGTGGGAAGCAACTCGCCAGCCTGAGTTCAACTGAGCTTTTGTCCCCGCAGACTTCTTTCTTCAGGAGTTCCCAAGGGTGATCTGAACCTACAGATCAGTGACCGGTGGGGTCACCCATTCCACATTCACAGAAGCTTTGGGATTGTGTCCAAGGAAGGGACTGTGGAACCACTGACGTGCAGCCATCCTCATTTTAAGGATGAGTAGAAGTGAGCAGGGCAAGGTCATATAGCAATGCTGGGACAGCAGTGGGAGCCCTGACTCCTGGAGCAGCAGCCCCCTCCCAGACCAGACCACGCCTCTTCTCAACTGAGCATAGAACAAGGAGCTGCAGTGAGTTCACTTTTGCTTTCCAGAATCAGAAGATACCAACACAATGAAGTTGGTAAGTGACAAAGAAGTTCAGAAATATTCGCTATGAGGCTGTGTAATTTATTTATAATAATCTCTTTCTAGAAAGACTTCCAGAAGGCTGGGCTGTGCAGCTGGCTGTGTGGGGCCTCTCTTTCTATTTGCTTCTGATAAAGAGCAGTGATACAAGACCGTGGTTGATGTTAGTGACATCCATGAGACCAGCAACAGGGACAGCCAGGAAGTCTTAGTTTGGATTTTTCTCTCTCTGCAGGGAGTTCACTGTAGGGTGACTCCTTCCAAGAAGTCATCTGTACACATCTAATGGGGCAGTCATTCTTCCAGGAAGCGTACATTGGACACTTTGGTAGTGGGGATACAGAGGGAAAGGCAGATAGATCCTCAAGGGTCAGGAAGACAGCAGTCCATGTAGCATGTAGACATCATGGACATCATGATGAGAGATGGACATCAGAATCACCTGAGAGCATGTTGAATGGACAGATTTTCTGTCCTCCAGCCCAGGTATGGCTGATCTGGTGTGGTTCTGGCTTGGATCTCAGCAATTTAAAAAAAAATACAAAAAAAACTTCAGATATAGGTGATCCTGGTGCCATGTATTCACAGATGCTGGTCTAGTAGGAAGAGGTCCTTCGAGACAGCAGCAACAGATCTTTCTCTAACTGCTGGCTTTGTAGTCCATCTCCAGGAAGGATGAAGGGTGACCCTCTGCTATGTGTGTCTCAACAAAGTCGGGGGGAAGAGATGAGGAAGTATGTTTGGATGGAGAACTTAATTTTAAAGTGCCCTGGAGTATACGGAAGCCCTCCTTCTTCTCACATTTAGGGAACCTCTCCACTCGCCTCCTTTCTCCTAAGAAAAGAAGGCACTGAAGCCATCTCGGGGAAGAAAGAAATGTGTGAAATGACTTGCGCTTAGATTCAATTTTATAAGAGCCAGTGATTACACCCACTTACTAGGTATCACACATCCCGTTAGTGAGGGAAAAAAAAATAGCACATACAAAAAACCTCACAAAAGAAAATGACTGAAGCACTTTTGAATCAGTATTTCCAGAAGCTGTGGCCACCTCGTGTTCCTAGAACAGCAAGACTCTTGGAAAGGGATGTGAGGTCATAGTGAAGCCCCAGCGTAGTGAGCGGACGTTCTTCCCAAGGGCTTGGCATTTTGGGAATGTCTCGCTTTTGTTTTCGCTCTGACTGCAGCAAAGTAACCGCGATGTGAAGACACCTTTTTTCTGGTGTTGTGCCTAGAATACCATGAGAGAAGCCCCGGCTGGGGGAGGCACGGGGAGAGGGGTACTGAATGCAAACGGGAAGGATGGAGCGGGAGAGCGAGACGGTGGCTTCTCTGGAAGGGGATGAAAGAGGGACACGAAACAGAAAAACAGAACATCATGGTGAGATGCTCCGTGATGAGTCATGCCCATGAGATTCCAAATGGCCCCAGCCCGTTCCTCAGCACTTCTTTGGACACAGAGGGCAAGTCACACCTCACAGCGCAGTGAGTAAAACAGGTTATAGCCGCGTAAACAGCAGGCTCTGGCAGAGGCGGTGGACCCTTATTTTTTAAAATTAGGCATGGCCTCGGGTGCCTGGGTGGCTCAGTGGGTTAAGCCTCTGCCTTCGGCTCAGGTCACGATCTCGGGGTCCTGGGATCGAGCCCCGCACTGGGCTCTCTGCTCAGCGGGGAGCCTACTTCCTCCTTTCTCTCTGCCTGCCTCTCTGCCTGCTTGTGATCTCTGTCTCTCAAATAAATAAATAAAATCTTAAAAAAAAAATTAGGCACGGCATCATACATGTGGAGAAAGAAATGACAACTTGGCCTCTCTATGCCTTGGTATATGTGAGCCCTAGAGATAGACTGAGGACTTTTGCTGCCTTGTGCATGTTGGTAGAGGCTAAATCAGAAATACGATTTTGATGTGAGAGTCCCTGAAAAAGTTATCATTGATGAAATGGCAGTGGGAGCTGGAGGTGGACCCTCCATTCCCACCCCGTTCTAGGTACTTTCACAGGAGGAGGGAGCAAGTTACTCTGCGTACTCAACTATTGTTCCTCCCAGAATACTAGTGTTTGAAAGGTGGAAAGGATCTTAGATACTTATTACTCTTACCCAGCCACTTTGTTCTCCTCTCCCCATCATTTCAACCGAAAGAGGAGAGCTGGAGGGACTCACCCGAGGTTCTAGCGCTTTGTCCGTGTTTTCACTAGAAAATGGTACCATTTCCGAAAGGATTCCTCTTGCCAGCTAATCTGAAACCAGCTTGCATGGTCAATGTAGTTTTGTCAATCTTGACAAGTGCACCACTCCGATGGCCTCCTCTCTGCTAGGATGGTCGTCATCAAGAAGGGGAATGGAGCCCTGGCAAGGATGTGGGGAGGAACGAAGCCCACTGCAGGGTCAGTGGAGACGTAAACGGGTTCAGCCCGTGTAGAATATGGTCTGCAGAACCTCAAAAAATTAAAAGTAGAATAGGGATCCAGCAATCCTTCTTCTGGGTATTTATCCAAAGGAAATGAAAAGACGTCAAAAAGATATCTTCAGCCCCATGTTAATTGCAGCTCTGTTCTCAATAGCCACGATAGGGAAACAAGCTAAGTGTCAACAGAGGAGTGGGTAAAGAAGATGTGGTATTGCACACACACACACGGAATATTATTCAGCCATGAGAATGAAGGAAATCCTGCCATTTATAGCAATACAGATGGACTTTGAGGGCATTATGCTAAGCAAGACAAGTCAGACAAAGACAAACACTGTGTGATCTCCCTTGCAGGTACAATTCCAAAAAGTCAACCTTGTAGAAACAGGGAGCAGAATGGTGGTTATTGGGGGTTGGAGGGCAGGACAACTGAGGAAATGTTGTTCAAAGGGCACAAACCCACAGT
Organism: Mustela nigripes; assembly: GCF_022355385.1. Taxonomy (NCBI): domain Eukaryota; kingdom Metazoa; phylum Chordata; class Mammalia; order Carnivora; family Mustelidae; genus Mustela; species Mustela nigripes. The sequence continues at coordinate 69,423,470 of NC_081571.1, read as the reverse complement.
AAAGAAAGATGAACAGGTGTACCACTCCAGTAGGTTGATAGTGCAGGAGTCTGTGTCTGTGTTGGGGCAGAGGGAATGTGGGACCTCTCTGTGCCTTCCGTTCACATTTTCTATGAACAGGAAACTTCTCTGACATATATAAGGAGAAGAGAAAAAAAATCCACATTTTTTTGTGACAGTGAATTCAACAAGTTTAATTTACTTTATTTTTCTTTGTGATTGTAATTTGTGACTTTTTTATTCTAATATATATATATGTATATACTCTATAGATGTATAGCTATATATGTATATATATCCTATATATGGGCTTTCTACAACCAGCATGACATTATTTTGAAAGATGCATTACTGGATGTAGGGCTCGAATGAATAGAAGTTGAGAAACAAAGAAGTATCTCAGCCTGAAGCCAAAGGGATTTTCGCATCAGCCACACCATCTTTCTGGATTCGAGGGTCTTCACTGGCAAAGTGAAAGCATTGGACTAGATGGACTTTAATGTCCCGGCACCCAACCCGAAAGATCCCTGAGTGTTGATCAAATGTTTTGAATTGTTTTTCCTTGGCAGTGATGGCGAATCCGCACTTTGGCTCAGGGCTGTCTCACTGTGTCCTTATGAGACCCTCTGGAGGAAGGTGGTCCAAGTGTATGGTGAGGAAAGAAGCCTTGGCCAGCCCTCACAAGGATCAGGACTTAGACTTCATTTGCACCTTGTCCTAGTCACCTGACCACATGGTCTTGTCTTTAGGGTTGGCATGAGCTAGCCCAGGGTCAAATATGACTTTGGTGTTTCTGGATAAATCACAGTCCTGTTTGCATCACAATGACCAAAAGGGATGAAAAACTGATGACCACAATTCAAGATAATGCAACTATTTGGAAGACAAAAGTACGTAATAAGGATGATAACCACGTGAGCAATCTTGGAGACACTTTATACAACTCCTACAAACATTTAAATAATATGCTGAAAGTCTCTAATCGTTTTAAATCTATAGAGCCATAGCTTTAACTCTTAATCATCAATTTGACCAAAAATAATTTCCTTCCTCATACTACTATTGTTTAGGAAGATCTTAGAAATGGGGATCTTGAATTCCAAATCCCCATGGTCAGCAGCCTTTGAGAATTTTTCAGTGATGTAAAAGAAAGCAAACTTAGGAGGACAGTTATCCAAACACTCTATAAACACTGACAATAGAGACCATCCAGAACCACCTATCTCCTCAATTTTTTCCCTCACCTTCCTTCGAGTGAGCAATGCATTCTTCCAAGCTTCATGTGGAATTCTGAACACAAATTCTGTGTTCTGGGCACCCTAAATAGCCTTAAGTATCAGAAAACAAAAATTTTCCTTCCTTCCTTCCTCCTTCTTCTTTTTTTTTTTTAAACAGAGTATCTCATGAAAGTACTATGGGCAACAAAAAAGAGACAAAATAGCAGTAAACCCACAAAAATGCCTCTGTACCTCTCGTTTGACCTTGATGGTAGAAGAGACATTACGGACACCAAGAGCATCGTAGCATCAGACCCGTGGGAAACAGAAAGCGAGCCCTAGAAGTCTCTTCAAGGGAAAAAGCAAATAGCTGACTCCTGTTGTTTTAAGCTTTACAAACAAGGTACCCTACGTGAGCACCGTTGTCTATTCTAAAACACTCCACAAATGCCGACTTTTCTTTGCTGACTCAGGATAGGCTGTTACGCAGTTCCTGTGTCCATCTGGAGCTGTGATGAATTTCGTAAGCTAGGCAGGTGGGACAACTTGGTGGACATAAATCCCGGGTAGCAGTAAGAAGCCTGGGTTTGTGCCTTTGTTTCTCCTTCTATTTTTTTTTTTTTAAAGATTTTATTTATTTATTTGACAGACAGAGATCACAAGTAGGCAGAGAGGCAGGCAGAAAGAGACGGAAGCAGGCTCCCTGCCAAGCAGAGAGTCCGACGCGGGACTCGATCCCAGGACCCCGAGATCATGACCTGAGCCGAAGGCAGCGGCTTAACCCACTGAGCCACCCAGGTGCCCCTCTCCTTCTATTTTTAGAGGAGAGAGGCCAAGATGGAGAAAGAAGAGCTGAACATCCTTCTTGTCCTTCCTGTCATTCCCCATTGTCAAATCTACGCTCCAGGCACTGATCATTTTTACAGTTAAATTACAGCCAATGGCTCATTTCTGTGTTCACCTTCAAGTGAGTCACCTTTGCATTGAATTCAGCTGCTCAATTTGGGCTGATGAGGTCCTCTGCCAGTACTTCTTCCTTGTCTAGCTGGAGTGCTGTTAACAAGAGCCTTTCTCTGCTGGTCATCAGTGGTGGCGTGAGGCTGCGAGATGTGCGCAGAGCTCAGGAATAAGTCATGGGAGACGTGGTGGGTCCCCCACTCTGTACTCCATCATTCCTCTGGGTAAGTCACATCCACCATTTAGCTGTGTGCTTCCCAAATACTCTTCTAGAACTTGACTCTCTTATCATCTTCCCTAATGTTCAGCCTGGGACTTTTTTTTTTTTTTTTTAAAGATTTTATTTTATTTATTTGGCAGAGAGAGAGAGATCACAAGTAGGCAGAGAGGCAGGCAGAGAGAGAGAGAGAGGGAAGCAGGCTCCCCGCTGAGCAGAGAGCCCGATGCGGGGCTCGATCCCAGGACCCTGAGATCATGACCTGAGCCGAAGGCAGAAGCTTAACCCTCTGAGCCACACAGGCGCCCCCAGCCTGGGACTTTTTATTGGAATCTTGCTCTGTGGCCATAGCTCAGAGAGAAAGCACCAGGGTTCCCAGTCTTTGACAACCAAATGGGAACCGGTGGTGGCTCGCACATACTTCCCTGTTCATCTGAGAATGCCGAAGCCTGCAGCCTATTTCTGTAAAGAACAAGAAGCTCACCTACAGCCTGTGTGTTAGAGCCAACCTCGCAATGAATAACTGTGATTTTTGAAATGAGACGTTGCTGTTTATGATTAATAATAACAACATCTGTGCCTAATCTAGCAAGTGGCAGTGGCACCTGTCTGTGGAAGGGTAAAGTTTAGGGCAAGACATGACGGGAGGGATAAGGAAGACAGATTTCATTCACAATGACGTGTCCTTGAATTTTAAAAAGTAGCAACGAATCACAGACTTTCATATAAAAGTATCAAGCTTCGACTACCATTTGGTAAATAACTAACAATCTCTGGGTTGTTCACTTATGACTATTGGACACAAGAAGATTATCATAATTAAAAAATAAACACACACACACACACACACACCCATGAGCCTTCTCAGGATTCATTTTACGTCTCAACCCCCCAAAACTATTTATTTATTTATTTATTTACTGAAAAACACGTGAAGGGCTTTCTGTTTTATTTTGTCAAGAAATCTTGACAAAAGAGGAAGCTTTCTTTGCTTGCGCCCTCACCATTAAAATCCTAATGAAATATTTCTTGTTCCTTGAAGACTGTTGTATAAAGAAGATTTGATTTTCCCGAGTAACTGGAAACATCTTCACGAGGACATGTCTTGCACTAAAGATAGCCTCTGGGTTTTTGGATTTTATGTGAGGAGATCAATTAAGGCAGTTTGCTGCCTTTATGTTTTCTTCCCAAAGCTAGTCTAGCTGCTTCGTGTTTACCCCTTTTCTCTAGCACTCAAGGAGCTGCAAGGAGCAGGCAAAGGAAATGCTGGGCTTTTTCAAGTGCAGAGATGAGTGCTCTTAGCTGAGATGAATGTAGGCTGCTGTGGGGGAGTTTTCTTAGGTCAAAATCCCTCAGAATAAAACTCACAAAGTCCTTGTTTTCTTGCCTCCTTACACACAAATAATTTATGAATTTATATTGTCATTTTTCTTCCGGCTGACTCAGAGCGCTACGATTTTACAAATAATTCCACGAAAGCCAATGGCGCACACATTCCTGAGACTTTCATTGCAATCAATAAGTTTGCTGTTGCTGTCAGCCTATGCAATTTCCCTGATTAACCTGTGAAAAGTGTTCTCCTTCATGAATCCTGTCCAGCAAGAAACAGATATTGTAAAAGAAGACAAGGGCAGGTTCCAGAACTCGAATTCTTGGTGATCTTAAATGATGATGTATGAAAGAAAGAGAGAGGGAGAACAGTTTGATTTGCTCCAACCAGGTTGACCCAGAAAGGAGAACAGAAAAATTGCTTTGCCTAAGCAAACATGGCATCAAGTCAGACAAGAGCAGCGTTCCCCAAATGCAATTTCGAGGCTTTATTTAAAATATATATAGTCTGGATTTGAAAGACACTTAAAAGTCGGTAATAAAAAAGTCTTTGCTCATTCTGTTTTTCTACTGCTATTTTTCTACTCCTCGTTGGCAACAGCTTCTACCTCCTCCCTTGAGATACTGTCCTAAGATTTGGAGTGGGACTCCTTTGCTCTGGTTGAATTGTGACTGAATTCAAAGTTCAGATCTGCAAAAAAGCCAACTGACACTAAAAATCAAGCTGACTTCCAAAGAATGTTGGTTTTCTTGGGCCATATAGATACCCCCTCTGTAACAAAGACTTAGATTTCTCTAAGAATTCTAAAACATTTGGACACATTCTTTCCCAGTATCTAATCTGTGTGGAATTAGAACTCGTTTTGTCTGGCGTCCCCCAAAGTATCGTGAGCTCCTGATTATGCTCTAACCACTCATCCCTGGGTCAAATTAGCGCACAATAAATATTTGTTGAATGAATGAAGGATTTTCCTCTTCTTTCTCGTGTAAGGTTTGTCTTGGAGCTGGAGAAAGTATGAGGTCGATTTTTATCAACTTAAAAATCTCGTCTTGGTCATGCATGTTTGTGGATGACAACACCACCATTCACTCGCATGTCCATTTTCACTCTGTGTGAGAGTCCCCGCCTTTCTGACAGAAGGCTTGGTCACGTGACCCCCTTTGGCCAATGAGCTGTGAACCATGTGATGTGCCCCCTCTAGGTGGAGACTCCAACAGTTGTCTTTGTCACATTCTCTCCTTCTCTGCTACCATTAACAGGTGAAGCTCCAGATGATGGTTGCACCCTGGGTCCTGGCGTGAGGCTGATGATCACGTGGAGCTAGCTGGCCCACAGAAAACTCACAAAGCATACTGGGCTTGAACGAGCAATAAACTTGTGTTTTTTGTGAGCCATTTTGGGGGGTGTTCACAAGTGCCACGTTGCCTAGCTTAGCTTATCAGGATCGATAAAGTACTGGCAAAGCTCCCAAAGATAGAACCCAAACCCAACTTCCAAAAAATTATTTGTTCACCAGCAATATCGTGGTGCTGTTGCAGCTGCTGGTGGTTCATTTACTGTCAACGTTTTTTTTTCCCCCTCTTACTAATAGCTTGGCCAGTCTTTTAAGTGTTAGAAAATACCCATGAAGTTAGAGCCTCTGACAATAATGACCATGAATGAGCTTAAGTAATAAAATTATTGTGTATTGCAGATATCTTTCTACCTTTAACATTTATGAAGCGAAGTCAATTTTCACTCAAACAGGTTTCTTTTCATCTGGTTTTCTCTACAATGTTTATGCCTGAGGTTTATTGCTAGCAGTAAAGAGTGTCCAAGTATATTATGGGAATAGCCAAATTCCCAGTGCTTTAAAATGTATCCCATAGGCCCCAGAGTCAGTTAAAAGCTGATTGATTATACAGCAAATACATCAAAACTGGTATTTATGAAATATCCCATTTCTTCAGCTCTCTCTCTCATAAGTCTGAACATCACATTTGGGAGTTGTGGCGCGAATATCTCAGACAGCTATGAGAAAAAATTACTGCAGATTTTCCATGACAAAAACAAGGTTCTTTAAGCTGCTCAATAAGTTAATAAAAGATCTATGTCAACAGGTGCATTTCATAACACATATTTTAAAAGGTGTGGTTTAAGTCGTTTAGTATGGCTTGTCTGTTCAGACTTTCATATATAAGTTACTAAAACACTGATTACATAGCTGGATAAAGAGCAAATACACTGAATGATAGGCAGGAGGGTTTGCTTATCAGACTGGTTCACAACTGACCAGAAAGTTTCTGTTTAATTTGTTCAAGATATGGACAAAAAGTTCTGGCTTAAGAAGGGTGAATGACCTATAGGATAGCCTATTCCAAAGATGCTACAGATATTTTAATGTTTTCTGTTTGCATATTTGGTCAATGGTAACTCATTTGTTAATATATTTTCCATGACTTCTTTAGTGGTGTAATCTATCTTAGATTACAAAATCAAACTCCTATTTCCTATATGCTAACATTTTATGGACTCTATATTAGATATTATCCCCTAGAGGAGAGGGAGTGTGTCCCATAGATTTGATAAGCTATGCTTTTTTTTGCAAATAGTAACTCTTGCCTTTTTGATGACGCTAGCACTACACCATGCTATGATATAGCTTGCACACGGTCGCTAGTTTTACTAAGTGCTATGCAGTGGAGAAGAAGCCAGGACAAACGTTGTCGATTGACGGATGCATAAAGGATGCATCAGTTTGGGGGTAGCTGCAGTCTAGGAATTCTGAAAGAAATTTTCATGTCTGAAAGGGAAAGTAAGCCTATCAGCATAGCATCAAACCGATAGAAAATCTGTCCAGTCTGAAAGTATAACATTTCATGTTTATGACATAGTCAGAGGACACCATAGCTCTAGCCTAAATATTTCTGAGGACAAAGGACAGTTTAACAGAGTTGAAAATGGTTTAGTTGGTCAGATTCCCCCCCGCCCGAAATGATTTTAAGGACCACTTATACCTAAATGGTGCACAAGTCTCCCCCTCTCTTTAAAATGGGTGGCATGACTTTATTTCATTGTTATTTCATCGAGAATCCATGTGATTCTCTGAATGTGTTTGTAAAGCAGTGGGGCAGAATGGGCTTCCTCATCCCCAGGGAGGATCTCGGCCAGTGGGGTGATTCCTCTTTCTCCCCGAGGCATACAGCCCAACGCACCATCCACTGGGTGCAAATTGAAAATTCCACACGAGAAGCAGGCATTGCATCTGGATTCCCAACAGGACATACCATTGAACTCAATCTGTGCATCCCCCAAGCCCGTGGAATAAGCAGTGTGTCCTGCGGATAAGTCATCATTTTCTATGTGTGTCTTATGTTATTCCCCCACCCGGGCTTCATCAGCCATAAGCCCCCTAAATGGAAAGAAGCCTGTGTCAGGCTGCTCTCCCTGCTCCCGCACGCTGCTGCAGGGGCCCAGAGAAGGGCAGGAGCCCAGATCGAATGAGTTGGGTGGTGGTTTGGTTTGAGTGGTTTGTATTTTCTCCCTGCTTTGAAAGTACACTGTATTTTGCCGCTGTTATTACCAAAGGTTCATTTTGAAAATGGAACCGGGGTGTCTTAGTGGGGTTTTGCAGTAAAGAGATAAAGCAGGTTTGGGCAAGACTGGGCAGTTCATGATTTGAAGGGGACGGAGCGGCAGCCATTTGTTTGCTGGGGTGAATGGGGCATAATTTATGCAGCGGCAGCAGAGGCTGAAAGCCAGTCTGGCCTTGACCCATTTATCTTTAGAAAACTAATTAAAGTGGAGAATCCGGTTTACTGTTGTTATTGAGGTTTTAGTTTTTTCTGCTCAGGCCAAGCAAAGACTGAGGGGTGTGTGTGTGTGTGTGTGTGTGTGTGTGTGTGTCTGGGTGGAAGGTAGGAAATATCAGTTTTGCCTAAAAACAGTGGCTGAGGCTCTAGATAATAAAGCAGTTTCTTAAATACAGCCTGACATCCTTTTGAAATGCAAAGTAGTGGATTTAGCCGGATGCAGGATCCTTTGAGGTGACAATGAAATGCCATGGCAATTTAAAACGAACAACAGACAGTTTCCCTGAATCCTTACAACCAAGACGTCCTAAATCACACCAAAATGGCCCCAAAGAGGCAGAGAAGAACATTTTTATGACCAGCGTTTTACTCTGAAACTGGTATTAACCATCAGGCAGGAATGATACCCGAAAGTGAGCTGCTCTGTCCGTTTTGTTTCAGAATAATAAAATAAAGTGCATAACTTGATATTTTGCAAGTTCTTACATCTATACGCAATAATGTCAATAATTCATGCTTCGTACCAATGGCGAACCAGTGAATTTCCAAAGTAGCTGTAATTTTGGCCTAGTTAAGGAAGATAGTAGGAGGCCCACAGGGAAGGCACGCAGGCAGAGTGGGGGTGGGGGCTGATATTCAATGAAGTCCTTCCTCTTGGAGGGAAAGCTAAGGGGCCCCTGATAACCCTAAGATTAGGAGATCTTACTGGCTAAATGGCTGGAAAACTTGGAGATATCAGGACAATCTTGTTGAGAAAGGCGGGCACATACTATCTGAGCTGGAGCTCCTCTACTTTTATCAAATGGCCCGAACCAAGAGAGCCCTGATTTGTCCTACCCGTGACGTTTGTTCCCCCCTTTCCCATTTAGCATCAGGAGACCCTAAGCCATCTGCCTTCCCTGTTCCTTCCCCAAGGTTTCCTTTTCCAGGGTATTCCTGTTCTAGATTTATCTCAACTTTCTTTTTTCATTCTAACTGCCCTGAGCTCAGAGAACTGTGATGATGAATGGGAATATGACTCAGGGGACAATTCCCTTGTAAATAAATGAATGTTAACAGAAGAATTCACTGCCTGAACTTAAGGCCAAGCAGACCTAGAGCCCTATGATGTCATAGGTGGGCTGCATGAATAAATATGTACCCTCCAGGTGAGAGAGATCTTTATTAAAATGTATTATCAGCATGGGATGTTAGTACGAAAACCAGATTAGAAAACTTAACTATCTGATTAGTACGGTTAATATATAAAGTCAGATAAGATATCCTTGGTGCGCCGTCCTCACCCAGACCACTTTGTGGTAAAAAAAAAAAATCTCCAGGGTGCCCTCCCTGAAAGTCCTCTGAGACTTCAGTAAATTCGAGAAGGAAGAAAAAAAAAAAAGGAGTAAACAACTCGTAACACAAACTATTTCTTAACCCCTAAATTCTCTGTCCTCGCTAATGGAAAAATTAGCTCCTTATGCATGAGAGCTGATGTTGGTTTGTTGTTATTATTAGCGAGGCAATTATTCGCTCAGCACAAGAAGAAAAAAGCCAATATATTCTATCAGGGAAGAGCTAGTTTTTCAGGCAGACTACACATAGTCTGAACATTGGGACAGAATTTAAATCAGCCACCAAATGAGTTAGTTTAACACAAAGCTTAGATTGAAAACCTTGCCATTGGGAAAGAATACCAAAACGGCTGTTAACCATAAATACCAAACAGAGAGGAATCCTCTCAACCCATTGGTCATGTGCAGTGTTGAACGCGCTCTAGACAGTCCGGAAAGGGAGAGCAGAGGGGGCATTTCTCAAGAACTCTCTGAAATGACTGTATGACGACAAATGAGGATAAGAGTAAGAAAAAAGAAGACCAAAGCTTACACTATGTTGCATTGTCCTCCACACAATCCTCTGGGAAGCAAGAGGAAAACAAATTTAAAGGAAAAAGAAAGAGAGATTATTCTATACATAATAGCACAGCACAGGTATAACATTTAGCTTTGCAGGCTGACCGTTGTTCATCGGTTTATCATTTGATGTCAAATGATAAATCTGGCTGGCATTCCACCCACCCCCGCCCCAGACTCCCTCAGAATGACCAGCAGAATACTCAAGAAGCCTGTACAACACAGTCCAATGTTGAATACTTACTGGAGGTTCATTGGTCTAAATCATCACCAACTTCATGAATTAACTTCCACTTCTGTTATTTTTTTTTCTTTGAAATCTACTTTTATAAAGCACATTCTTCTAAGATACACCATTTAAAGTATATTTTGCTCTGATGAGTCCCTGGGGTAAGTAACAGACACTCCCTGTCCCTTGTGTCCAGGAGTTATAGAGCACGTTTAATACTCTGAAACATCTCTGTATTCTCAGATCTTCACACTCGAGCTCTTTTTAGGTTGAGGTATTTTTAACAGTCTGTACTTAACTGAAAATCAGTTAACAGTAGGTGGAGACAGAGAGCCCCTAGGGTGGGTGTTGGTAACAGGAAAGATGTAACTGTAGGACCAATCTGTTAACCAAAACACTTGATGGCATTTGTATCTTCAGCAAACCACGGTTGCTGTCAGGAAGGACTGTGAGAGTCTTTGATGAGTCAGCTTTTCATCAGCAGCTGAATTTATACAAATGTATTAATTCATCATTGGATAATAAAAATAACTTCAGGGTAGTATGTCTGAAAACCACTGGTGACCTAAACTGATTTTTCTGCCCATATAACTTTAGAGGAACAATGGGAAAAGCTTCCTAGTGATATAAAAGAATTTACAAGTTCCTTAAATATCTAATAGAGGTCAAATGGTGGAATTGGTGTATTTTTAAGAAAGAGTTTTATTTTAATTATTTTACATGAGTTCTAGCAGCAGCTGGCCCAGGTTGGGATTAGGAGCTTTACTTCTAAAACAATACCCGTAATTAATTACCAGTTCACCTGAAATATAAGAACACCGACCAAAAGATTCCCAAGTTAATTAAAACAGGTACTCATTTTAAGTGGTACTAAGAAGCAACTCCCCAAGGGCTTTACAGTTTAGTTATTTTCCCTTTGGCAAAAGCAGTGGGGTGACTGGGATAATCTTCTGATGCTGTTCTTAAAGCATTTTTCCCTGCTGAAACACTCTGACAAATTAAGGGAAGTCTTTCCCAAATATCCTCTTTTCCTGACACACGCTTCGTATAAATATTTAGGAAACATCTCTTCAGAAGAGAATTAAAGCAGGAGTAGGTAACATGAGACTTGTTTATAAACAGCCAAAATAAGGGGTAATATATGGCAGACCCATTAAAAGAGGTCACCAACGCATGCATCTTGAAGATGATTTGGTCTGACTGTTGACATATAAGCTGTCATGTAAACAGTTGGTCCGAGGTAACTGCTTTATTGTTCCACTTTTCAGAAATACGTTGAACCCTCCAAGGGAAGAAAGCCTTGGGGGAGCCAAGAGCTGCAAAGGAAGTTTCTGATGTTAGCTTTGGGCCTAGTCTGTGTTTCTCAAGAATAACCTTGTATAGTTCCTCTTGATGTGGAAACAGCCCCTTGCCCTTAGGGACCGGGGAAGTGACTCCAGGTCACTTTACGGCTGCTTGTGAATTACAAATCACTAATTTGTACAATTTGGGAATTTCAGTCAATAAAACCTTAATAAATCTGCCATTCTCTCTTACAGAGCCCAAAGCCACACCTACGAGGAAGTTAAGAACTACGTGCTGTCAGAGAATATTTTAGAATAAAACTGACTTATTGATTTAAAGTCCTGTGCACTGAATCTGGCCCTTATGCACCCAGTCTGGTCTTCGGTTTTTACCCATGATCATATGATTAACCATTACTGATCCTTTTCAGAAAAAAAATGGATTAAAATATATTTTGGGAGGGGGTGCCTAAAAATAGAAGAGCCTAAATCAGTTGGTTATTTGCCAGTACTCTTCGAGATCTTTGCTTTGGGGGCATTTTGAAGATCATCAGTGAATTTCCTTTCTAAAAGAGGGTTCAAATACTAATTTCCTTATCTATCAGATATTACACATCAGGTGACAATCAGAAAGCATTAATGCTTTATTTAGGTTGTGCTAAATTGCATACACACTGCAAGACAAATATTTTTCTTGCTCTATCTCCCCTGTTTGAGTGTGTGTATGTGTGTGTCTATCTCTCCTGTGGAGGAGAGAAAAGTGTGCTTGTTTCAAAGGGAAAAAAACATTAATCAGTAGTCATAGATACCATTATATTGATCCAATTCAATGTAATTTTAACTAAGTGCATAATGTACCCACATTGTTTTTAAATTTTACTTTATTGTGGTAGGAACACTTAACAGGAGAGCTACTCTCCTAACAGATATTTAAGTGCATGAAACAAGATTGTTATCTGTAGGCACAATGTTGTACCACACATCTCTATGATTTACTCATGTTGCACTGTGCCCCAGTTCTTAAATTAGAATTTATGAAAACTCAAAAAAAAACCCTGCAATATTCCAATAAGTAAGTTAGAGCCAACTAAAGTGGAGAAAACAAAAAAAGAGAAAGAGAGAGAGAGAGGGAACTCAAACTTATACTCACCACTTATGCTCTGGTGAAAAGGATCTTAACAGACAGAGTTGGTAAAATGAAAACTCAAACATGGGCTGCCATGGCAACCATGCAGTCTTTAAAACTATTGGCTAGTGGTTCAGGGGACTCTAATTGGTTGTTTAAAAGAAGAAAGGCAACTACTTTTCAACTCTGCCTGAAACTGGGAATAGAGAATAGACAGGACCAAGGTAACATAGAAGGTGGAAGCAATACCCAGACGAATCCTTTTTCAAGAGCTACACTGGAGAGGGGTTTTATTTGCTAATAAACAGGAATAAATTATAACATAATTTAGCAGCTAATGACTTCACTTACCCTTTCACTTTGGCTCCTCGTGGTAGGCCTTTCTGCTGTAAGTACATGTGATTTTTATAGACTGAGATGCTGAGATGTACTTACGTGGAGGCCACACTCAACGAATTTAATCTTATGAGTCCTACGCTGCAGGAGGATAGTGACTACAATGATAAAGTAATTTATAACAGTGACTAATAAAAGTATTTTCATAACCAGAAACCCTGGAGATCTGAGTTTATATGACATAATCAGATGTGGTTCAAGTATTTTATGACCTTAAGGTTTTATCTGTTAATTTTACATCAGGATAATTGGCAAGGCAACGTGAACCGTGCTAACAATTACAGGTATATAAATTGTTTATAGTGCTATAAATTGCATTGAAAATAATCGGGCAGTATTTCTTTGAAATTATGAGCTTTTCATTTTTTATAGCAAAATTTGATTTTTAAAACACATTAAAAAAATGGTGTTTACTATGTTTATGGTGGTATTCTCCAAGTGAATTGCTTTGCTGGTAGATATCATTTGGTCCCCTGACATACATTTTAGTGGATCAAAGAGTGACTATTTTTAAGTCTTCCAACTTTTAAAAGATATACAAAAAAGAAAAAAAAATAGTATTGACTTGGGATCTCTTGGCAAGGTCTTTCAAACAGAAAACTTTACACACAAGAAGGCAGAATAAAATCGCACTGTAACATAACTAAATAAGTAACAGAAGCAGGTAAGGAAGAAATGTGCTATTGTAATTATATCTCTGGAAGATATAGTAACTTAGTCTTCAGATTAATATTTCAGAAGATATATGAAGTTGAAAATTTGGCCACCGCATGAGTGGATTAATAGTGATAAGATGCCTTAAATAATCTAATTCATGACCTAAAAGGAAGATCTCATTATTTTTCAATATTCTAATTAAGACCCGGAGCAGATATAAGAAGGAGATGACTTTTACAACCAACTTTTTCAGAGTCCCATCACGTTTCCTGAAGAATAACCTTGGTAACAGAAAGTGCCCACGATGGCCATCAATCTGAGAGAACTCACCAGCCGGTCCAAGCTCGTGCCTGCAGCAGTCGTGGGTCTCTCCTCAGGATTGTAAGGCCTGAACCGCGTATTAAAATTTTCAGGAGCTGAGCGAGCAGATCGGAGGGCTGGAGCCGGTTTGGGTTGGCCACACCCCTGAAAGACCTGCAAGAACCATTGAAAGGTTAAGACAGTGACACCGGGAGTTTCTTCATGAGATCACGGTGCAGAAGCAGGCAATGCAGTGGGTGTCCCATTTTTCATGGGACCCTATCTTGAATAAACCCTAATCTCTAAATTTTAAGGGGGGGACAACTGCTAGTATAATAAGAACCAACTAAACAGATGTAGGGTGCCTGACTCTATGTCTTGACTCTTATTTTCAACACATTGACTCAGTCCTCGTTATTTACGGATTCTGTATTTGCGAATTTGCCTATTCGCTAAAATTATAAGCCCCAAATCAATAGTCATGCACTTCTGTAGACGTGGGCCTCCATGTAGAGTGGCCCTACATGCATGGTCCCAGCTGAAGCTGAATGAAGTGATTTCCTGCCTTCTTGTTTCGGCTGCCATCCTGAAAATAAGTGTCCTTTTGGTGGCCTCTTTTGTACCCCGTCTTTCGCATTCTTGTGCTTTTACTTGGCAATGTCCCTGTTTAAGATGGCCTCCCGAGCTCAGTGCTAAAGGGCTGTCTGCTGTTCCTGAGCACAAGGTGTAGTGCGCTAGGCCCTGAGTTCAATGTTGATGACTCCACAGTACGTGCGAAATAAGGTGTCTTTGAGAAGAGTTACACATAGGTTGCCTATTGGTTGGTTGATGAAAAGGAGGCTAAAAACTTGCAGGAGCCTAGCCCTATCTTCCCAGCAATTCAGTATTTGCTAATTCCGTATTTGCAGCCAATTTATGAAACATGGCTACCACAAATGATGAACATCGACTGTATCAAAAGTAGGAATTACGATAGCTGCATGTGAGGACTAAATGAATGTGACTGAGACGTTTTCACGTACTTGAATCTGCCATGCGGCAAATATCCAAGTGGGATTCCCATGACGGTGACAGAAGTATTTCGTGTCCAGCACCCAAGGCCAAATAACCTGGGCGGCCCTGCTGTGGATAAGGAAAACCTGTACTTGGAAGAGTTCTTTGAAAATACTCTTTGGAGCAAAGTTGTAGAAATAGGACAAGCCAACGTGGTGAAAAATCCCTAGAAGGACAGCTCCTTCTAATTTTGTTGTTGACAGCTGTTCATGTGACAGTTGGGTTTGCTGTGGGAAATCAAACATTTTTGTGTAATGATCTTAGGGACCAAGCAGTCAGCTCTTTCCCATAGTGATTTCACTCAGGGTGGGGTGGGGACACTTCCTTGGCTGTTTTTAGAAGCTTCCTACTCTCTGCTGGTTATCAAGAGATAATACCTTTACTAAAAGGACAAAAACTCTAGTCACATTTTCAGGAACTTTTGATGAAGTTGAACTTGACGTTTCCACCATTTTTCTACAGGAGGTGGTGATTCTATTCTTGGCTACTTATTTCCGTTAGCTTTCTGGAACTATTTGTGTTAGCTAATTCTTCTTCTTTTTTTTTTTTTTTTTTAAATATTTTATTTATTTATTTGACAGAGAGAGAGAGAAAGAGAGAGGGAGAGCGCACAAGCAGACAAAAGGGAGAAGCTGGCTTCCCACTGAGCAAGGAGCCCGATGTCGACTCAATCCCAAGACCTTGGGATCATGACCTGATCTGAACCCGCTGAGCCAACCACACACCCTGCATCAGCTCATTCTTAACCTGCATGTGTGTGTTTAGAACGCATGCATACCTTTCAGTTTAGTTATTTAAATCTGCTTTACTCTAAAATAAGCATTTTTCATCAGGGATATTATGGGATTCCACTGAAATACACAGAGAGCTCTCTGGGTGCCATTCCCAATGACAAGTTCCATCTCGAGACACAATCCATTCGGTGTTACCACTGCAGCTAATTTCTCTTCGGTCGTATTCAAAAGTTCTCCTTCAACTCAGCATTTCAGGGAGCAGGAGCACTTTGTCTTGGCATACTTCGAGATCGGTCTTAACACACTATTGATTATTCTTCTCTCACACAATTTCTGAAGCTGATGGTGTAAACCAGCGTGATAAAGACAGTGGGCCCTTTTCTCCCTAGTGCCTAAATCACTTCCCAGTGGCAAGGTCACTGCTGATGGAGGACATTAACATTTCCAGAGCTCCAGGGTTTTGTTGAGTGTGCTATCACGGCTTTCTCCAGATATGACAGCTGACTTTTAGAAAGTGGAAAGCCTAAGGCAAAACAATGCTAATGGCCTTGCTGGGGATTTCTTGAAGTTGGGGCACTGAAAGAGTTAACAGACCTTCTTAATTTGCCCTTTGGGAAAAATCTGGCTCACTGGTTTAAATTAAATCAAAGGAACAAAAAATGCCCGGAAAGAATATTGGGGCCCAGGGGAGATAACTCATCATAACAGAAAAACCTTACCACGTGTGTTTGATTTTTTTTTCTTTCGAGAGTGTTAATTATAACGTGAGCTAAGTCAATATAACCTAGGAGCCTTTTGTTATTTAGATCAGGTCTGGATTCTTAAGGTGGCTCGAGTGCAGACATTGCCGAGAGTATGATCCAAACGGAAGAAAACACTGCCTTGTAATCATGTTGAAAAGGACACCTCACCTCAGAATCAGTGGGAGACCTCCGGAAAAATCCGTCGTATGTCAGGATATGAACCTTGAAGATCCCTCAGCAGATTCGAGTTCACCCTTAGGCAAAAAGGCAGGTCGTAAGGAGACCCTTCCCGGTGGAAGGGGCACTCCAAGGGGTTAAGAGTTGGTTTTTGGAACTTTATAGGATCTGAATAGAAGCCCTGAAGAGGAGACGGGCGCGCCCACGTGCTCAGGAAGGATGAGCAGCCCTTGTCTGATTCTCACGGCAGAGACTGTACCGTAAGCAGCCTCTATCCCCTCTGTCTTATTACTTAGATGAGTCACAAACTGAAAAGCAACACCGCCATGTATCACACGTGCAATCTGTTAGTTAGACAACATGTTTTTAAAAGCTGGGGTTTGGGCACCTGGGTGGCTCAGTTCCTTAAGCGACAGTCTTCAACTCAGGTCGTGATCCTGGAGTCCTGGGATCGAATCCTGCATCCGTCTCCCTGCTCAGCAGGGAGTCTGCTTCTCCCTCTAACCCTCTCCCCTCTCATGCTCTCTCTCTCAAGTAAATAAATAAAATCTTTAAAAAAATAAATCCAACCTGGGGTTCATGGAATGGATGATGAAAGGAATTCTTACGCAGGACATTCGGATGGTCTCCGACCATTTTCTGAGCTTCCTGTAGCCGCAGTATTGTCGAGACAAAGCTCTGTGGCTTACTCTGAAGGACCAATAAGTCTTTTTCCTGGTGGTTTAGAGCACCCTAATATATTGTGTTTTGAATAAGGGAAGAAACAGATGAGGGATACTGTGGGTCAGTTAGGTGAGAGGTTTAAATGAGGTTAGCTTCCATGAGAATCAGGAGA
This sequence comes from Mustela nigripes, assembly GCF_022355385.1. Classification (NCBI taxonomy): domain Eukaryota; kingdom Metazoa; phylum Chordata; class Mammalia; order Carnivora; family Mustelidae; genus Mustela; species Mustela nigripes. The sequence goes on along the minus strand of NC_081571.1, from coordinate 69,406,533 downwards.
TCAAGATTCTCTTCTGAGGGGTGGTCAGGGCTGGAGATGTAGGTCTGAGACACTAGCCTAAGAGGGTATTTAAAGCCCAGGGGCCAGTATGTGGATGAGTGGCAGGTGCGGCTGAGGACAGCCCAGTGCCATGCCGACATTCAGGTCCTCCCTGAACCTCAGTTTCCTCCTCTGTCGAACGGGATACTAATACCATTCCTCACACTGTGATGATAAAATGCAGAACGTAAGGCAGGAAAACAGAAACCAGCATCTGGAAAAGGAAGGGCTTCACAATAATTAGCTACTTACGTTATTCTACAACCGTTTTCTTTCTAGAAGTTTTATTTTCTGAGTTAGGACATTCGAGGGGGGAAAAAACATCCGGATTGATGTTTCTTCAATGTTTTCCATAAAATAATATTTCCAAGGGGTGTTAACAGTTGCTCCATGAGCAATAAATTCCATGCATCCAAATGAAGTTGGCGGGACTTGGTCAATATGAATGTGTGTTCGGACTCATCAAAAAGGAGGTACTTTGCAGTAACTCGAAGTTTGGCCACAGGCTCCCCAGAGGGGGCGGGAGGTTCTCCCCGGATGGGGTCCCAGGGATCATCCTGGGCTGCTCTGTGAAGTCTGCTCTACCCCACCAAGGGAAGTGGTTCACATTCAGACACATTGACTTAGAGGTGTTAGTGAATCCATTCTACCCTTTGCTGTGTTCTTTCTCTCTCTTTTTTTAGATAAAACAATTTTTTAAAGTTGAATTATATTTGACATATGTTTTTATATTAGTTTCAGGTGTACAACATAGTGATCCGATATTCTTACCCACTGCAAAATGATCACCTCGATAGTCTAGTTACCATCTGTCACTATAGAAAATGATTACACTATTATTGACTATAGTCCCTATGCTGTACTCTATATCCCTGTGACTTTTTTTTTTTTTTAATAACTGGGCATCTGTCCATCTTAATCCCATCCACCTGTTACACCCCCTTTCCTTCTGGCAACTGTGCTTGGTCTCTGTTTTCTATTAGTCTGTCTCTGTTCTGCTTTGTTTGTTTTGTTTTCTAAATTGCACATATGAGTGAAATCATATGGTATTTGTTTTTCTCTGTCTGTTGTATTTCACTTAGCATAATCCCTCTAGATCCCTCCATGTTGTGGAAAATGCAAGATCTCATTTTTTTCAATAGCTGAGTAATATTTTTATATATATAAATTTATTTTTATATTTATATATAAATATGTATAAATATAATTTATTATAAATATAACATGTAGTTATATTTATCTATAATAAATTATATATACTATATGTTATATTTTTATTATATATGTGTATATATATATATATACACATTTTCTTTATCCATTCATCTATTGATGAATAGTTAGGTTGCTTCCATATCTTAGCTATTGTGCTGCAATAAACATAGGGGTACATATATATTTTCAAATTAGCGCTTTTGTTTTCTTTGGATAAATACCCAGAAGTGAAATTCCTAGATGGCATGGTAGTTCTATTTTTAATTTTTTAAGAGACCTCTGCACTGTCTGTAGCGGCCGCGCCAATTTATATTCCCACCAACAGTGCTTGTGCCCTCCACCACTTTTAATTCAAGAGAAGAGATACGATTTTTAAGACACTAAAGTTCTTTTCTTTACAACAGAACAGAAGTTTCTGGAGAACACAGTTGCAGGCAAGCCGCCTCATTGTAGGAACATATCATTAGCTTTATTCCTTGAAGAAATAGGATCAGTATTATCTTCTGCCTATCTTCCTCCAAGGGATGTTGTAAGAGATAACTAGATGCAGTGGTCCCCTTTATTCACAGGGAATATGTTCCAAGGCCCTCAGTGGATACCTGCAACCATAAACAGTACTAAGCCCTATATATACGATTTTTTCCCTATACATACATACTTAGGATGAAGTTTGATTTATAAATTAGGCACAGCAAGAGATAAACAACCATAGCAGACAATGAACGATCATAACAAAATACCATACTACAAGTTATGTGAACGTGGACTCCCTCTCTCTCAAAATAGCTTATTACGGTGCTCACTCGTTTTCTTGTGACGAGATGAGATGGTAAAATCCTACACGAGATGAAGTGAGGTGAGTGACATAGGCGTTGTGACACGGGCATTAGACCACTGGCGACCTTCTGATAAAGGAAGGTATGTCAGAGGGAAGAGCATCTGCTTTCGGACCACGGCTGATGGCAGATAACTGAAACCACGGATAAGGGGGGGGACCCGCTCACTGTAATCTGGCCAAGGATTTGGCCTTCCCACTGTAGACAGATGCAGCAAATGCACTACGGACTTATCCTTCCTGCTTAGTGGGCTTGCAAAACCTGTGGGTTTGGGGAAGATATCTGGCTCGTGAATTCTCTCTCTTAAGAGGATTACTAAAATGTCTCAAAAGTGTGCTGGCATTTTGAGATTAGAGAAGCTGACATTAAAGATAGAAAGTTCTGAAAGGAGAGACATTTTATTGTTCCAGAGAGGCGAGCAAGAGAGGAAGGTGTGGTGATAACAGGTTTGAGCGCTGTGTCTTAGGTTTTTCAATATAAGACATTTTCCTTTAAGAACATCTCAGCATCTTAACATACTTCCCTTAAAATAAAACAACGTAGTGTGCACTCTTTTGCAAGCCCCCATAGCTTCATGCCTATGTCTCTTTGTCTTCTGCGTGTTGATTATACATTCACAAAATTCATTACTGGCAAGCCGATAAGCAGTGGCTGCAGATCAATTCCGTCTCGGCTCCGGTATTAAAAAAAAAAAAAAATTCTATCCTTTCACTTTCTACTCAGCGGGTTCCCATTGTGGCGGGATGTTGCTGTTCCCATATATCATTCTGAAATTTGCAAACAGAGCTCTCATCTTTTATATTAACATGGGTGGCAGTGAATGCTACCTAGATTTAATTGGACCTGATATTTTGAGAGTAAGTCATGTTTTATTTACTTATTAGATTCTAATTTATATTACAGTGTTAATGAGTGAACTATCTGTGAGATGACCACTTGGGGAATTCAAATCTATCCCGTTCGTTCCCAAGGAAACAGAAGCGATCATATCTGCATCAGCTCTCTCTCTGTTTTGGCCATTGTTTGCATGAGAGACAGCTGTGGCATAAGAAAAAGGTCATGGGCAGGACTCTAAAAGCCTGCAGTACCACCTTCAGACCTTCTCCTTATACCTGTGTGACCTTTGGGTAACATGTTCTCCCCAATCCTCAAGGATGCTGGGAAGATAAAATGATACGACACTTTGAAAAGACCCTGAAAAAAACCTGAGGTATAGAAATGTATAATCTTAAGTGACATAATCTGTAATTAAATAGCACAGTAATGAATAACAAATCAGATCTATGCAAGATACAGAGTGATGCATGAATCATTTTTTATGAAGAATTGGGTCTTTTACATTTTGTTCACGGCTATTGCTGAATCTCAGAATCTGTAAGAGTTCCTAGCATATAGTATGTGCTTTAAAAAAAAATAGGGAGTGAAAGATTACGGATGAATGAATTTTTTAGTTATAATTTCACCCTTTTGCAAATATTTATGGAAGGCAATTAGCAGACAGATTTGTGTAAGGCGGGATCAGAAAGAAAAGAGAACTTAACACTTATTCAATGTCCACAATGGGCCAGACACTGTACTGCGTGTTTTATGTACTCTATTGCAAAGAATCAATTACCTCTTCAAAATCAATTTAACATTTCTTCCTTAGGCTTCAGAAAAAACAATGAATCATCCATCTGCATAAAAAACTCATTTGATATTTCCCTTACTCCGCTTACTGTGCCAACTTAGAGAAAAACTAAATCAACAACTTTGTTTAAACTGATAAATAGATCCAAAAAAATCCCGTTTCTTGATCATTTGGTTACAGCTACCCACTGTGCTTGAAAAGCCAATTAGAGAGCCAAGGATCCTGTGTATGAAATAGTCAAACTTGGCCCTCTGATGGCTGGCAGGCGAATAGAGTTATGAGGACTGGAGGTCACAACTCAAGCAATGGCTGTTGCTTGCAGCAAACGGGAAGACAGCTCGGGCTGTTTGCAAAGCCTTCCATCTCAAGGAATGGCTGTTGCTTATAGCAAAGGGGAAGACAACTTGGGCTGTTTGCAAAGCCTTCTATCTCAAGCAATGGCTGTTGTTTGCAGCAAAGGGGAAGACAACTTGGGCTGTTTGCAAAGCCTTCTATCTCAAGCAATGGCTGTTGTTTGCAGCAAAG
>NC_081571.1:69332481-69402278 GCF_022355385.1 Mustela nigripes | reverse complement strand
AGGAAGACAACTTGGGCTGTTTGCAAAGCCTCTCTTCCTGATTTCTCCACCCTGTGAAAATGGTGAGGAGCACCAACTGCCCATGGCTGTGATGGTACTATATGTGTCCCTGTCCCCCAGGTCCATAGAGCTGGCAACCTTTTCTTAGAGAGGAAGTGAAACATGTAGACCGAAATGGGTGTGCAGGAGATGTCCACATATCACTAGTAAATAGATGTGAATAACTTAAAATATTTTTTAAATCCCATTTCATTAAAAGTAATAGCAAGAAAATCCACATCATCAACATGACTTAAGTTTAAACCGGTACCCTAGAGCCTCATTTTACACATTTTTTTTTTTTTCCGGTTCCTAATAGCATTCTGCTAATATCCCATGAAGAATTTTCCTGAATATAAACTTGGAACATTTTAATAATGACTTCTTTCTTTAAATATAAAATTATTACCCTGATTCTGTTAACATTTTATATATTGAGTCTTTATTTTTATTGGGTTTTGTTAGTTTGACAATTTTCTTTAAGGATTGGTATTTTAAAAAAAAGCAGATTTTCATCCTCAAGTCTCAGGTCCACCTGCTCTTCTCTTGTGTTCTTTCCTCCTCCTGTCCTTCTCTCTTCCTCTCTGTTTCTTTGCTCCCTGACTCACAGTTTTCTTTTCTTAAAGGCTGATCACAATGGTCCCTTAGCCAAGTCATCTGGCAAATTCCACGTGGGTCCCTGGATGGGCTCAGGGCTCCGTGAAGAGAATTCTGGGTTATACTGAATCAAGTCAAGTCATCAGTTTCAGCTCTGGCTGCTTTTCACCAGCTTCAATTTTCAAAAGCCAGCTACCATGTCAGTTTTAAGGTTTTAAAAATTTACTCCTGATGCTTATGCAGCTTGGTTCCACAGTATCTGTGAAATGTTTTGCATACGTCTTAAAATTGTTTCTTCAATAAAAGCAAATTCGTTCCACTGGTTGAGAAGATGATTTTTTTTTTTCCTTGAAGGATTTGCTTTCCTTAAACAGCAGAGCATCTTGATATTTTCTCCCCGGTGGTGAGTAGGGAGGAATTACAGGAAACTGAAACAAAGCACATTTTGAATATGGTAGGAAAGAAATCTTACCCTTCTTGGTCTGGCTAAATGATCACTTCATATGCTCTTTGTTTATGAGTTTAAAGCAATTCTTCAAGATCATTTTGCTGAATTTACAAGAATGTGTCAATTTCATCAGCCTGGCTCTGTATCACTTATTCAACCCAACATTCAACCAATATCATCGAGTGCTATTACGGGCAGACACAGGTGCTGAGGAGATGCCAACTGGACATGTCCCTGCTTTCATGAAAGTTCTGACAAGAAGCCTGGCAACTGCATTGTGATAAATGTGATGGGAACACCCAAGAGGGGCAACTAGCCAGACAAGAAAATCAGAGAAGGCTTCCTAGCATAGCAGTGGTGTGCTGAAACAGGTTCTTATGGGCTCCCAAGGCCACCTGTTAAATTGTCAGAAATTCCACAAGCCACTCATCACTTAGTGATTACTAAAACTTATAATGTATGAACTTAAAATTGTATACATTATACTGAAAACAAAGGTAATATATACTCAAAACTCATTACTTCCCAATTATTTACTCTTATCTATGATCTTGAGGTGATTTATGCCAATTATATCCGTCAGGGGGAAACCTCCTATTGTGGCATCGTGTTCAGTGAAATCACGTTGGTAGCTTGAAATCACCATGGTGGGAATATTTACACAACAGAAATTGGCAAATACGTCCCATAGCATGTTCACTACATCGAGAGCTGGTTGTGCAAGGACTCACCCGGATACCACTGAATCTTACCCAGGAAGTGAAGAAATAGCGCCTGGCAAATGGTGTCTATTGGGTATTGGGTGTGGAGATGGCAGGATGTTCCAGGATGAGGAAACAGCCTGGGCGAAAATCAGGGAGGTGACAGAAGATGCTCTTCTGAGCTCCGGAGCCAAGGCTGTCTTGTATGTTTGGGACATACAGAGGTTGGTTCTCTTACCTCCTACATGAAAACATCTAGTAGGACTCAGGCTCTGTTGGTCTTAGTCGCTATAATTCCACAGCATCTAGTATGGTGCTCGGCAGATCATCAGTGCTCGAGAAATGTTTGCTCTCATAATCCCAGGCATGGAGAGTGGGTAGGGGGGCCTAGAGCAAGGTGGCAGGCTGAGGACAGCACTGTGCAGGGGCTATGTCTGGGCTCTTGTCTCATGATAATAGGGAACCATGGAAAGCTGGTAAGCAGGAGAGTAATAAAAACATCTTTGCATTCTGAGCAATTCCTCTGGTTACAGTGTAGAGGATGAAGCATAGTGTGGTAGAACCAAGGGCAGGGAATTAATTAGGAGGCTCTAATCCATGCAGGAGATGATAAATTTAGGGTTGCTGATGGGGACAGTTCAAAAGAGATTGAGAATGAATGTTTACTGGTGTCCGTCATGGATCAACTTTGAGGGCGAAGGAGAAAGGGAAACTCAGAAGTCAGCTGGGCTTCTGGCTAGGAGCGGGCGCGGCAGAGGGGGCCGCTCTGGGACGGTGACATTTGGGGGAGGACAGGAGGGCAGTTTTCGACAGGGTTATTGGAGGTGGTGGTTGGAGGTGTGTGGCAGGCTGTGGGATATATCGGTGTGATCAGGACAGTAGTCTGGGCTACTAGAGATTTGGGATGAAAGCTACTTCTGTCACCACAACGAAATCAGAATGCTGTGTCTGAGGAGATCCCACACTTCTCTGCACAAGAGCTCTTTTTGTCACCCAGCCCCAAGAGCCACATGTTTTAAAGACATATTGTCTAGCCAACAGGTTATGTGTATTAATAAGGAAATGATTGATTTTCACTCTGTAAGGCAGCTAAGCTACTTGGCTGGTGTTTTAGGATCTATTCTGGGATAATGAAGTGAAATGGAAGAGATATGCAAAATGGGTCAGAAGAAGACTTACAGAAAGCCATATAATTTGAAACTTGCTGCAGAACGGGCTACTGTAGACCATGCGTTTCAATGTAGGCTGGCTGGGGCAATGGCCCTCTGGATCCAGCAAGATGGTGTCTCCCTGGGCAGAAGAAAGCACTCAGAGCTGGACTTAACTGCGCATTTGTGGGGCTGGGTGACTGAACTCCTCTAATCCGACCATTGACCAATGGCTGTCCCTGGGAAGCATGATTCTAAGGAAGTTCTCCTGTGAAGCAGGAGGATGTTGGAAGAAGATATTCAGGTGCACGAGAGGGTATCTTCCTCTAAGAACATTCTAAATGTTAAAAACTGAATTGAGTTTCAATCACTTATTCTTGAGTAGGCTTCATTAAGTGTAATCTTCTCATCTTTTGCCCTGAAGTTAAAGTGAAAGAAAATCTTAAGATAAATCTCCAAAGGTTAGAGATAATCAGGAGTTTCCCTTTATCATCAAAAGGAGGGGAAAAAATTTTTTTTTTCTTTTTAAATCCCTTTTACATGGGAGGAAAGTTAACACTAGTTTGCTTTGGATGCATTTCCTCTAAATGCATCGTAGGCACTTTTCTCAAACCTTCATTTTGCTTTATAAGAAAAAGGTGTCTCTTTTTTTCCTTTCTTTTCTTTGTATCTAGCATCTAAAAAAATCTGGCTCTGTTATCCAATGATGTCACAAACAGGAATAGAACAGACTCTAGCTTTCTGTATAGAAATGGAGAAATCAAAGAATAAAAGATATTTGAAGGAGGTCACTGTTTCTTAGTGAAATAGTATAAGGAAGAGCTGACGGGCAGAATATAAACTTTGAAATCTGAATAACCAGAGAAACTATTCTGAGTATTCTGAATCGAGGCATCATTGAGAACTTGCTCTTTTCTTTTAAAAACAAAACTCAAGAAGAAATCGAAATAGAACTTTTATAAATAGTATGGCCATTTGCTTTTTTCTCAGAAATCAGGCAGAAGGAACAGAACCACTTGTCATTGCAGCAAGACAATTACTCCCTTAATGTGAGACGGATGTGACAATAGGCAGAAACTACTGACATTCCCCTAAAACCTTTTGCTGCACTGGTACCAGTGAGACCACCAGGCAAAGAATCCAGTAAGTTGGGGATAGTCTCGGTCCAACTCCGCTATTCCCTCGAGCCGTCTTCCTTATGAAGGCTTTGTTCTTCAAAGCCTTCTTCAGTGTCACACCATGCCATGTCCAGGCCATGAAGAAATATGTGTCCCTTTCAAGGTCACTCACTTCCCTTGAAAATAACCCCTAGCACAAGCATCTTCAAGGGCAGGTGTGTATGTCACCCAACTGCTCTTCGGATCTGAGATGCTAAAGATAACCTCACAGACCATCACGACGAGGCAAAACCAAAGAGCCAGTCAATGTTCTTCAGGATTCACATATCGTAGACATTTTCAATAACAGCAATTAAAATATTTCACTTGTAAGAGTAGTTTTGATTGGATATATTCCAGGATAAGCATTTTACATAGAAAATATCATTTTACTCTCAAATACCCTATTGAGAAGGTACCACTAGGATCCTCGTTTTTTTCAGGTGAGTTCATTATGTTTAGCCAAATAATTTGCCCCAAGTCCCATAACTAGTAAAAACCAGATCTGAGGTCTGTCTGATGTCAAAATCTGATCTTAAAACCTTTATGTTAAAGAATCCTAGGCTGACTTCAAGTAAATTTTAAGGAATTTTCTTTTCTTTATTGTGGAAGTGTCTCTGGCATTATACCTTCATGTTCCAAGTTCAACTCGGGAAAATATATTGCTGCTTCCATGTGTAAAATGACATGTTAGCATGACCCTCTGTAGAATGTTTAGGCACAAGTAAGATGCAACTCCAACCTTCAGATAATTTATAACCATGGGAAGGGGAAGAAAAGGATGCAAATAACCACAATTCAAGAAATAATATGCTTCCTGTCTTAAGAAGGGCACACATAACCGGGGTACTCACAGTAAAGAAAGCACGACTGGAATAAAAATATATTTATTTGAACTGAATTCTAAAAAATATCCTTGGATCTGAAGAAGATATTTTCTACACGTGAATTCTCAAGATACCACTTATGCCTGAATGTTCTAAAGAAAGAAGATCCAGAGAAAAGAAAAATATCTGGATGCTAGAAAAGGAAACCTAACCAGTAGTGAAGAGATAATGTTCACAACACTCTTAACTGTTTAGAACTGGAAAAGCACATTTCAAAGAACCCTTCATTTTACAGGTGAGGAAGCGAAGACCCACTAGCTAGAGGAGATAATACTACATTATTTTTTTCCTCCCTCTCTCCCTTCCATCCTTCCTTCCTTCCTTCCTTCCTTCTCATCTTCATTTGTGCTGTAGATTCAGAAAGAATTGTCTGGAGAAAATTAAGTACCTGGAGGCCACCCTACTCTTCTGTAATGGGTTCTACTCTTGTCTGTAACAAGGATTAATTGAATGGATGGTTTCAATTGGAATTTAATAAGGCTTGCTTCTTAATTTAGATTATATCTGACAAACCAATCTTTTCCTGGATTAGGTTTGAAATTATTCCTAATACAGTTAAATTATATCAAGTGAGATCAGTTTCATCTTCCCTGATAGGATAAGAAGGAGACTATCAACACATCTGAAATTCATAGGCAGAGACTCAGCAAGTTTTGCTTTCTCTTCCCTTGGAGAATTTACACACACCTGCAAAGTTCTTCAACTTGGGTGGGTAACAGAAGTGGTAGAATAATGAGGGCACTTTCCTGTCTGTGATGAAGATTGGCAGTTGGCAAAGGTAAGAAGCTTGGTTGGGACTTGAACAAATAGCACTTGTTTCTTCTTAGATCATTCCCTGTAGTGTGTTTTAGGCAATAGCCCTCCCTTAGAAGGCTGGGTCCTCTGGTGCTAAAGTTTATATGGACCATGTAGGAAGATATGTATTGAGAAAACTGTGGCATGCTGGGAAAGTCTTTTTTTGGATCAAACCATTTGCAATTGCCATCCCAAGTCTGCCCCTTGTTGGTTGCATGACCCCAGGCAGGCTACTCAGTTCTTGTAAATTTAACATTCTTTACCGTAAAATCAGGAAATGGAGGCTCTATAAGATTGTGGCAGGGCTTTGAAATAAATATATAAAACATCTAGAAAGAGACTGACATGGGGAAGAGGATCTGTTTTGTCTTCTACTGGATTCCTCATGCCTGATACATGATAGGGGATTTGTTGAATGAATTTACTAAGTGCTCAACTATTTGTGGTCATGATGATCATCATTGTTACTATTTGTCCAAAGTCTTAATGTGCTTTTGTTCCCAGTCCTTAAAAATGTGTAATACACATATATAAGGATATATGTTATATAACATATAATATCATGCTATACAAAGAATACACAAAGCAAGAGTTGGAGATAAGTGCCATAATGTTGTTACCAAAATTTTATAACTTGATTATACAACCTGGCATAGCCAATATATATATTTTCTAAAGTTTACTGATATAAATGATCTCTACACCCAACACAGGGCTCCAACTCACAACCCTGAAATCAAGAGTCTCATATTCTTCTGACTGAACCAGCCAGGTACTCCTAGCCAATGTATTTTTTTTTTGGAAGGAATTTCAGTGTCCCTTACACCTAACAGTTTAGCTGTGGGATAACTAGGAGAAGAAAAAGGATCTGATAATGTATGATAAAACAGACCTAAGACAAGCTTGGAGCAGGAGCATAGTTCATGGGAATGGATCTTTTCATTGGTCGGTAGATCCCACTAAATCATTGATCAGTGACTAGGTACAACAAATGAGCTGTCCTCTCTTGCAGATATGACGAGAATCTATGGCATTAGAGGAGGGGAATTTCATATCTGAAAATGTGGCGTGTGCATCTTCAGCCTTCCAATATAAAGAGGGGGGCAAAAGTAGACTTTTATGCTTTGTATTACCAAAACTTCAGGAAAGCATAACTGATGAGGCTCAAGACGAATAATTTCATTAGATTTGAGCATGGTGGGAAGTACTTGCTATAGTTATGAAGGGGATCAGACAGAAAGGCAGACAACTTGAGTCCTTTGGCTTTGCCACCTTGTTTCCTCAGCTTCTCATGCAGGTTTTACTGAAAGCCTTTGAGCTTTCTCTTCACACTTGATCTATTCAGCAAATCGTTACTGAACTCCACCCTTGCATGGGATTGGCTTCAGAGGCACCCTTGTTGTTATAATGCAATGATCTGGCAACATGGGTCCCATCGTCAGAACCCTCCTCTATGTATTCCTTAAGCACCATGAGGCCCCTGTGCATTACTTAACCTTTCTAAGCCTTGGTTTCCTTATCTAGAAAGTAATGGGGGAGGTTCTAGCTCATCACAAATATTGTGGGTTTTTTTTTTTTTTTACAAATATTGTTATAAGTATTATGTAATATAAACCACATATCGCCGAGTGTAGTCCTTTGAAGAAAGCATTCAATATATGATCTAACAGTTATAAACACCGTTGCTTTTCCATAAAAGGTTCTGGAATGACTGCTAACAGCAACTGGTGTAATAAAGTAAATGATCTCCCAAGGAGGAGTTGCCAATCATGTCCTGGAATAAAGAGTCATTTTAATTTGTAGGCTTTCCAACTCATGATATCTGCGCACCTGCCACCTCTACCCTCAATTAGGAAATTGCTTCTTGGCCTCACCCAAAGGCTTATCAGAGTAAGAAAGCCTCTTTATGCAAATATTCCAGCTGAAGTGGACATCTAGAACTTCTAATGCAGTGAGGCTGTTTATAGAGGGTGACTGAGGGTTCCCTTGAGAAAGGAGAAATACATGGGGTGTCTGGGTGGCTCGGTCGGTCAAGCCTCTGACTCTTGATTTCAACTCAGGTCTTAATCTCAGGGTTGTGAGCTCAAGCCCGGAGTTGAGCTCCAGGCTAGGCATGGATCCCAGTCAAAAAAAAAAAGGGGTGGGGGTGGGGTGGGGGGGGGGGGAATACAACCCTCTAGTTCTTAGGAAGTATGTAGATTTTATATTTTAGTTCACGTATAATTTCATGGATGTGGCTTATATGGATAATAAAACTACCGCTTTCCAAATTCCACCCAATAAAGCCTCTGGCGGAACATACCCATTCTTTCAGCAAATCCTATTGGTGTTTCCTGCTAAATGTATCCAAATTCCAACCACCTGTTGCCTTTCCTCTATGTTCGAGGCTGGCTTTGGTCCTTCCCCATACCCTATTCCACATTGCAGCCTGCCTCCTAGTCCTCTGTCCTGTAGAGCCTGGCTTTTCTCCTTCCTCTCCTTCCTTAACTCACTCCACTTTGTCCTATGTCAAGATTACCAGATATACTTTTTTTTTTTTTTTTAGCTCATTCGACATTTTTTTGTCCTGTTATTTTATGGCCTGCTATACAATATCCTCTCACGTGAGTGCACCCTTACATGCCCTGTATTATTTCTACTCTTGATTCTGACATTTCTTACAAAGAAATGTGTCTTTTTAAGAGCACATTCCTTATTAACAACCCTCCTATTATAATGTAGTTGGACAAATTCCACAAAAATGTCTCATCCACATTCTGGTAATAAAGAGTCCATTTGACCTCTTAGAGAATTTTTAATAGAAGGACTTGAACACGTATGAACATACTCCAGTGGAGATCCTTCTGAGAAGTGTGTGATGGTCGCAAAGCCCTTTTGTTCAAGTGCTTCTTACGCCCTCTTCTTTAGGGCTGTTTTGTATATCAGCAACCTGAGTGCCTGGCCATTCAAGCACGGCTGGGATAGCGGCCTCTTAAAACATGAATCCGTGTCTAGGCAATAGATTTGAGAGGAATAAATGATTGCCATTTTTCTTCCCAGGAAAGGAAGAAAATAGCTTTTTGTGGAAGCCCCAAATATGCTCTTTCCCAAACAGGTCATGGTCATTTGGGGTTACCCCAAGCTCATTAAAACCCAGAGCTAGACCTGTAAATCTCTTGCCCTGTCCGTCTCTCAAGGAGAGATAAAGGGACCAGATCAGATTCTTTCTCATCCTACTTCCTACCAGTTCACCCCGAAAAGCCCCAAACTGGTTTGATTCAGACTCAGCCAAGGGAACCTACTCTGATTCCATGGCCCCCTTTCTGCCCTGTCATTCCCCCTCCTCCCTTCGCACATCCGCTCCTCTTTGACTATATCTGAAATCTCTTTCACAAAGGATTTTAAAAATCGAAGCAAGCTAAGCACATATGTGCCCGACATAGTTTTGTGTGAATGACTTTCAATTAAAATGCAATCACTCAGTCCCCAACCAGGTTTAAAGGGCTGATATAGATTTGGTTAGTACGTCATGACCGGGAGACCAATAAAAAGAACATAAGGGCTTTGTGCAGTCATCCTGGTGGGCGAAAAGGGCCGACGAAGAACAGGCTGGAGACCCTTTGCAAACTTCTCGATTTTGCCTAAGGCAGGTCCTGTTTATCTTTAACGGAGTGGGGGGACAAATATAAATGCGGCACCTGGTTTTTGTGCTTGGCAGCTGCAACCTCAGAAGCCCTGTCTCATATGATTTATGAAAATGTACTTTTCTTCTTTTAATGTGTGCTTGACTTCATACAAAGGAGCATTTTCCCCCCTGAAGATTCATTAATGAAGGTTACGCCATAGCCTTAAAAAAGAAACGCAGATGAAATGTTTAATTATTTACGATTGAACATATAGAACATTTGCCTGGTTTGCACAGCTGAAGATATAATTAGAGGTTCCTAGAGAGAGAACGGGCTGAGGGTGTGCAGAAATTTCAAACATATTAGAAAGAAAATTTCCCCCAAATTGCTCACAAATGTGAGGGATTAGTCCATCTACCTGGGGCTCTCTGAAATTCCGTGATTGAGTAGCTGAGAAAGAAAAGATTGCTTCCTTTCTCAATGCCATTTTGTTGGACGTTTTTAACGAAGTAGCAAATTTGTAGCTCAATAGGAAAAGCTCCCCGACAATGTATTAGAATTTATCATCCCAGCCCATGTATCCAGCTACTTCATTTTTTAGATTATCGCACTTCCCTCATTCGTAGAAGTATGACTAATGCAAATACCTTTGCAGACACCTGCATGCTGTTTTCCTGCATGTTCATGATGGCTTCGGAGATCTTGACATCTATTGGGTCCATGACAGACTCAATGTTGAATGGTCCTTCCAGTCGCTCTGCCACCAAGAGCATCGCATCTGTTAAAGTACAGGAACATGATTTATATGAGAACAGAGGGTTCCGGGTGGTTAACCTGTGCTTAAACAGTTCCAACACAACTGGTTGAAAAATAACCATTCACTCAAAATTTTTACTTGATTGTATATAATCTGAAATGGGATGGATGACTAAATATCAAAGCAGTATTTTATGTTTTTATTTCATTTGAAGATTTAAACTTATTTTACATATATAAAAACAGGCTTAAACATGAGAAAATCAGTTCATATTAACATTGTTGAATGTCTCTATCCCACGTGAAGTTAAACCAAAAGAACAAAATTAAGAACAAAATGATATTAGGTCAGGAATCAGCTACATTTCAAACATGGAGTCTAGGCTCTTCTTCTGGGGGATGAGGAAAATTGAGAAAGTTGGAGAAGTGCCAGCATGTGGATTGGGGTGCAAAAATGTCGAGACCCTTTCAAACCTATTTAAGATGCATGGAGCATTTCTAGATAATCCAAGAACAGACCTGTCCTTACTTTATGTCCTTCCGTCTTAGCCCTCTGGCATCCTTTGGAGGATAGAGATATGTCTCTTACTTGGTTTTGTATGTTCAAGGCTTATTATGGTGCCTATCACATTGTAAACGCTCAACAAATATTTGTGAAATGAAATTGTGCTGAACTGAACTTCTGCTTGCGAAGCTTTAATTTTCTGGAGAAGATAGTCCTAATGATATGTTGGCAGGAGGTCTGCCTGAGGAGATGATAGCCCTGAGTTCTGGGCCTTGCGCCATCAATAACTAGCAGAACACCTGCGGGGAGAAAGCTTCTGAGCTTATCTGGCCTCAGACTGTTGGGGTGCTGATGAGGAGTCTCTCAGGGTCGATGGCGAGGGACATTCGCCCATTCTTGTGCCCCTGAAAACTGGCTCCCTTCTGTCTTTCATGTTCAGGGCACAGTTTGGTAACCTGCTTCCAGGTTGTCGAATAGAACTTTCTGGGACGATGATAATGGGACTCTTGAAACTTACCATGTGACTAGTGTGACTGAAGAATCAAACTGTTAATAAATTAGTTTGCTTTTAATTAATTTAAATGTAATTTTAAAAATATTTTATTTATTTATTTGAGAGAGAGACAGAGCAGAGGAGAGAGGCAGAGGCAGAAGCAGACTCCTTACTCACAGGGAACCCAATGCGGGACTCGATCGCAGGGCAGATCATGACCTGAGCAGAAGGCAGATGCTTAACTAACTAAGTGAGCTACACAGGTGCCCTAATTTAAATATAATTTTAAATATTTAATTGAGACTAGTGGCTGCCATATTAGACACTGCAGCCTATACTTTTTTTTTTAATTAATGTATAATGTATTATTAGCCCCAGGGGTACAGGTCTGTGAATCGTCAGGCGTACACACTTCACAGCACTCACCATAGTACATACCCTCCCCAGTGTCCATAACACAGCCACCTATCCCTGCTCCCCAACCCCGAGCAACCCTCAGTTTGTTTCATGAGATTAAGAGTCTCTTATGGTTTGTCTCCCTCCCGATCCCATCTTGTTTCATTTTTTCCCTCCCTACCCACCACGACCTCCAGTCCTGCCTCTCAAATTCCTCATATCAGAAACAGCATATGATAATTTTCTTTCTCTGATTGACTTATTTCCCTTAGCATGATACCTTCTAGTTCCATTCACGTTGTTGCAAATGGCAAGATTTCGTTTCTTTTGATGTAGCCTAGACTTTTAACATACAGATTCCAATCTTAGATTTCAAGTTTTTCCACTGCTAAAGCTCTTGGGAGCCAATCTTAAAACACTTTCCTTCTTTCAAAATAATACATGTTTATTATCAAACACTTACAAAATACAGAAAAAAAAAAAACCCAACAACAAAGGAGAGAAATACACCCATAATGCCACTTCCCAGAATAACACCCGGGATAGTTTGCTTTTTTTCTTCTATGCATAAATATTTTAAGCATGCAACTGGAAATATACCATCCATATATCATATAATTTGCTTCCTAACTGTATTATTAATGTGAAATGCTGTTTATAGTAGTTATTTTATAGTTTTAGCACCAAGAAACCAAACTTTATTTTTATTACATATCCAGCTATGCATGCTCAGTCAAGGTCCAACATCAAAATCTTTTCAGAATTACAAGTAGTTTCCAATTAGGCTGATTAGAAACCTTTTAAGAGGTGAATTCTTGTAAGAAGGATACAGTACTCTCTCGGAAGCAAAGATAATATTTCTGAAGAGCACGGGGTTTTGTGCACAGTATCAGCTTTCACAACACCCACTGGCCATCTGCACCCGATCCCAGAACCGAGCCTCCGCTCTACCCCCATAAAATGTTCCCAGAGTGAATGCACTCAGGGAGGTCCCTCTAGTCCACACGTATCCCAGGTACTCTGTCCCATAGCATTCTTACCACGGGAAAGATTTTGAATGTGAACAGACTCACAAAGAACCCCTAACAGCAAATTTTTTTCCCCCTTAGATAATGCAAACTTCTCTGTGTACATCACAGCACGATCTTATAACAAAAGTAACAATTTCTCTGTGGCTTACAGACCCAGTTATCTGGCGGTGCGGACAGAGGATACCTATTGCGAGGTTGTAGTATTTTGATCTTAGGTTTTTCCCTTGAAAGATTTAAAAGGTGGCTAACTGTTGTCTGAGAGCTAATCTGTTTCTTTTACATCTCCATATGTGTTTTGTATCTTTATTAAAAATAATCCCCTTTCCCGTTAGACTTTACAACAGGTTTTTTTATGACAATTAATTATGATGAATTAGCAAGATTCTCTAGATGGGTGCATTCTGCTAGGAGAATCCAGAAAACTCGTAGGGGAAAAAGACTTGGCCTGATGGAGTTATTCAACAAATGCACTGAAAGAAACTGAAACCATGGGTCCCTTAACTTGGTGTTTTACAGACATATTTGCATAAATCATAAGACAAAGCATACTGGCCAGTCGTATATTCTTCCGACATGAATGGGCTGACTTGAGGCAGTGCTAAGTTTAACTCTCTGGGAAATCTGAGAGCCACTGTGCTCTCTGCAGTAAAGACAAGTGTAGTGGACTTACTGTAGAGTCCCAGTTTTGAAATTACAGGGTCCTCTCATAAAGCAGGGAGGTTTTTCTGTTTAGTGATTTCAGTCTTTTTGTCCTGGTTCCTTTCCCAACACAGTGCTGGCCTGTTAGGTTTCTGGGTCTGCAAACACATCTTATCTTTTTAGACTCCATCATGGTAAAACTGCTCAGGGCGAGTTTCTTCAGATCACTTGCCTATGGGGCCTTGGAAAAAGGCAGTCTGACTGATGATCCTGCATGTTAAACCTAAGCAAATGATCACATTTACTCAAATTGCTTGCTCCTAGATTTCCACGTTCTTCTTCTTCGTCGTCTTCTTTAAAAGATTATTTATTTATTTACTTGAGAGAAACAGAGACGGGCAAAGGAAGAAGGAGAAGCAGACTTTCTACTGAGCAGGAAGCGCAACCAGGGGCTTGATCGCAGGACCCTGGAATCAGACCCTGAGCGATAGGCAGATGCTTAACCAACTGAGATACTCAGGCACCCCACAGATTTCCATTCTTTATCTCAATTCACTTACTTTGTTATAAAGCCCAACTTAAGATGACACACTTTTGATGTCGGTAAGTATCTATTTTCTTTTAATTTAGATCAGCAGAATATGTTACTTTAAGCTGTTATGTGGTTTAGGCTATTACTAATGATGTATGTACTAGTTTACATATATAGTGTATACTAGTTTATGTATTATATATTTATATTATATATTCTTTATATTTAATACATTTATTTATATATTGTTTATATATAATATATATAAACGAAGTGATCATTTTTCAATATATATGTATCAAATCATTATGTTGTATACTTTATAAATATATATTATATATAAATTAGTATAGATATACACACACACTAACTATAAACATATATTTACTGGGGCACCTGGGTGGCTCAGTGGGGTTAAGCCTCTGCCTTCGGCTCAGGTCGTGATCCCAGGGTCCTGGGATCGAGCCCCACATCGGGCTCTCTGCTCAGCAGGGAGCCTGCTTCCCCCCCACCCCTCTCTGACTGCCTCTCAGCCTACTTGAATCTCTGTCTGTCAAATTAATGAATAAGATCTCTAAAAAAATAAACAAACCCCCCCCCCCCATATATTTACTAAGTAAATTAAATTCTCTTTTGAAGACTCAAAAGTCAATGTAGAGCCTCCAAATCTCAGAATCATTAGTAGGAGTAGTAATGTGCATATAGTTAACGATACTATATTTTACACTTAAAAATTTGTTAAGGTAGCTTTTATGTGATGTGTTTTTTACCAAAATAATAATAATGGAAAAAAGCAGTAATGATTATTATACTCATCAACTATAGAAGTGGAGAAAAGGCAACACTTCTACACTGTTGGTGGGGACATAAGCTGGCGCAGCCACTATGGAGAACAGTATAGAGTTTCCTCAAAAGATTAAAAATAGGCCTACCATATGATCCAGCAATCCCATTTCTGGGAAACCAAATCACCATCTTGAAATATATCTGCAGCCCCATGTTCACTGCAGTATTATTTATAATAGCCAGGTCACGGGAACGACGGAACTGTCCATCAACATATGCATGGATAAAGATGTGAAATATGCATATCATTCAGTCTTAGAAAAGGAAGAAATTCTGCCATTTGCAACAACATGGATAGACCTTGAAGGCGTTATGTTAAGTGAAATAAGTCAGAGAAAGACAAATACTATATGGTCTCAGTTATATGTGGAATCTTAAAAAAAAAAAAACCTGAACTCATAGATACGGAAAATGGATTAGTGGTTGCTAGGAGCAGGGATTAGGAGGTAAGAGAAGTGGGTGGAGGAGGTCAAAGGGTACAAACTTCAGTTAATATTCCTGGGAATGTACAGCCTCGTGACTGTAGTTAACAATATTGTTTTACATATTGAAAGTTGCAAAGAGAGTAGATCTTAAAAGTTCTCATCACAAGAAAAAAATGTGCAACTGTGTAATGGATATTAACTAGACTTATTGTGATGATCATTTTTCAGTAGATATCCATGTATCAAATCATTATGCTGTACACCTTGGACTAATACAATGTTACACATCAGTTATATCTCAATAAAAATGAAAACAAAATAAAAACACATCTCCTTAAGAAACAAATCATCCCTCTGCCAAGTGTTGTTCTAAATATACATGACAGGACTCCCCAGGGCCACAAAAGGAAAAGCAGATTTTCAGAAAACACTTCCAGTATTTTGCATTTTGCTATTAAGGGGCAGGCTTATAGCTCTTTGGGTCTATAGGTCTTTGGGAGTCTAGATACATTATGGAAGGAGAACATGGCAGCAAGACCAGAGCTGTTCAGTCCTGGGACTCCATTCCATGTATGCCTGGAAGCCAATGGCCAGTCTCCCTGGACCCCAGAACTCACATGGTAAGAGGGTCCGCATAGCCCACTGAGCAGCCAGCAGCATCCCTGCCTGACTGCTTAGCTCCCCACTGGCTGGGCAAGGCTGTCACCAGATCAGGAAAACCTTCCCTCTTCTTTGGGGCTGAAGGAAACCATCCCTCTCTCTCCCCCCAGTACCTTTATGATACCAAGACAGTAATTGGTTAAGTTTCTCTGCAATCAGTTAAATCACAACATAGTCATAACTTACTCCAGAGGCTGCCATCCTACGCTGTCTTAATTACCTCCATGCCTTTTATATTGTGAAATATTTGGAACATTATTTTTAACTGTGCTCTTGGAGCTGTTATCTATGGCCAATTAAGCCAGGTCTGTCCTGGCGTGTCTGCTAATGATCAGCTGATCTTTCTGCACATATTTCCTGTGCCGGCAGAGTTTGGATCTCTTTAAACAAAGGACTGTTGTCTTGCTCCAGCAGCATCCATAACTTCTGTTTCTAAGTGGAGGTGAAGTTTAGACGAGTTCTAGAAATAACTGGTATCACAGGACAAGGTTCTGAGGCGCAGAGCTGCGGTGACTGTGTTAGGACAGGAAGTGTGCGTTGCAGCTCAGCTGGAAAGGTGCACATTCAAAGCTGAGGCATCAGGCTGCAGGCAAAGCTGCACCTCTGGGCCAAGGCATTTTGCTCAAGTAAGCACAGACTTTCCTATAAAGAGTAAGGAGACCTGCCTCTGGTTAGATGGAGGCAGGCGCTTGTGTTTCCATCTAGGACCCTCTATTCAATGCCAGAGACATAACAGAGGCCACAGAGTCCCATTCTGTTCATCATGACCATGTCTCCCTGATAGCAGTGGCACGAGGAAACAAACCAGAGAGTGTCTGGGAAGTTGGTAGCACAGTGCCTGGAGTACGATGAGCTCTCCACAAACGTTAGCTAATCCAAGGCACTTCCGGGTGGAAGTGGAAAAGAGAGGACCAACTTGCAAGAAATTTTGGTCGAAGTGCTGACAGCAGTTGATGCGAGGAGGAAGAGAGTACATACAAGGCACGGGGCTGACTTGAAGCTGTGTAGCTGCTGCTCTTTTGTACGCTAAATCAATGTCTTGATAATAGCTGCTTTGTGATGGATGAGTTCATTACTGAGAGATACAAGACTGTGTTCTTTCCTCAGGATGCGTCCCTCTGCCAGTGAATGATGATTACAAAGTCTCGGATGCCTTTCCTATTGAGGGGTGGGGTTTATGCCCCATGCCCTTGAATTTGGGGTGGGGGCAAATTCACTGACAGTGCACAATGGAAGGGACACTGTCTGTTTCCAGATAGGTACTGAAGAGACTAGAATTTCCACTTTTGATTTCTTGTGAGACTCTATTCGGAGCTGGACTGGTCGTGTGTGGGCACTCAAGTGACAGTCTTGGTTGGGTCCAGATTTCCAGTCAGCCTTCCTGTTGCAGACAGAATATCTGTGCCTCCCCTCCCCCAAACTCACATGTTGAAAACCAGTCTCCAAAGTGATGCTACTTGGAGGGGGACTTTTGGGAAGTCATTAGGACGTGAGAGCTTCTTGGCCCCTTCCATCATGTGAGGACACCGCAAGAAGATGGCTGTGTATGGAAGGAAGCAGGCTTACACCAGACGCCACATTTCCTGGTGCCTTGACCTAGGACTTCATAGGCTCCAGAATTGTGAGAAATACACGTTGGCTATTTAAACCACGCAGATTCTGGTATTTTTGTTATAGCAGCCCCTATGGGGATAAGACAGCTGCAATAGTGCCAGACATATGAGTGAGGTAGTCTAGGACCTTCCAGACCTATCTCCCAGTGGATTGCTATCTAGGGACCCCAGCCAACACCGTGGGGGTGGAGGGGGGAGCAGCAGAATCAGCGCCCTGAGTTGTACTTGAATTCCCGACCCACTATACTGTGATTTGTAATAATAAGGTTGTTATTTTAAGCTGTTAAACTTGGGGACCATTTATTTTGCAGCAAAAGGAAACCAGAGTGACTAAATATTTATAATATTTATAAAAGATTCAGATATTTTTCCAATATTTGTTTGACGGAGACCTAAATAGTCAGAATTCTAGTCGATTAATATTTGACCAATTTAACATTTATGATATAACCCTAGTTGACAGATACTGAAATGGTCAAAAAAAAAAAAAAGTTGCCCTCAAGGGAACATACAAAAGGAACTTGCTCTAAGTCTGCAAAGCACCACGGTTCACCAAATACACACCAGCTAGCCTCAGATTAGGATATATGTTTCTCCTGGGATGTGAGCATGAAAGAGATCAAGTGAGAGAGAAAGCAGGTTTGGAAAAAGGCAAATATTCTGACTTTTTTTTTCTAAGTATTTGACTTTATGAAGAGCAAAAGCTCTGACACAGGAGCTAGACATTATCTCTCATCTTTGGATGGCACTGGATTAAAAACTATCCCGCTGCAGGCACTGCTACATGTTTATGTTCCTCTAAGATAGAAATATTCAGTAGGATTTCCTACAATCAGATATATATTTTTAATTTATTTCTTGAGAAAAGGAGATGTAACATCAGAAATGATCTTACTTAGGGCTCCTGATTTTAACCTAGAAGGGAATGATTTTCAAAATGTTTTAGAGATGAGAAGAGAAGGCCTTTCTTTTTAAATGAGGTGTTATCAGCCCTTTCCTAAATAGCGATGGAGTAGAAATGACCTTGAAAATTCAATGGAGGAAATTTGGGGGAAACAGGTGAGGGTAGCCAAAAGGCAGAGACTTTCAGTTACAAGATATTGAGATCTGGGGGTATGGCAATTCTAGCTAACAATACGTACTGTTTTGTATACTAGAAAGGTGGCAGGACAGTTGATCTTGAAAGTTCTCATCAGACACACAAAAAGGGTAACTATGGGAGGCAATGGAAGTGACCTTATTGTGATAATCATTTTGTCACATACGCATGTTATCAGATCAACACGTTGTACACCTTAAACTCACCCAGTGTTATATGCCAGTTATATTTCCAAAAAGTATATATATATATTTTTTAAAAAGAATGCTAAGAAAACAGAGGACATTTAATCCAAATAAGCTCAACCTGACATAATCAGTATTTGTGACTTGCTCAGGACTGTCCCCGTATCACTGTGGACTCATGGGTAGGAGGGGATACGGAAGCCTGCACACTGGTCACATTCATGGTGGGTGGGAGCTTTCTAAAGGGACAAAGATGAAACACAGGAACATTAAAACAATTTTTTCTCCCTTTGAGAGAAGTCCGAATTAAGATAACACCTTCCTTTCAAAGTTCTCATTAAATCGTTGAAATTTGTCCTAATAGTCTGCTTTTTGAAAAATGAAATCTATAAGCACAATCTATTGTTTCATCAGAATTCCATAGTGACCGATTTTGGTTTTTCTTTACAAATCTTGTTCTCCCTCTTCCATCTGCTGCACCCCCGTCTTAGCTTAACCGAGATGTTTTCCCCGCTGAGAAGCAGACAAAAGAACTAAAAAAAAAAAAAAAAAAAAAGGAATAAAAATATGAAGGCATTGTTAAAGAACCCTAATAAATTCATCCTTTGGCATGCAGTAACTCATTAGAATAAAACAAACAAATAAACAAAAAACCACCCTGGCTTCAGTGTTTATATCTAGGCTCATTTATGCCGTTGGATGGATGTAATGAGAAGGCGGCTCTGCTTTCTGCCGTGGCTCGCTGGAGCCCGGCGCGTGGAGTACATGTGCCCTGTGCTTTCACCCCGATCGATTCATTAAAATGCTCATGAGATCTTGGAGGGCCAAGTGTTTCCCGAGATGCCTCGAAAGAGCACGGGGATGGGGGACAGAGAGAGAATGCCAGGCAGACAGGAGTACCTGGGAAGGGGTGCCGTGAGAGGGTAGAGAGTGGGTGCTCACCTAGTCAGAAGGGCCATGTCCTTCTCAGAGCTGATTTTTTTTTTAAATTTTTGTTTTTGATTTTTTAAAGGCAATTCTGTAGTGAAGACATTTTGACTTTTAGAATCCTGATTCAGGAGAAGCCCAAGCAGAGCGTTATTTTCCCTTCTCTGGACTGCATTTCTTTCCACGCTAATCTCTAGCTAATCTCAAGTGGAGCTTCAGACTTTGCAGCTCTGTAATCTCTTCTTTGATAGTGCTAGAAGAACTGCCTTTAAAAATGCAAATCAGATGAGGTCATTGCCTTCTCCTGAAGGTTGCCCCTGCCTTCTGGAGAAAGTCGGAAGCTCTTAGGCAGGCTAGGAAAAGCCCCGTGTTATTGGTTCGTTCCTGCCCCCCCCAGCAACCTTGTCTACTACCTCCCCTGTTGGCCCTGTCCCTTGCAAGGGGGACCCCCTCCCAGAGTTCCATCAGAGCTCTGAAAGTGACATTTGGTGACCCAGGTCCCACACACAGGTAATCCATCCTGAAATCAATGGCCGATCACATATCCTATATGCTGCCTCGTTCTCATGATAACCTGCTGAAGAACTTCCAAGGGTTCAAGTCCAAAAAGAGATGCATAATCACAGACTCCCTCCCTTGCTTCAAATTCATTCCTCACTACTCAACATGTCCTGTGGTTTCCTGCTGTTACAAATACTGCCACGGTGAGTATCCTTGAACATCCTTCATTCAACACATGTGCTAGTAAGTCTGTTGATTAAGTCTTAGAAGTTCACCTGCTAGGGATGCCTGGGTGGCTCAGTTGGTTAAGCAGCTGCCTTCGGCTCAGGTCATGATCCCAGCGCCCTGGGATCGAGTCCCACATCGGGCTCCTTGCTCAGCAGGGAGCCTGCTTCTCCCTCTGCCTCTGCCTGCCATTCTGTCTGCCTGTGCTCGCTCTCTCCCCCTCTCTCTCTCTGATAAATAAATAAAATCTTAAAAAAAAAAAAAAAAAGAAGTTCACCTGCTAGGTCGAAGATATTTTGGCATTTAAAATTTTGATAGTGCCAAAGTTCTCTCTATAAAGACTGTACCTGCTTACATTCCCGATGGCAATACTC
Organism: Mustela nigripes; assembly: GCF_022355385.1. Lineage (NCBI taxonomy): Eukaryota > Metazoa > Chordata > Mammalia > Carnivora > Mustelidae > Mustela > Mustela nigripes. The sequence continues at coordinate 69,381,694 of NC_081571.1, read as the reverse complement.
GACAGCATCTGATTCTTTAGGCCTCAAACTTTTTGACGTTGTTAAGATCAAACGGTTGCACGTTTGCCAGTCTGATAGGGTAAGAATTCGGCACCTCCATGTAGTTTTGACTTGAGTTTCCCTCATTAGAATTAAGGGTGAACATCCTTGAATATGTTTAGATACCATTTCTACTGCTTTTCCCCTTCATATTATGTGTTCATGCATTTTTCTGTTGGGTTACTAACTCATATTGATATGAGGAAATTTCTGCTGCCCAAAAAACAAACAAACAAACAAACAAACAAACAAATCCAGTAAAGAAGTATGATTTTTCCCTCACTCGTTGCTGTTTATTTTTTGGCTGACTTCATCGTTCTCCGCTATGCAAAAATTTTAAGTTTTTGAAAGTCCAATTTTCCATTCGTTTGTTTAAATTTTCTTGGTCTTGTGTGATATTATGCAAGCTTTCTGCTTTCCACGTTCACCTCTCTGAACCTACTCTACTTCCACTCACCTTTTTTGCTTACTAGCTTCTCTGCTGTTCTGTGAACATAGGCCAGGTGCTCTCCTGTCTCATGGCTCGTGCGTTCATGGTTTGCCCTCTCTTCCTTGAATACACTCCCCCTGCATACCTTATTTTCTGTTGGTCTCCACTCAATGCCACCTCTTAGAAAAACCTTCTCTGAAGACCCTACAAACTTCCGAACACTCTTATCTGATTGCTGTATTCTTTTTTTTTTTAAGATTTATTTATTTGTCAGAGAGAGAGAGTGCAGGCACAGGTGCAAGCAGGGGTAACAGCAGGCAGAGGCAGAAGCAGGCTCCCCGCTGAGCAAGGAGCCCTATGTGGGGCTCAATCCTGGGACCCTGAAATCATGACCTGAGCTGAAGGCAGCTGCTTAACCGACTGAGCCACTCGGGCGTCCCTGATTGCTGTATTCTTGACAGCAGTTAATACTTGCTGAATTATTATGTGTATATTTGCTATGGTCCCTCTTTCCTCCACTATTTTGTAATCCTCAAGAGGGGATGGCTTTCATCTTTGTTGTCCCCTTCTGTAGTGCCAAACCTAGAACAAGACTAGGGTCCAAAGAGTTATGAAATGGAACATTTGTTAAAAAAAATTATGGAACAATTTTTTAAAAATCTCTCTGTATTTTCTTCTGGAAACTTAAAAGCTAAGTTACTCTCCTCTTCCCTGCCTGAAAATTCCAGCTGTCTATTCCCCTGCCACGTGACCCATCACAAAAGCCTGCAAAACTTTATTAGCACTGGTCTGCAGGATGAATAGCCCCTTGGTGGCTTTTGATGTGTTATAAGGTAGATGAAGAGTTTCTGTGGGAATTTAGGATCTTATTGTACTTTTTTATTAGGTAGAAATAACTTTTTAGATCTTTTAGCTTGAAATTGAAAAGTATGGCTGGTTTTCTTTCTGTGAGAGGTCATTTCTAGGTTAATCTTAAAAAAAAAATAAATGCTGTTGACATATTTGCCTTTACCAAACAAGGTAAATCCTGTTCTATCTCAAGAGTCCAAGTTCACCATGAACTATCAAAACAATCTCTGTGATAAATGTCCTATTTCTTTCTTCCCTGTAATTTGTCCATATTCTCTAAGTACCAAGTTAATGATTTTTTTTCTTTTGTTAAGCCTGTACATTGTTTAGGTTCATAAAATATATACATACAAAACAGACCATGACAGAAGTCAGATCTAGCCAGAGAAATCAGTACCACAAAGTGAAGTAAATCACAGAAAATGGAAAATGAGCCAATTAAAAGCAGTTTAAAATAGTGCGTAGATATTTGATACAAAAATAAAACAGGGACAGACACCCAGAATAATTACAGTAACTGAAGAACTTAAGCCAAATAAAAGAGAATTTAATGAAGATAACTGTTTACTTTGAAACCAAATCCAGGAAGAGGAGGAGAGAACAAATATACAAACTGATCTAATTCTGAAACCAGCGCAAACAAAGAGGTTTATTTTGCTTCTACACTGTAAAAGGAAATGCAAATTGTGGGAGAAATAATTCCCCAGTACTCCCAGCACAGTACAGAAATTGGAATCTCCAGGACTCATTTTCTGATGTTGGTTTCTTGTTAGCAGAATGATACATTGCGTTTCATAAAAATGTAATATATTCATGGCAGCATCATCTCAATGCTGTATTATAGCTTTGAGATGTTTAGTTACATCACAAGCCAGAAAGAGTGGGCCTTGTAAATCATGAATTTGATGGACATCAAAGTGTATACTACCAACCATAATCCTTTATTTAAATTTTTATTGCTGATTCTTCATATGAATAATTTTTTTATGTCATTTGTAGCTAGGAACGTTCCAATAACTCATATCAACCTAACTGTCTTTGCCTTGATGAATCATAGGGTTAAGGGACAAAGAATTCTTCAAGATCTTTCTCACAGAAGAACTACATATCTTTACCTTTATATTTTTGGTGGCTCCACAGGGTTTTGGTAGCTGGTGGATTGATTTGGACCAACTAGTTGGTTTTATAGTTTAGGAAACAAGAACCCAAAGAAGAAAAACAGCATTCTGTCGACCAAAACCTTTGTTCTCTCTCCCTCTATCCAATATACTGGGCATTGAAATTGCTCAAATAACATCGATGTGCTTATGTACTATTTTGTTACTCACTAAATTACGAGTTCTTCACTTTTAAAGAGAATATTGAAAGAGAAACCATACGTGATCAAGATAAAGCCTTTCTGTCCTAAGATTTTTCTCCTTCCTTCTTGGTTGCAATTAAGCTTTTCTGTAAGCTTCCCTCAGGGACTGTGTTCTTTCAGTATGGGCACCATGGTCCTGCATTGTCCTTGACAAAATTATAAAAAACACTCACATAGAGTCATAGGCTCTGTGACCCGGGGCAAATTACTTCACTATTGTGATCCTTGGTGTCCTCTGTTATCATGGGAGCTCTGCCTCTGTCACTGCGGAGTTAGATGTAACACTGGGCCCACAGCATAACAAATTTTTGTTATTATATTATGATTATCATATCTTTACGGAGACATGAGTCCTTCCATTTCCCAAACAAATTAATACTGAAGGTTTAAGTTCACCGTCATCCATGAAGTCATAAATCCTTTTACTGAAAGAGGACGATATCTGATCTGACCCTTTTATTTTACTGACCCTTTCATGTCACTGAGTCCCAGGGGCACAGGAGTCTAGTGACCGGGCTGGGTACAATGGCAGGGATGTGACCACTGGCTAGTTCTTTCAACAAGCTCCTTCTGCTCCATCATACTGATTCCTTCTGTACAACCCGCCAACCTATCATTAAGAAACATAACCCGTGAAAGCAGCTCGGGTGTCGATAAACTAAAAAAGTCCAAACTTTTTGCCAGTATATTGCAGTTAAAGCAATTCTCCTATTTCTCCCTCCTTTGCCCTAAAAGTTAATAAAGCAAATAACTCCAGAGACCATTTGTTCCTGCAGCACAAGGGCTTGCAACCTACATGGAATGAATCACAAACCTCTCCCAGAACCAATAAAAAATAAATAAATGAAAAGTCAGGTGCGTTGTCAGAATTCCCTGCTGGGTCTGAACGGAGTGATTAGTGAGTGATTCAGCAAGCAATGGGAGCCCTTCTCTCCTACTCGTGTGTACTGGTATTATTAAAAAAAATATATATATTTTTATTATTTTGTTGCTCAGTGCCATGTGAAGCAAAAGGAAAATGAAAAAAATAAAAAAATAAAAAATAAAAAGAGCAGTCTGCCCTGTATCATGGGTCACTAGACCTAAAGAAAAAAAGCTGGACTGTTTAAGAAAAGAAAAGAAGAAGAAGAAGGGAAAAAAACAAAACAAAACAAAAGCCTCATTTTGGGAGGTGATGACTTCATCTCTTCTCATCTCTGATTTGCCCTGTGAAATGGCAAGATAACTTGATTATTTCTTCTGTCTCTACATCTTGTTTCAAGTTATCTTCAACATACACTCCGTGGTGAAGATAAAGAACATTTTCTAACCTGGTTGAGGAGGGAATGAGGCGGGGAGAAAGAGAGAGGGACAGGGAGGGAACGGGAGGAGGAGAGAGAAAAAGAGCATGAGAGAGAGAGAGACAAAACAGTCCATGATAAAGAAGGGAGGAGTGGGTACTTAGCATTTGCAGTGAGCTTGGGCCTGGAGCCTCGTTTTGTTTTTACGGGGATACCAAGCTATAGGAAATACTATGATTTCCTTTAACGATTGTAGAGGCTAAGATCCTAGAGGTGGAAGAGCATGGCCAAGGTCTCCTGGCCCGCAGGGGGGTTAGGATAGCTGCTGTTCCAAGTAGGCCAGAACTGACAGCAAGGAAGTACTTGAACTTGTCACTCTAGCCAAGACCTGCTTGAGTCTCAGGTAGATGGGCCAGAGCGTGTGTCTGTGCAGTTAACAAGGGAGAGGCAGCAGAGTCACTGGCTGCACCAGGGGCCTCAACACCGCACTCCTCTGGCCCTGCTTCTCCAGGAGGTGGCGTGGAGCAGACAAGTGTTCTTGGGGACTTCCAGCAGCTGCTCTGGCAGTCAAGCCGTGGTACACACTTTCTCTTTCTGGGCCTTCTCTTACTAGTGTTTGGGGAGTAGGCTCTTCTAGAACTTCTCACTGAAATGTAATCTCCTTGACTAGGGGAGTGCAGTGGTTTTTCTGCTCTCAGAACATGCATCTGACTGGGGAAGGAATACTTGACCCCAGCCATGAAATTAAAGGTAACTGTCCTTATTTGACTTCCAGGAAGATATAACTACTTTCTTATTAGATTTCTTTCTATGCTGGAGCACAAATTAGTTGAATTGGAGGGAAAGGTTTCAGGCAGTACTCACTCCCTTTTTATCATAAAATACCCTGGATCTCAACTCTGTTCCAACTGAGGAGTAGATATCCAACGGTATACTGGGCAGTTCCATTGAGTGCCTGTTTATGTATGTTTGTTATATAAAATTAAGGAAAAAGAAAAGAATAAAAAATCCTTTACCATCTACCAAGACAGAGACAACTATGGATAATATTTTGTGGTTCTTCCTTCCCAGTGTTAATTATAATATGAATAGTATTGGGGTCAGGCTAAATGTGGTTTTCCCTTTTAACTTTCAATTCAATAGCACATAGCTAGATATCCCCACTACAACAAGAAAACAACCCTTTTAGTGACTGCACGGTATTCTATGTCTTCAATGCATTCTAAATTTCTGTGACCATCCTACCATAGCAGGTTTTGTGGGTTCTTACTCAATTTTGCATTGCTATAAAATAAATACAGTTCCTACCTCTGAATTGTACCTAGTTCTTCTGATTACCAACTTAAGATAGAGTTCTTTAAATTGACAGCTTTTTATTCATTTAAGAAGTAAGTAAAACAGGGGCCCCTGGGGGCCTAAGTCAGTTAAGTAGTCAACGCTTGATTTCATCTCAGGTCATGATCTCAGGGTCCTGGGATTGAGCCCGTATCCAGTCCTGTGCTCAGCGAGGATCTGCTTGAGATTCTTTCTCTCCTTCCCCCTCTGGCCCTACCCCTGCTCTCTTTCTCTCTCCCAAATAAATAAATAAATAAATAAATAATACATCTTAACAAAAAAAGAGGTAGAACAAACGTTCATTTCTTTGATAACTACAAAAAGTTCAGACTTTAATAAGGAGAAATATTCTTCATATAGGAAACTAAATGAAAGCAAGAGAAATAGGTCTCATTCTACCCTTTCGTAGACCTTCTACATTTGAAAGGCAGACATTTACGATGATATTGCATTTTTATATTTAAAATTTCAAATTAAAGGAATTGTTTGTTTTCCCTTGCAGTTGTGTTTAAATGCATAAAAAGGAGACCCAGTTTCCATTACCTTCACCATAACCTGCAAGTGTATTCATTCCCATCTGTAAAGTTAAATGCTTCGGTTCACAGGTATTCCATGGGCATTGTAGCTCCAAAGTCATAAGGGTCTATAGCTCTAGACCATCTCAGTGGGAGCATTCTGGAGCACCTGGATCAGAGGGGACAAGCTCATGCGCAATTGGCCAAAAAACCAAAGAGCAAGGGGGCGGGGCCACTGGTCTAGGAGTCTGACCCAAGCAGCCAGCCAGGGCAGACAAAGGTGTTTGGTCAGCATCAGAGTGAAGGACAAGGGTGGCACGGCAGAAGAAAAGCTATGGGGTTGCAGATAAGATGTGGCCCATGGAAGCAAGCACAAGCTGTCCATGTTGGGGGGATGTAGAAGGAATGAGGAGATGTGTGCCCTACTGCAGAAAGACTTGGCTTTGACTTTTAGTTCCATTCTTAAGACCATTTCCTCTCAAAACAATGGTAAAGGAAAGAAAACTGGGTATAAAAAGGTAGGACTTTAGGTCAGAGGCCCCAAATCCAACTTGAAACTGCGATGCAGGGAAAGTGGGACTTTGAAATTTGGGGGCAGAATTAGCAAGCTGTGTGCATGGTCCTGTTAGATGATTGTGGACTCTTGAGTAGATGGGAAGGAAAGATTTAGGTATGGATGCAAAGAGGATCAGCAGGTTGTCATTGATTCAGACTGGAAGGTAAACAGGTGGTTCAGCTATTGCCTGGCAATCAGCTAACACTCACTTCCTACGTTCCCCTCAGGTGGTACCTGCAATATCTCGTTTAACCTTCAGATTGTTGGAGATAGATGCTCTGCTTAGCCACATCTTATAGAAAATCAGCTTAGTGAAACCAGAGTTTCCATATTGAGAATGAAGCCAGATGCCTACCCAAATCCATGAGATTCCAACTTCTAGGCTTATAACCATTACTATCTGTGCTTCTAAATGTTTAAAAAGATTTTTTTAAAAATAGACATACTCAAAAGGCAATATCCCAGAAATACTTGCTGAATTAATCAAAACATTACACTAATTTGCAAAATTTGAGAGATGCTCCTCATTGAGGCAAGTCTTTGTTATCTCGGTCACATAAAACATCCAATGTCGAAGGCCTTGATGTTTTCCTGGAAAATTCTGTCTTATTTTCTTTAAGTAGCTAGGTAAGGTTTTAAGATAAAAAGACTAAGACATAAATGACACTACAGACAAAAGGCTGATAGCCAAGATCTATAAAGAACTCCTCCAACTCAACACCCAAAAAACAAATAGTCAAGTCAAAAAATGAGCAGAAGACATGAGCAGATACTTCTCCAAAGAAGACATACAATTGGCTAACAGACACATGAAAAAGTGTTCATCATCATTATCCATTAGGGAAATTCAAATCAAATCCACATTGAGATACCACCTTATACCACTTAGGATGGCAAAAATTTACAAGGCGAGAATAAACAAATGTTAGAGAAGTTGTGGAGAAAGCGGAGCACTCTTTACACTGTTGGTAGGAATGCAAGTTGGTGCAGCCACTTTGGAAAACAGGGTGGAGGCTCCTCAAAAAATTAAAAATATAAGTGCCCTATGACCCACAAATTGCACTACTGGGTATTTACTCTAAAGATAAAGATGTAGTGAAAAGAAGGTCCATATGTACCTCAATGTTCATAGACACAATGTCCATGATAGCCAAACTGTGGAGAGAGCCAAGATGCCTTTCAACAGATGAATGGATAAGGAAGATGTGGTCCACATATACAATGGGTTATTACTCAGCCATCAGAAAGAATGAATACCCAGCTTTTGCATCAACATGGATGGAACTAGAGGAGCTTATGCTAAGTGAAATAAGTCAAACAGAGAAAGTCAATTATATGGTTTCATTTACTTGTGGAGCATAAGGAATAACATGGAGGACATTGGGACATAGAGAGCAGAAGTGAGATGGGAGAAACTGGAGTGGGAAATGAACCATGAGGGACTATGGACTCCAGGAAACAAACTGAGGGTTTTAGAAGGGAGGAGGATGGGGGGATGGGTGAGCCATGTGATGGGTATTAAAAAGGACAGAGATTGCATGGAGCACTGGGTATTATATGCAAACAATGAATCATGAGACAGTACATCAAAAACTAATGCTGTACTGTATGGTGACTAACATAATTTTAAAAAGACAGAGACAAGGGCGCCTGGGTGGCTCAGTGGGTTAAGCCTCTGCCTTCAGCTCAGGTCATGATCTCAGGGTCCTGGGATCGAGCCCCACATCGGGCTCCCTGCTCCGTGGGGAGCCTGCTTTCCCCTTCTCTCTGCCTGCCTCTTTGCCTACTTGTGATCCCTCTCTCTGTCATATATATGTATATCAGATATATATATATATATCTGATATATATATATATATATATATATAAGACAGAGACAATGTAGACTTGCTTACAGTAGAAATTAAAAAAAATCAGTATGAGTATCTCCTACTTGATGATAGAGTCAACATTCCAAAAATTGGTATTCAGTGCCTTCCTATTTGTATCCTTATCAAGGTAGAGAGATGAGTGCTGAGTTATTTCTGCTAACACACCTGAATTAACCATAAGACACCTTTGGGTATTTATAAATCAATAATACCACTGTTTTCTAAAGCAAACATGTATCTTGAAAACAGGCTCAGAGATCTTTCTGAGGAAGAGAACAGTAATTTGAGGCTACTGAAAGACAATGAATAGGTGATTTTAAAGATTTTTTTTTTTATTTGACAGAAAGAGAGATCACAAGTAGGCAGAGAGGTGGACAGAGAGGGGAAAGCAGGCTCCCCATGGAGCAGAGAGCCTGACGTAGAGCTCGATCCCAGGACCCTGAGATCATGACCTGGGCTGAAGGCAGGTGCTTTTACTGAGCCACCCAGGTGCCCCTGAATGGGTGAGTATAAAGAAAAAGCAAGGTGATATATTCTAGAAACAAATGTGTGGTCTGTCTATGCATATATAGTGTGTTGCTTGCTATGCTTTTCAAAAAAATGTGGTTATCTTTTAAATGTGACTGTAATCATATTCAATAAGCTTCCACAAACTCTTTTCCTCCGAAGTCTATGAGGCTCTGAATTCTGTAGTTAGGACCCATTTGCCTACCCTAAGAACCTCTTGGAGCTATCATTTAGAATTTAGCCAGGCAGAAGATGTACTGAGAGCCACCTGGTGTGATTATTTTCCATTCTTCCTGATCGTTGAGGATTTCAGATCAAGGTTTGAAGTTGCGACGCCATTGGCCTCTCTGCTGTTAGCTGTTTAACTTCATCTGTATTTAATTTTTGTTTCTTTCATATTTCTTCCTCACATATTCCCAGATGCCTTCGGGAAATGGGCCCATTTTGAATACATCACATAAATAAACGGCAATGGGGGAAGGCCTCTTCATTTTGAAAATGCCACACTGCACAACGACTGAAAGGAAGGTTCATTGAGTAATATTAGCTGCATTTCTATGGGAGCCCTGTAAGTGCTTTTTTCCCAAAGCACTTAACATAGCAAAATTGCCTCACTCATCATAGCAAAGCAGTCACCTTTAGACTGGAACACGATGCTGTTTTTCAGGATGGAGTAACACTTCAGATGGGATGGGAAATGAAGAAGAATTCTGTGTCGAGTAGCAATGGTAGGGAAATTTAAGCAGGAAGAATAAAATTACTTATTTGGAATTGGGTCAGAACTCTAAGACTAACGGCTACCCTGATAGCAGACTATTCTGAGAAAGCTGCTGGATATTTATTGAATAAACCCATTCTGGCAGAAAGATGTGTCTCTCGTATGTATCTAGATGGTATACATTTATCCCTTTTTCTTCAAATATATTTATTATGTAGAGGTTTTAAGTATATTTTTAAAAATTGACCTAGAAAGTGTGTATTCATTCTTCAAAGCTTACATTAGACTGTACATTTACTGACCTTATTCTATATACATCCATATCAATAAACCTAAATCCAGTGTCCAAGAAACTAATGCTTTCTAAACCTTATCACAAAATAGAATTTTCTGAACAGCCAGCCTCTTCCCTTTCCTCCTAAATTGTTCACTCTTTCATACAAACACCTGGGCTACAAGAAGACTGGGTCTGGGCTTACATTTTTTGGTTTATTTGTTTATTGAGAAGAGAGGGGCTTTAAAAAAATATTACTTTATTCTAAAGGTTATCTAATAACATCAGCATAATATAGAAAAGCTAGAGAATTAAAGTAAATAATTAAAAACTAGAATGCTTATAATCGCACCATTGGTATTAGAAATAGAGGGGTCAGAACTAATCCTTTATGCAGCATAACTCCTGAATGGGTAACCCACTGAAGAATTGGGAAAGATTCAGCAGAACTGAAGATTCTCAACTCTTGACTTTGTTGATTTTGATGCATTCTTTTCTTTACTCATGTAATCAACAAACAAGTACCAAGTAACGGTGATGTATGTAATCCCTACCAACTACCAGACTCATGGGAAGAAAAACAAGCAGACTAGAAATTATTATTCAGTGGGATGGGCACCAAGCAGGAACTATGTACCCAGTACCATGGAACCACAAGGAGAGAGCGTTTAGATGAGCCCACAAGGGGATGGTGGAGGGAGGGATGTGAGGGGAAGGGGCAGAGGGAGCTTTCTGGAGCCGTGCTTGTGAAGCCCGATAGGATTACTGGGAGTTAGCTAAACAGAGAGGAAAGAGTGGGAGGTGTGGGTGGACTAGAAGATGGAGTATCCGATAAAGGAGAACAGCAATAAAAAGGCATGGAGACAAAGAGACAGTGAAAAGCATGATGGCCAAGAGGGACCTCAGGAGAATGAGGGGTCGGGTTTCAAAGGGATGAGATGACAGGTCAGAGGCTCGGTGGGAATGTCCATTGAGCATTTGGATGGGTACCCATGCCCTGGCTCGGAGAGAGAGTAGGATTCCAGGGTAGATTTATGATAAAAAGAGAACAACTACTGCCTAAAAACGTGCCTTCTAACCCAGCTAATATGTTCTTCAGCATTCTTGGGAATAAAGTAAATAAAAAAAACCCAAACTGATCATATAAATCATTTTTATGGTATATATAAATATATAATTTATATATTAATAAATATAATTTATATTACATACAATATAAATCATTTTATTGATCAATCCTGAATGATTGGGAAGAATGGAAAATAATCACACCAGGTGGCTCTCAGTACATCTTCTGCCTGGCTAAATTCTAAATGATAGCTCTAAGAGGTTCTTAGGGTAGGCAAATGGGTCCTAACTACAGAATTCAGAGCTTCGTTGACTTCGGAGGAAAAGCGTTTGTGCAACAAAGGCTTATGCAAATCTAACTGAGCAGCGAACGTAGCATGAATGGTTCTGGCTGACTTTTTCTTGTCACTTCACCCCAATGATACTCTGCTCAGTCACTGACCACTCTTTGGTCTTCTGTTTCTCTTTTAGCCACTACCCTCACCCCGCACAGCCATGCTTTCTGTTTCTTCCTTCCCTTTTGCTACTGTTCTCACTCCTGCTTATAATATACTCGGTACCCAACGAGTGGGTCCTCCTTTTCGCTCCTGTGTCACATGATCCTGCTCAGGGAATGTGCGTTGCCAAGAACCATTAATTTCAAAACCTTTTTCAATTTTACTCTGAGTATTGGAGTCCTTCTCTCTAAGAATTGCCTCCTTTGAGCTCTCACAGCACCTTGATGATCTCTCTCCTTGCCATTCTCATGATGGCACGAGGATCTGTTTTTCGACCTCTCTCTTCTGCTAGACTTTGAGCTCTTTGAGGCTGGGTACTGAGAATTATTTATCTTTCATTTCTTAGTGCCCAGAACAGTACCTGAGGCATAGCAGATGCATATTCTCAGCCATAAATATGTGCTGAACGAAAGGATAAGGGGACTCCGGAGGCTTCTGTGTAAGGCAAACACACAGACTGACTTTCAGTGGGAAAGGAGAAGAGCTACTTGCAACTCCAGGACCTTGGTTAGCGATCAGGAATAAACTGATGAATCTGACATATCGTCATTCATTTATTCCTTAGCATGGGGCTATGCACAGATGTCAGAGAGTCAATAAATAAATACGTTAGTGGTGGAAATCTAACTGCTGCCTGCTTCACTTTTAACCCACTATCAAATAAACCAGCCGACTACAGAAAGCAGTAAAAACCTTGGTTTTGTCTGACATGTTAGGTCCTTTATCACACGGAACAGGGAGTAGAGAGAGGGGGCTCTATAGCCCTTTCTTTGCAGATGTTGGAACCAAGGTATGCAGAAGATCAATGCTTATCTCTAGGACTCTGCCCAGTCTCCTACCCACCAGACCTCAGTGACTATTGATGGAGGTCCTGGGGACACTGGCATGTTGCCATGGGAAGCAATCGTGGTGGCAGCCACAGACTCAATTCAAATGACAGTTCAGCATACACTCTGTGCCAAAGACACAGCTCTTAGGTGGTGTCCATATCAGTGGCCGTGGCTCTTTATCTTCTACCTCTGTCTTCTACTAATATAAAAGCTTACTCTAGATTGCCTGATGCATTTTTAAAAGCTTGCTGCCAGGCTGCAGATTTTGGAGCCGTCTTGCAGCTTCTTCTCAGACAAGGTTCAATACTTTTTAGACTGCAATGTTCACACAAATAAAGGGAAAAGGAAAAAGTAGGGATTCTTCAATAAAAACCCTGGAATGGTGCTTCTGCACTCCCAAAGGGCAGTATGTGTCTAAGATGTCCCAAGTCAATGCGACTGACATGATTAACCTATTTATTATTTTGACATTGTAGCAAAAACGAGAGGGAAGAGCCATTTCTCTGTTTTGTTTTTGTTTTTTTTTTTTGGTTTTTTTTTTTTTGGTCTGGCTTGGCTAACCACGTTATTGGGATAGAAGAGAAAAATTGATCGAAAGCAGAGGCATGGGGGTATAAAAAAACCTCTCTGTGATCTTCACATAACTCTTTTTAGTTTCCATTTCTCTTTTCTTTCCTTTTAATGGATTAGGTGCTATGCTAGAGGGCAAAGGTCGTTTCAGAATAATGAAATGTCAAAGTCAACGGAGGGTGAATGGTGTAGCAGGTGTCAGATAAATGTATGGGATTTTAAATATTTACATCTGCAAATGGAAGCCGTATTTCCATCTTTTGACTCCTCTCTCATGTTTTTATCTACTGAAGGGGAGAGAAGAGAGCTCCCCAACTCTTCCCCAAATCTCCTGAAACACTAGGACCCCACTTTTCCTCTCACTCACATATGAGGCCACTTTCTGAGTCTTGGTTTATAAATCTGTAAAATAAGTACCTCGCAGGGCATTGAGAAATTTAAATGCAGCATGAAAGAGCCAAATCCAATACTTGGCACATAACGGGTACTCGGAACTTAATTTTATTTCCTTTTTGTATGTTCTTCCAGTGACCCTTTAGCCAGATAGGGAGATGGGCAATTTTAATTGCCGAGGGCTCTTAGATTAGAAAATATTTTGTTGGGACACCTGGGTGGCTCAGTGGGTTAAGCCTCTGCCTTAGGCTCAGGTCATGATCCCAGGGTCCTGTGATTGAGCCCTGCATCTGGCTCTCTGCCTGCCTCTCTGCTTGCTTGTGATCTCTCTTTCTGTCAAATAAGTAAATAAAATCTTTTTTAAAAAAGAAAGTGTTTTGTTATTATCCTCAATCTCTTCGTAATTACTTATCTTTTGCTTTCTCTGTCTTTCGTATACATAATTGATTATTTGGGAGGAAACAAAAAATGATATTAAGTCCTCTTTTACATCATTATAGGCAAAAATTCCTTCCCAAGACCACCTCAGCTGGCTCATTAAAAAGCTGCCTTTCCTTCCTCTGAGCATGTCACAAGTTTACCTCTACACTAGTGACTGCCAACCATGACTACAGGGAGAATTACTGAGGGACTTTGAAAATTCCCATGCCCAGGCTGAACTAGGTAAGTCAGGACCTTGAGGAACTCAGAGAACCACTGCTTTACTCAAGGATGACTGGCGACTGGTCAGACTCACTCATGCCCCAGGCATCTGAACATTCTTTGCTAGTCCAAGTCTCATATACTTCTACCAATAATTAAATAAAACAAATATCTGTTAGGCAAATGCCTTATGCCCAGCCCTGAGCTGAAACATGCCAACTAATGAATTCCCTCTCTGTTTCAGAGAAAACAGAGACTACAAAATGCCTCCAAGACTTCTTCTTCTTCTTCTTTTTTTTCCTCCAAGACTTCTTTATCTCCACGGATGATGGATCCCACTTCCTCCCCCTCTTCGGGGGGAAATTGTTCCTTTACTCCTTTCTCCCCTTCAGCATTTAAACATGTCCAAATATTTGCCATGTAACTTGAAGGGGTGCCTGGGTGGCTCAGTGGGTTAAAGCCTCTGCCTTTGGCTCAGGTCATGATCTCAGGGTCCTGGGATTGAGCCCCACATCGGGCTCTCTGCTCAGCAGGGAGCCTGCTTCCCCCTTACCTCTCTCTCTGCCTGCCTCTCTGCCTACTTGTGATCTCTGTCTGTCAAATAAATAAAATTTTTTTTTAAATCTTAATATAAATAAATAAATAAATAAAAGTAACTTGAAAATCTGCCATTATGCTCTATTTTCAGGCAAGAAAAAAAGAAAGAAAGAAAATGAAAGAAAGGATAGAAAAATAATAGAAAAAGCATAGCCTAGTTCCATGTCTTCATCCCTTCTCAAAATTTCTCAACCCACATTAGTCTGGCTTTGGTCAGAGACAGCTGGCGATGACCTCTTAGTTGCCAGATCCTGGTCCTCTCTGCCGCGCTGATTGCTCAGCGCTGTGGCTGACTTGTCCTTCAAATTCTTGCACGCTTCCTGCCAGGGGTAGACCCCTCTGCTTTCCCTTGCCAGTCTTGCTAGTTGTCTCATTCCTCCTCTTTGTTTATTAGTTGTCAGTGTGCTCACCTCCTAAATATTAGTGCCCCTCAGGGCTTAGGCCTGAACCCTCTGTACATAACGTCTCATCAATTTCATCCACACCTGTAACTCCATTTCCTCTTTGCCTAATGTTTTCCTGACCTCCTTGTAAATTCCAAGTCTTTGCTTATAACTAACCATTGCGTGCTTCTTCCCAGATCTCATATCCCTTAAGCGTGACCTGTTCAAATGAGCATTTACCATCTCCTCATCCTGCTGAACCTCTTCTTCTAACGGGTATCTTCTTTCTCTGAGAATGGTACCCTACTCTACTGTTCAAACCATTAACTATTCTTTCCTTTTCCTTATTTTCACATCCAATCTATCACCCAGGTGTTGGTTTCCAATATTATCCCTGTTCAGCCACTATTTTGGTTCCAGCCTAAATCACTCAGGGTCTGAACAATAATCATAACCCTCCAACGAATTCCTCTAGGTTTAGCTTTTCTTCCCTTCAACCCAATCTCCACCATGATGACTGAAGATAGAAAAATCAGGTCCTTTGGATCTGATCGCATTCTATTTGGTAAACCCTCATGGCACTTCCTCTAGAGGGTCCTATGATGCCTTAATTGATCTTCAAAGCACAGCTCAAATATTTCTGAATCCTCAGGCTAAGCTAGCCACCCCTCCCTTGTGCTCTGCTCTGGGTTCCAACGTCAACAAATAAAACAACAATAAAAATGGTAGAAGTTGATGCTACTCAGTCTTTTACAGATGTTACATAATGTCATACAACATATGCAATAGGTTAGCAATGCCCACTTTGTCACCGGGGCTCACTGAGGCTCTAGAAAACAGGGACTCACTCAGATACTTGTATACCCATGTATGCAGCTGTCTTTCTCACAATAGCCAAAAGGTGAAACAACCCAAATGTCCATCGACAGATGAATGGATAAACAGAATGTGGTATATTCACACGATGGAATATTATTCAGCTACAAAAGGAATGAAATTCTGATCCATGCTACAATATGAATAAACCTTGAAAACAGTATGCTATGTTAAATAAGCCAGACGCAGAAGGACAAATATTATATAAGTCCGCTTAAATGAGGTATTTAGAACAGGCAAATTCATGGAAAGTAGATTAGAGGTTACCAGGGGCTAAACAAAGTGGGGAGTTACTACCTGATGGGCATAGCGTTTCTGTTTGGGCTGATGAAAAAGTTTTGGAGATAGTGATAGTGGTTATACAGCATTGTTAATGTACCTAATGGCGCTGAATTTTGGACACTTAAAATGATTGAAATGTTAATTTTTTAAAAAAGCACAATAAAAGAGGGGATTTTGGGGTTGTTTTTTGTTTGTTTGTTTGTTTTCAACGTGCTAAAGCAAATGGAGCAAATGGAGTCAGTATGGTAGGTAGCCAAGCCTAGAATTTTCTATCTACAGATCCTGCACATGCATATCGATAACCTTGGAGACTAGTCAACCTAATCATCATCTCCCAAAACTTTCTTCTTGACAGAATGCTTATTTGTTCCAGTAACCAAATCCATCTCAGCTCTGATAAATTCTGATTAGTCTGAGCCTATCCTGGAAATCCATTCCCTTTGCTGGTTATTGGTTTCGAGATTGTCTTGTGGCCCTTTTCTGGCCAATGAGACACAAGGGGAAGTCGACTGGGGGTTTTATGGGCAAGGTTGCCATTCTGGCCCTTGTTAATGTCTGGAGGTGATGCCTGGATTAGCAACGGCCATTTTTCAACCAGGAGAGGACACCAGGGCGGAAGGAAGGGAAAGCTCAAGGCTTTTATGACAACCTGGTGCCTCTAAAATAATCAACCTTGATATTACCCTATCATCATTCTTCTTGTTTACTTGGTGGATTTGTTACTGCAACTGAAAGGCATCCTAAATGATACACTGTAGTTTGATACTGTGTCTCTGGTCTTTTCCACGGTCTTTGGCACCAGGCAGGCAATCTGAAAATGTTTGCTTAATGAAGGTACTTCCATGCTATGGATGGAAAAGTTGACGTCATATTTAAATCTGCAATTATCGATGCACTTCTTAATCTACCAAAATCCTAATAAAGTCTCGTTTGGTGTGGATCATATTATTAAAAGCCGTACTTGACAATTCAGTTTTGAATCCTTATCTGTGACTTCATTTTATTCCACCTGAAAGGTGAAACAGTAGCTATGGCCAAAAAAAGCACATTTTTAATAAAACCCAAGAAATAAGTTCTCATAATTTCTGATGTCAACCAAATGTTCTTCTACTCCAGTGGGTTGTTTGGTGGTCAGATATATGCCATCAGTCCTCTGGTCAGGGGTGCTGTCCCAGGTGTCCTAGTGTCCCAGGTGTCCCCCCCCCCCACAGCAACCATTTCTTGTTGTGGATAAAGACACGTGCTAGAAAATGAATAGTACCAAATATAATTATACACTTAACTGTCAACACAATATTTTAAAACCAAATCAAGACTTTGGATAAGTTCTCCCATGTTAACTTTGGTGAGTAAATTTTTTAATCTTTTAGTGTTTTGCTCTCACGTGCACTCTACTGTTCTGAAAGCACTAACTTTCACACTTTTCCCAATAACTTGAGAGGATTCTCTGCCTTACATAATGTTTATTTTTTGCCTCATGTTTGTATTTAACGCTAAGGAAAGGAGTGTAGTGTTGCGGTTATGTGTCTGGAAGGCTGAAGTCACACTCCCCCACTCCCTGTTGTGTCTCCTCTTAGGCTATCTTGTCTTGTCATCGTGTTAGTTTCTCAGATGAGAAAATGGGTGATAATTGTTTATCTCATCAAGGTTGTTGTGGTGCTGAATACAATGATGTACTTCAGCACATCCTTGCACTGTTTCTGCCACATTGTAAGCATGCAACGGTGGGCACTGATGAGTTTGGGTTCTGGTGACTTCCTTTGTGATTTGAAAACTGAAGACGGGATGTCAGAGCTCTGTCACAGGTACACGAGGCTGTTCTTCACAGGAAGAAACCAGTTGGCTGGCCTCCCCCCGACCTTGTCTTCTTGGTCAAGTTACTCTGTTCAAGGGTCTTTCTAGTCCTAAGCTTGCAGACCAGAAAACTGTTTGATTGACAACATGGAGTTTTTGGTCTTGAGGGAATCAGAGGAGGAGAGCCGGTTGTCTGCTAGAACACTGGTGGGGATCAGGATCTTATTATTTCTGAAAGACAGCTGACATTGGGACCAGACAAGGCGTGTCATTGATCAAGGTGCCTTTGTCCTAAACAGAGCATGGACAATCACTGTTAAATTAACAGGTACCCCTGAGACTTCTTGTTTTATCTCAGATCCTTAGCTAGGCAAGCCCGCCTGGATTGACAGATTTACTGCTCTTTGCAAATGTAAATAACACCTACCAGGGCATAGTCAGTGCCTTGTTTCTGTAACACTTTGTCGCCTAAGTGCCCTTTGCATGTATCTGATCTACATTACGTGTTGGTTTTTATCATTCAGGCTACCCACCCCTGGTATTCTTGCTCCAAACTCTCTGTAGTCCAGGGTGGTACTGGAGCCAGGAAATCATAAACTAATCTAACTACATCTGAACTAAAAAGAGAACACAACCAGCTAAGGACCTACCCCGGCTCTCTGAGTAGCTGTATGTCAAAAGGAACAGTTTAAATGAGCTCTTTTCATGAGGAGAATGCTTGAGTTCTTTCAGATCACTAAAGAAAGCCTAAAACACTTTCAACTTGCAGACTCAACAGAATCTGCGAAAGAGAAACAGATGAAAGGCAGATAGCTGTGCTGTCCTAGTGCTTTTTAGTATGTGATTGGCACAAAGGAAAAAAAGAAATTCAGCTCAATATAAGGAAGAACTTTTGAAACAATTACAGCTCCCATGACCTGTAATGGACGGGTTGGTGAGTCATCAAGGTGTCTGTCACTGGAAGGATTTAAGCAGGATGTGGGAATTTGGTCTTCGTGGCCCTCCTAGGCAACCCCCTCCCCCAACCCAATCCATAAGTCTCTATTTTAAGACCTTTGAGGTTAAATCATATAGAATACTAGGGATGAGAGGATTTGGTAATCATGCTGACGTGGGGTTATATGGCTGGGAGGAATGTTCTGGGGAAGAAAGGAGTAGACGGGCCTCTCTGCACAAGGGAAGTGACACTGACAAAGGTATGGGGATGAAATTAGCAAAACATACACACACCTGCCCTGCCTCATCTTATTTGGTCTTTTCCTGCTTCTGGTAGCTTCTTCCTAAATCATTGATTTTACTAGATACCTCCTTAATCAATAAATCCTATGCATCCAGGAACAATACTGAAACTCTTTAGTAGGTTTCAAGGTCCTCCGTAGTCTGCCCTTGGCCCTGCTTTTCAGAATCAGGTGCGTGCTGCTTCTGAAAAGGATCTTCTGCCCCAGCTAGACCCCCTTGGCTTAGTGAAGGAAATAAAGCTTCTCTGATGTGGCCCTCCTCCACCACATTTGCTCCTTCTTGGCTATGTTTGCTAACTGCCATGAGATTGGAAGGAAACTTCCCACTTTCTACGTGAGATCCAAGAATCATATGTAATAGTGCAGGTAGATCCTGATCACCGCCAGTCTACTCCTATCTTTACTGACTTTTTCTTTTTGTTTCATTTTGGTTTTGGCCAGTGCTTCTCACACTTTCATGTGCACTTACTAATTACTTGCAGGTTCCGATCCAGAAGGTCTAGGGTCGGGGCTGAGAGTCTGCATTTCTGCCAAATTCCCAAGTGAGGTCAGTGCTGCTGGTCTACACTTTGAGAAGAGCAGCTCGAGGGGTGAACGCTTTTCTCCCCTGCCTTGACCAGGTGGTCTCCCTGATCAGGGACATTCATTTATTCTCTCTAGTACACACTGATGCTCAAGTCTCACTTGACTGGCTTTCTGCCGAGCTCGGTAGAGTCTGCAGATCCCTTCCTGCTAATGAGACTTTTGTCCCGACGCCTCCTGACCTCTCTGGTCCACTGCTGCCCTTGCTCGGACTGGCAGAGATGGTGGAAGTTATGAGGATTGATGAGTTCTCCGAGGAGGTGACTGGAGAAGGAAAAGAGCGGGGCTTAAGCATCCAGCCCCTCTGATAAGAAAAGGAGAAAAGGGAAGATTATTTAGAAAGAAAAGCGGTGACCATGCAGGGCTGCAGAAACTGGGGAAGGCATTTCAAGAAACACCAGTTGCCAAAAGATTCTTCAAATCCCTCCACACATGCTTATTCTAATCTCTGCTCTCACCCTGTATTTCTTTTCTTTTTTTTTTTTTTAAGATTTTATTTATTTATTTGACAGAGATCACAAGTAGGCAGAGAGGCAGGCAGAGAGAGAGAGAGGAGGAAGCAGGCTCCCCACTGAGCAGAGAGCCTGATGTGGGGCTCGATCCCAGGACCCTGGGATCATGACCCAAGCCGAAGGCAGAGGCTTCAACCCACTGAGTCACCCAGGTGCCCCTCACCCTGTATTTCCAGAACAGTACATTTGGGGCTTGATTATATACAGGATTTTATTCATGTTGGAATTGTGCTTTACTTCCAAAGGGGATTTGACATGGCTTATAAGCTTCAGTGTATGATAGAAGGGGCAATATTTATGATGACCTAAAAGTTAGAACAATACCAACAGTACAGAGAAATCTTCCTGTCTTCATCTGAGCACAGTAACAAGCTTGAATACTACAATGTTCGCTTTCTAAAAAAAAAAAAATTATTTATTTGTTTGTTTGTTTGTTTGTTTATTTATTTATGAGAGAACAAGTGTGAAAGGTGGGGTTGGGGGGCAAAGGGAGAGGATTAGAGAGAATCCCAAGCAGGGATTCATGCCCACATGGAGCCCCAAGTGGGATTTGCTCTAACATCCATGAGATTATGACCTGAGCCAAAATCAAGAGTTGGGCACTTAACCAAATGTGCAACCCAGTAACCCCTATATTGTTCTTCAATTATAAGACCTTTCCCCCAGCTACACTATAAGTGACCACAGAGCCTTAGTTTTCCATTAAAATGGACCCAATTGATTCCCTGTTTTCCAACGGGATATGGCTAGACTTCCAACAGCTACTTAATAAAACAATTCCTGGCTTGAATTGGTGACATTTACTACCCTGCTCTGCACACCACTGGATTTTCAAATGACGAGCAACTCTTCAGTTGTGTTCCTCAGAGACTGAGTAACATTTATGTTGAGTCTTTTGTTAACACTTGTTTTGATTGCTTTCTGAATCTTCTGTATGATTTTCTAATATTTACATATAAATATTTAGAGCACAAGGAAATTTGAAGATGATGTAGTGTAACTTTCTGCTACAGACCAGAAGACTGAGGTCCAGAGAGGTTCAGATGACTTAATGTCTCACTGAAAATGACTGATGAGCTGTGTTCAGGATCAGCATTGACTGTATTACACATCTAATGACATTCTACTTCATTCAACCACTTGAGCCAAGGATTTTGTACCTTCTTCACCCAAAGACATTTTTTTTTAAAGATTTGAGTGTACTTTCTCCTCAATAAAATGGCTTACTGTGACAGGAATTTTCCCTCATGTCAGTCATGTCTAATTATTTTCCCCCATGTGTCAGTCATGTCCAATCATTCTCACGTGGTCAAGGACATCAATCAGCTGCTTCTGGTGATCAAACTTTTATTATTTCATTATTGCCATTATAATAGGTGAGTTTGTGGCACAAACATGGTGTGTGTGGTCTATTCTGTGGAAGGAGATGAGATAAAATGCTGGGTTATCTTTGGAATATCACATCTGAACGAGGTTCATCATTACTTTGACCCACATTGAATAATTCAACATGGCTGATCCATCAAATGGGTGAGTGACAAATCTCAATTCAGTTGGCCAGGGAAACTTACTTCCTTAATGAAATATTTTGAAGTAACTTCAGGAAGTCCTTAACTTTGAAGCATCAATGCAAATGGAAGGTCACTAAGCTGAAGGTGTTAGATGTTATAGATATTACCCACAGATCCGGGAGAAAGATCGACGCAAGCCAATGACACTCTAAGTATATGACTGAATACATTTTATAATTATTTTCATCGAGGGACAATAAAATGCCACATAAGGGACAAAGCTAGGTTCCTTATTTCTCTGCAAATATCAATACATTTTCACTCACTATGTCATGGTTGAGAAGGAGGCACCATTCATGACTCACAGTGCTAAAGATGATGTAGAATCAATGAAAGACTAAATCATCAATATATCAATCTGTGTGCTCCCAACCAAAGAGACTAATGTGAAAATTAATGACCTTTAAAATTCAAGGAATGCACATACATCAATCTAATTGAAGAAAGAACTGATAAAGTGTTCCATCACTTACTGCAGGAAGAAGAGATTAATGACACATGTTGATCAAACGCAGTACATAAAGAGGAAGATACCCTTTTGCTATCATTGCAAGTCCAGACATAATCTTGGGTTTCTTTTGCAGTAAAGTTTGGATGGCGAAAATGACTAAGAGGCTATAATAAGACCCCCATGACTCTCGATGTATAAGAGAGGTTTTCTATGATCCCAAATACACCCCGTCAGCAGTTTCTACCGAGAACACAGATTTGTCTTGGGAATAGGGCAGCTCCCAAACACTTCTCCGTGCTTAAAAAGCAAAAAGCCTTCTTTACTCTGTTATTTTCCCAATACATGGGTGCACAGAGTACTATTTTGGTATCATGATAGTTTTGTTTCTATTTGAAAATATTTTTTTATTAAATAAAACCAAATTTGGATAAATGCAGTGTCATTACAGGGCAGTTGTGTGTGTTGGTGTTGCCTTTTGGAACCTAAGTTGGGGAGAATCAACTGGAGATCACAACACAACATACAATTTAGGAAGATAGTCACTTACAATCATTTTAAATAACGTCCTTCTTTTCCCAGTGGCTGCGTTGGGAACACAGACCACCCTCTTATCTCTTGTAACCCCTCTCATTTATGAGCATCAGTAAGCAATTTTCTGTAAGTGTTGGAGAGATTATATGTTGGATATACACTGTGTGCAGATATAACACATTATTTCAATCATATACTGTCTACATGCCTCTGTAGATTCACAGAATAAAGTAGAGTTTCTCCAGCTAAGATTTGCTAAATTCTCTTGGGCTTGTGGACCTCTTATCATTCCTGACACCAGCCTAAATGTGATCAAAGTTTTCTCTTGGAAAAACTCATTTTTGTTAGGGTTGTGGGTTTTTTTTTTGTTTTTGTTTTTTTCACCTTCTTATTCTGGATGCCCTTTTCTCAGCCACTGTCCCTGAAAAACCCTAATCGTCTTCTCACTGGAAATGGCAGTCTTGGGATCAGCTGAGAGCATGCACATACGTGGGCCCTGTTTCTATCAAATTTAATTGCCTTCTTCTCTCGTTCCTGTCCATTTATACTTCCTTGCCCTATCGTTTATGGCTCTTAGACTTGGCTTTGTGATGTGTTCTGAGGAAAAAGAAATCCACACATTCTGATCTTTTTAAATTCAATCATTCATTTTATAAACACATAAGCTACCCCATGGCTAATGCCAAAGACACTATATGCTGTCAGGAGTTTTTTGTTTGCATTTTTGTTTGTTTGTTTGCTTTTTGGTGGCGAGGAACAGGCAGAGGTCATTTTCCTCCACTCCTATCGCATCTTGTTTTTTCCTCCTTTTCAGTATTGAAATCTCAGTTATCGGACTTGCATACTTTCCTACTAATTTAGCTGAAGTTTAACCAGCAGGAGTCACATGATAAAATCCCTTTTTATTTGTTTACTCACAATAAAATAAATAGAAGCACCAGCCTAAGAACAACAGACAAACCAGAACCAAGAAGTTAGGCAATTATGCATGATCTAATTGCAGAACAATCTTACTATTAAGCACCATAATTAATAAACCATTTAGCAGTGAGTACACAAGGCTCTGCAAAGAACATATGAAGGGTACATTCACAAAACATAAAATGATGGACAACCCTGTTTCAAGTCCAAGGTTTAATATAACAAAATCTCAAGAGAGCTTTGATTCCAGGACACCCTGGTGACAAATCCTTCCCAGGCTCAGGGAAGTGAGCAGAAATAAGTACAGGACAGTGAGGCCCACCCAAGGAGCATCGCAGCAATCCCATCTCCAGAATGACAAGAGTTCCACAGTTGTTAGTGGTGCCAGGAGAGCATCAGGAGCGGAGCCAGGAGCCTGCTGGGGAACTAACTAGACAGCATGCCTCTGCCAGGCCGGCGGTGGAAGAATGTGTGCCTGAGATTAATGTTTCACAGCTGGGATGTAGACCTGGATGCAGGCATAGCCGATGGATTTTGCAGCAGGAAACAGATGAGAAATTATAGCATTCAAAGAGCCTGTTATACCACATTAATGATAAATTTACACCCATGAGACAATTCGTTGGGGTGGGGGGTAACAACAGCAACAAAAAAACCAAAACCAAACAGTAATCATTACGTCTGATTTTTTTCCTTTTGCCCAAGTAATATACTTCCTGAACTGGCAATTCAACCACCCGCATTTGCTCATCATGGTTTTGAACATCTTTCCCTTTTCATTCTATGGCAGTATCAAACAGGCACCTCTAATTCTGAAACTTTAAATTGTACACGCACCTTTAAGAGGGAATTTTTAATTCCAGTATAATTAATATACAGTCATATTAGTTTCAGGTGTATAATATAGTGATTCAACAATCCTATATATTACTGTAGATTACTCAGTGCTCATTACAATGGGTATATTATTAATCCCATTTGCCTATTTCATCCATCCCCCTACAAACTTTTCAAGTGCACATGGAACATGCTCCAGAATAGATCATATGTTAGGGCACAAAACACGTCTCAACAAATTAAAAAAGACTGCAGTCATACCATGCATCTTTTCCAAACACAATATAATGAAACTAGAAGTCAACCACAAGAAAAAAACTTGGAAAGAACACAAAACTATAGAACTAATAACATGCTACTAAACGGTCAACCAAGAAATCAGAGAGGAAATTAAAAAAAAATACATGGATACAAATGACAATGGTCCAAAATCTTTGGGATGTAGCAAAAGATATTTTTAAGAGAGAATTCTACAGCAATATAGGCCTAACTCAAAAACCAGTAAAAATCTCAAAAGCAACCTAACTTTAGACCAAATGGAGCTAGAAAAAGAACAACAAACAAAACGCCAAGTAAGTAGAAGGGAAAAAAATAAAGATTAGGTCACAAATTAATGAAATATATACAAAAGAAACAATAGAAAAGATCAATGAAACCCAGAGCTAGTTCTTTGAAAAGATCAACAAAATTGGTAAACCTTTAGATAGACCCACCCAGAAAGAGAGAGAGACAGAGAGAGAAAGGACTCAAAAAAAACAAAAACAAAATGAGAAATAAAAAAAAAAAAAAAGAAATAATAACCAACATTACAGAAATACAAAAGATCATAAGGGAACATTATGAAAGATTATATGCCAACAAATTGCCAACCTAGAAGAAATGAGTTAATTCCTAGAAACATATAACTTCCCAAAACTGAAGCAGGAAGAAGTAGAAAATTTGAACAGGCCAGGGGTGGCTGAGTTGTTCAGTGGGTATAGCCTCTGCCTTTGGCTTGGGTTGTGACCTTGTAGTCCTGGGATGGAGCCCTGCATCGGGCTCCCTGCTCATTGGGGAGCCTGCTTCCCCTTCTCTCTCTGCCTGACTCTCTGCCTACTTGTGATCACTCTCTCTCTCTGTAAAATAAATAAATAAATTCTTTTAAAAAAAAAAAAAAAGAAAGAAAAGAAAAGAAAATTTGAACAGGCCAATTAGCAGCAATGAAATCGAATCAGTAATCAAAAAACTCACTCGAAACAAAAGTCCAAGACCAGATGGCTTCACAGGGGAATTCTACTGAATATTTAAAGAAGAGTTAATATCCTTTCTTCTCAAATTTTTACAAAAAATAGAAGAGGAAGGAAAACTTCCAAATTCATTCTAGGAGACTAGTTTTACCCGGATACCAAAACCAGATAAAGACACTACCAAAAAAAAAGAGAGAGAGAGAGAGAAGTAATAAGCCAATATGTCTGATGAACATAGATATAAAAATCCTCAACAAAATACTAGCAAACTGAATCCAACAATATATTAAAAAATTCTTTCACCATGATCAAGTGGGATTTATTCCGGAGATGCAAGAGTGGAACAAAATTCCCCAATCAATCAGTATAATACAACCCATCACCAAGAGAAAGGATAAAAACCATATGATCATTTTGATACATGCAGAAAAAGCATCTGACAATGTACAACATTCATTCACGATAAAAACCCTCAACAGAGTAGGTTTAGAAGGGACATACCTGAGCATAATAAAGGCCATATATGAAAAACCCTCAGATAATATTGTACTCAACAGTGAAAAACTGAGAGTTTTCCTCCTAAGATCAAGAAAAAGAAAAGGATGTCCACTCTCACCACTTTTATTCAACATAATACTGGAAGTCCTAGCCATAGAAATCAGACAAGAAAGAGAAATAAAAGGCATCCCAAACTGTAAGGAAGATGTAAAATTTCTCTATTGGAGGATGACATGATACTATACAGAGAAAACCCTAAAGACACCACCAAAAAAACTATTAGATATGATAAATGAATTCAGGAAGACCACAGGATACAAAATCAATATATAGAAATCTACTGTATTTCTATTCACTAACAATAAAGTAGCAGGAAGAGAAATTAAGAAAACTACCCTATTTACAATTGCACCAAAAATAATAGAATACCTTGGAATAAACTTAACCAAGGAGGTGAAAGATCAATACTCTGAAAAGTACAAAACAAAATGAAAGAAACTGAAGATAACAGAAAAAAATGAAAAGATATTCCATGTTCACAGATTGGGGGAAAAAATATTATAAAAATGCCCATGCTACCCAAAGTAGAGATTTAATGCAACCTCTATCAAAATAGCAAAGGCATTTTTCATAGAACTAGAACAAATAATCCTAAAGTTTTTATGGAACCATGAAAGATCCCTAATACCAAAAGCAATCTGGAAAAAGAAGAACAAAACTAGAGACACAACAATCCCAGATTTTGAGATATGCTACAAAGCTGTAGTAATCAAAACAGTATGTTACTAGCACAAAAACAGAAACAGATTTATAGAACAGAATAGAGAGCCTAGAATCAACCCATCAACAAAGGAGGCATCTTTAAGAGGGATTAAAAATACTTCTTAATGTAAAATTTCATACAAATAAAAGTAAAGAGACTAGTATATGAACCCTCATGTACCTATCAGTTTGACCAATTATCAATTCATGGCCAATCCTGTTTCATCTGCCACCTCCCCTTCATGTCTCCCATCCATTCTCCGCCTTATCCCTACATTAATTTGAAGGAAACCTCAACCCTTCCCATCATTTCTCTTATAGGAAATTTTTCATCAAATCTCCAGGAAACTGAACTTCTAGTTAGTAGCTTCATTTTTTTGACTTTCATTAGGAACAAAGGATATTTTGGGGTTTTAATGGACTTCTTGTCCATTTTTACTATAGCTAAATTCACAATTGTGCTGTTAAGATAAGTATTAAGACATGCATGTGAACAAATTTTTAGATTAACAAATTCAGCAGTGATTCAAAATATTTAACCCATTTGGACTCTGACCACTGTAAAATATTTCCACAAGGTAGAAATAAATGTAAGAAAATACAGTACTCAAACTATACAGGGATTCTATTAAGGCTCTTTCCGTATCTATACTTGGTTCCTTGATATTGCTTCAAAAGATGTCACATGTTTCACAAAAATGGGTTCTTTTTATTGTGTGATTTGCGCCGTGACAAATCTGTGCAGTGTCCCAAGTCAGTATCAGCAGATTAAAATCTAGTGTCATCTGTGCATTTAGTTCATTTTCCACACTGGATTGTAAGTTGCATAGACAAAGACTTGCTCTTAAATTCCTTCATGTTCATTCATGTTAAGGATGCTTAACACTTATGGATGCTTAGTAAAAACGTGTCAGTTTGTTGGTCTGTGTTGGTTTTCATTATAAAACCCAAGTATGCTTTACAAAGTGATAGGTTCTTCAACAGAAGAACAGCAAATATGTATGTTGGAACCAGCCATTTCCTGCGCCCATGGCAGACATTGTTAATCGATCACTGCACTCCTTTCTAATTTGGGATACAAAGGCAACTCATTTGCTGTCCTTGCTCCAAAATCATTTAGTTAGAGAAGAGATGTGAATCATTAATTCTGCTGTTGACCTTATCAAATATTGTCATGTTTGAAATGTTTGGCAGGTTACTTACACTACCTCTGTATGTTCTAGGTCAGTTTAGGGTTCCTACGTACATGTGTTCTAACCAAAGCGTGGTTTCCATGATGTGCTTGGAGCGAGGAGATCTGGTTTCAAATTATAATTCCATTACTCAAGAACTGGACGACCTTGAGCAAATAGCCTAATCTCTATCAGATTTTGTTTTTGTGTATAAAATCTGGACAATAACTTCCTCCCTTCTTCAGAGGGCTGTCCTGAGCAGTCAGATGGAATAACGAATCCGAGTGGCTCTTTAAATTGTTAAAGCTTTACAAAATGTCTGCTAATATAAGCGATATTGTAGAGGTCATGTAAATAAGCACAGATCTTTGTCTAATATAAGATAGTACAGATTTAATGAAGTACCAGTTTCCAAACTTATATCTACCCACCTAGCTAACCCTTTGTTTCCCTCTTTTATATGATTGTCATAGCGGCTGCGGATTAATAGGGGATCTCTTCCAAGTATAATCTGAGGTCTAGGGAGGCTTCATTACACTCCATTGCTCCTGTCCAGGCTGGGAAGCAGAGTTGGAGTGGGGGTTGGGGATCAAACTGATAGGCTAGAAAACTGAATAGGAAGTGTCAAAAGCTAGAAAACTGAATAGTGTCAAAAAGTTTGACACTAAGAGAACATTTTGTAGATCTAATGCTTTGGAGCTAGTGACAGTAAAACAGATTAAAAAAAAACAACAACAACCCTCAGGGGATACTCCTCAGGCTTTGGTTTCCCGTTCTAAGCAGGTGACTAGCTGTCCATATACTCCACAGAAACAGCTTTCCAAGAAAGCTACTCCTCATTTTCTCAGCACGTAGGCATATATGACAATATGGAAAATAGGCAGCCGTTAATTTTCCTAACCACCCCGAAACTAACATATTTGCAATGCATTTCATCAGCAACTTAGTAAATTGCCATTTAAGAGGTAAATTACTTTTACAATAGTATCATAAAACTCCTGCTGGCAGCCACATAACTCACAGGTGGGAACTGAGGAAAGGCTTCAATGGTACCTCGACATCCCTCTGTCCTGAGGTGCTAGTTTCTAAGGAACAGGCTGGCGATGTGTGTGAGCATGTTTCTACTTTGGGGCTTTTGAGTGAAAATAATTTATAAACCTATCTCTTTCTCACTCTCCTTTCAAGCCTGATATGCTCATGGGCATATCAGCAGCTGTATGGAAATTGTTCTGGTGACGAGAGGGTCCTCTCTGAAGGTCACTTTGTGTAATATTTGAGAAGGCGCTTCACATTTATTTTTGGCATTCAGGTCCTTGGGTGATATTTAAAGTGAATTTTAAATGCATACTAAGAATGATAAGAAATGAAGGTTTTTCACTGACCACATTTTACAGGGGGAAAAAAAAAATCTAGTGAAATCGGGACATTAGGTTCCATGATGCTGGTTACTTTAAATTTTTATACCACTTCATCTCTAATTCAAATGTCAAGTCAAAGAAAATTCCTGAAGTACTTTGAAAATCTCTCTAAGTCATTCAACCAAACTTAGAAACATCCATCCAAATGTGGGCTTTGCTGTCAGAGTAGGAGGTGAGGACAGAAAGATCAGTGTCACTGCCAAACTAAGAGGGAGCAAACTGAAATTTCTTGAGGGAAAACATGAATGTCATTATCAATTGTTTTTTTAAATACACCTTGTAATGCTTCAACAAATATGATCTTAATAATTCCACGGCCGACTGTACTTCCCAAATTCTACCTCTCCCCTTCCAAATTCTACCCTCTATTTTTTTTTTTTTTGGCAAAAGAGTAAAAACTTTATCTTAAAAAAATTTTTTTTATACTGTGCCTCTATCTTCACTTAAACCCCAGCAATTTCAACTCCCTGAAGCTTTACCTCTTATTCCCTTTATTGTCGTCTCTCAGAGAAATTGATGTTCCCTGACTGAACATAATGCTTATTTTTGTGAATGTCATACCACTTACTATTTTGCTCTTTCAATAAGGAAAGACGAGGGAAATGTTTAAGAAACTGTTCGGGTAATTATAGGTAATTTGACATTTCATTATTTCATTATTTTTTTTCTTATTCCATCTCCTTGCGGCCCTGGGCAACGGACAGATGCACGGCATGGCAGGTGTTTGGTTCTGGAAGGAGACTTGAGAGGGTGCCCAAATCCGTAATGCAATAGATAAGGAAACTGAGTCTGAAATGGGTCCTAAGAAGGCTTGCCTGAGGTCACACGGTGGCTAACCAGCGACTGCACCTTCATGTTGTTCCCAAAGCCATTTCTTTTTTTTTTTTTTTAAGATTTTATTTATTTATTTGACAGACAGAGATCACAAGTAGGCAGAGAGGCAGGCAGAGAGAGAGGAGGAAGCAGGCTCCCCGCTGAGCAGAGAGCCCGATGTGGGGCTCCATCCCAGGACTCTGGGATCATGACCTGAGCCAAAGGCAGAGTGGCTTTAACCCACTGAGCCACCCAGGCGCCCCCCCCCCCCCCGCCATTTCTTACCTCGATCCTTTGGATGCCATTTAGCACTTGGCACTAGGTACGGCCCCCACCCTCAAGTGGGCGAATGCGGTTTTAGGGTATTTGGACTTGGCAAAGGACACAGTGGACTTTTGCACTATTTCTCTTCGGCCCGGCATGCAGGAGTCTTCACGTCTTGCAAAGTGAGAAGGGAAACTGAAGCAGACACGGGGACCGGGGGGATGGTGTCTTGTTGGGCCTAACTAAGCTTTTAGATGGAAGCCACAGGTGGCTACTTACTCCCATCTGGCTAAATAGTGTTCTTCGGAGGCGGGCGCAGATCTCTGTCTGCACAGCTAAATGACGAACCAAAAATAGTTTGTGTGGCCTACTGGTAGACATAAAAAGCAATGAGGTCAGCCCAGAGTCCATAAGCAATGAGCATTAATGTATTCTTCTGCCCTCTTTGATTTGCTAACGAAATCATGCAGTTTTAAAAGAGAGAGGACAGAGTTTCACGAAAGGAAGAAAAAAAAATTAGAAATGTCAAGTGTAATCCTTTGAAACAGGTCGTGAAAGCTCAGGAGTGTAACTGTTTTGATGTTCTGAGTCCTGCCAGTGAGTGACAGGGAAAATGAAGACCCTTTCGGATAAACCCATTGTGCTCCTGTCAAAGGTGGCTGAAGTTCTGTTCAAACACCTGTTTCTAGTCTTTATGAATATTAAAAGCCTCTGTGATTTTTTTTTCCCCAGGAAGCAATGATTTTGAAGCGTTACGGTACACAAAAGACAGCATCTCCGTCTTGTTCCAATTCACTGCCTCTCCTCAGTTTTCCCTGAGGACGTGCATAATTTTTTTAAGTTTGTGGCAGTTAGATTTGTAGATGTAGAATGTGGAAACTGAGAAGCAGGGTTGCTTTTTGAAATATGGGTGTTAGTCATTCTGATTTCATTTTACATGGGATGCGCTTTTAATCTAGCATCAAGGTGCTAACCACATAAATGGGTGTGGAAATACGAGATCGAGGAACTCTGGAAGGGAGGAAGGTATGCCCTCCAAAGCTGTTATGCCATCACTAATGGCCACGAGACTGCCAACTGTATGGGGACATGGATCCCAGTGGGTAAACCATTCTTTGACTGTTAAAAGGCACGTATTTGAAATGTGCACGGGCCTTGCAGAATGCAATATTTTTTTTCTAAACTTAGTTTGCATGGATTATGATTCCTTCTCAAGTTAAACAAAGGTATGGGACATGACCCAATGGGATTTTATGTCGTTTCTTAGAAACATAAATTACAGATGCCACAGACTGTATAGAATACTGCCATTAAATCTTCCAACCCCTCTCTCAGACCTCTTTCTCCTTGTTTCAAACGAAATCGTGTTACACAAATCACAGCCCCATTAAATGATGGCTTGTAGCGAACTCCTGCTTGATTCCACTAATGCTGGTCTCGACTAATCCCTACTTTGGGAAGGAATTCCAACCCACTGTAATCCCTCATCACCGGAGCACGTTTGGAGCCAGTTTTAGTGTGTATCACATTACAGCTGCTAAAAAACGAGTTGTCATAATTCTTTTTGAAATCCAGGAGGCAAAGGCCGCGGGATTAGGAAATAACACGAGTTGTCTAGAATTTGCAATTGGCATTTGAATCACTCATTCACATTTAAAGTGGAAGATAAAGTCAAAATCGTACTAACATTGAGAGCGATCTTAAAGAACCTGTATTCCCATTGTCATGTATTCCCAGAACTGTCATCCCAAGGTATCCCATTGTCCTGCTCTAATGCCTGAACGCCTTGGAAGTTAATACAGGTAGAGCTGAATCAGGCAACCTAACCTCCTTCTTTTTCTGCTTTGGCTCGTTGGTACAACCTGTCTCTGGCCCTCTTTGATGGCTAATTCTAGGTGTTGACACAAAAAGCAGAACCTGCTATCCACGAAGGAGTGGTCACCATTTCTGCATTGCAACAACACAGTGATTACCATTTTTCTGGATACCTTTTACTGTCTCAATTACGAATTTGAACTATGCGTAGGATGGACCCCCAAACATTCCTCAGTCTCATGGAAGCCAAAATCCTTTAAGATCAAATAGGAAGGCAGAGAGTCATGCACCCTTCTCATTAGAGTTCCTAGAATCCAGAAGAGACCACAATCAGCTTCCAAGGGCCGTACTGCCATTGGCCATTCTGCTATCTCCTGCCACAGTCAACTTTCCAGTCAAGGGTGAGAGTGTGATGTCAATCATTGTGTCTTTCTTCTGTACAAGAACTCCTCAGCTTGCCCAGAGGAAGAGAAAATAAGTCTCTGCAGGTGCCTAAAAGACCTTTTGTGATCTCACTTCTGATCTACCTTCTACCTCTCCAACCCCTCATCTACTGGTGTTCTCCTCGTTCAAGTGGTACCGGCAACACTGTCTTCCTTCCTTGGTTTAAGATAGCAACCCCACTCCCAGGACCAGATACCGCCCTTTCACTGTTGTATTTTCTCTCCAGTGCACTGACCATTACCTGTCAGACAGTATATGGTATTTTATTTGTTTCATTTATTATCTTCTTTCAACATTGGAACATAAGCTCCATGACATGAAGATAAGAATTCCCCCCCCCCCTTTTTTTTCATTAACTTGGCTGGATCTCCAACTTCTAGAGCAGTTATCTGGCAAAAACAGGTGCTCAGTCATTATTATTATTTTTTAAATGAATGAATGAATCCATGGCCTCTCCTTGGCTTCTTATTGTTTTATGACTTGAAGCTAGGTAGGTGCCCAAAAGGAGACAAGGAGGACCTCTCAGGTAAAAATTGGTATCTGGTCAAGAATATGTTTGGAGATCAGATTCCACAAAGTGTGTCATTTTAGATCAGCAAAGGAGGCATCTACCATGGGCTTGATTCTGGGAAAATGGTCTACAATGGAGATGCTGACCAGCAGACGTGGGTTGTCTTCTATGACTGCGCCATTTAGGCACTGTGCAAAGGTGTCAGGCAAGGCAGTGAGAAGTAGAGAGATCCTGCCTGTTTGTTGCTTGCCAAGTCCTGGGTCCTTTGAAGTAGCAGAAGAGAGGGGCCCTTTAGTAATTCATGTGTCCACAGGGCCCACCTCCAAAAATGCTCTCCTGGCTCAGTGCTGGCTCTAGTCAGTCCCTTTCTGTGGACACCTTCAACCCCTAGAGTCAACTCTGAGCATCTGGCTTAACTCCCTGCCTTCATGATCAATTTTCCAAGCAGAGCTGTTTATAGTTTAAGCACGTGAGCATCACTTCTTAAAGAAAGCTGGGCTCAAGGACCCAGGAGTCTCCT
Source organism: Mustela nigripes (assembly GCF_022355385.1). NCBI lineage: Eukaryota > Metazoa > Chordata > Mammalia > Carnivora > Mustelidae > Mustela > Mustela nigripes. Next base: position 69,347,942 of record NC_081571.1, on the reverse strand, counting down.
TCACACAGTCCATCTCCCCACACATGACATTTGGAAGATGGATAGCTGCTGATCTTCCACGGGTCAAACTGGATAGAATCGACAGCCCAAAGCTCTCACCTGACTACCCTGAAATGTGTAGCTCTTTTGCTTCAAGAGATGGTCCAGAATTTCTAAACGACTGCCTCAAGTTCAAGGTGGCAAGCATTTCACTTCAGTCTTTTCTAATATTGGAGGATAAAAGTCCCAGGAAACTGTCCTTCCACGGAAGGAATTCATAACTCACACGTAATGACGTCATCAATAATGCTTTGAAGCACCGACTTCCTAAACATGGGATTTTCAACCTAAAACATATCTGAAAGGACAGTTTGTCTAAAAAAAAAAATGCTTAGAAATCTTTCTCTATCCCTCCGTTTTTCAAGTCAATTAAAAGAATTCCAAGAATCAACCATATATGATCTTTGCAATTTTTCCCTGAGTTGGTTGTTCTAATCCAGGTGTTTTGTTCCAGCTGACCCAGAAGCAGTTGTGCTCTGATACAAATTGCTTTATATATTTGTGTGGGGATGGAGAGTACCTGACTTGTCCTTTGCCAGTGACAGTGACACACTGTGGATTGTCTAGTTTCTTTTCCCCCACAGCTTAGAACTCCAAAATGATATTTTTCATAATGCTGCTCTGTTATTAAACTCCACTGAAATCTGTGTGCCTAATTGATCATCAGCTGGCGACAATTAAATTGAGAAAAGCTCCCAAAGGAGGGCAGAAGAAGAATCCAGGCATGGAGTTATTCTGAAATCTCTTCCCCGATCTTCTGCTTGCATTGTGCGCTAGTAAAATCTGGGGTGTGATAAATGTTTAGCATTTCTACTCACATTATTAACTCAAGAGCAGTAAAACACATGAAAACAATCTTTATTTTAACCAAACACAGACTATCATAGAGCATAATTAACGATCTGTGGAAAAAGGCATTTTCCCACCTTTTCAGTTGTGTTCTGCTTCCCAGTCTTGCCCCACACAGGCCTCCCTCCCATCTTCCTAGAAACTGAGCTACATCTCTTATCCCTAGTTTTATGTATATTGATATTTTCTCTACTGCCTTCGCTCATTCCTTCTCTCCTTCATGGGGATTGCTTTGGACTCCCATCTATCACCCCCCGCCCCCAACTGGGTCTGGGTCATTTGACTCCATTTTCTCACCACGTGTTTATTGTTACTAAAACTCCCGAAAATCTGGATTCAGCCTTCACTGCGTTATTCATTTGGCTTTCTCAGAAAGACTTCTCATAACTGCCAAATTCAACAACTCCGTCTGAGTCGGAAGCCTCTGCATGAATTCCACAGCACCCAAACGTCCGCTCTCAGGGGGGCAGTCACTCCCTCAGGGAAACTCCACTTTGTTCTTGGCTTTAGTCAGATAATGGCAATAGTCTCCCCATATCTCCTCTACCTCACTGGTCCCTTTGGCTGTCTGCTTTGTTTGTTCTCCGCACCCTCATCAAATTCAAAATGTGAGAATACCCTGGGGTTCTGTCCTTGACCGCACTCTTTCTTCTGGCTGTGCACTTTCCCTATGTGATCTCACTCACTTCTCCTCCCGCCCTCCACGACTGACCATGGAACACCGACTCACTCTGGGACCCCCAGCAACAAAGCCAACCACAGACTTCCCGGATCTGGTTTCCCGTCCTTTTAACCTCCTTCTCATTTCTCCTGGAGCACTAAGACTTGACCCCTGGCCTTCAAAGGCTTTCACAAGGTGATGGCAACTTCTTTCTTAAAAAGTTTCATTCTTTCCTAGTCGTTGACATGCCTGAGGTTATTTACATACTGGAAATTTGAGGGGGAAATAATGCTTTTTGCTTTTGGCCAGGGGAAAGCTAGGATGTTGGAGGAGCTGTCTTTGTTTTTCTCTGCCTCACTCTCTCCACCTTAGAGCTTAGACAAGATCCTGGAGCATATACTCAGGAAATATTTGTACAGTGAATAAAGGTACAGATGAATGCCTCAAAATCTGACCACCGGGAATATTAAATAAGCTGCTCAAAGTCACCTTCATCTTAAAGCTTTTCCTTATCTCTCCATCTTGATTTATATTCTCACTCGTGTCAATCTTCCTAGCACTTCTTGTGTAACACAGATTTTACCTTGTGTTTTAGTATTTTGTGCAATGGTCTTAGGGTCCCTCCTGGTTCTTCTGCACGTGCTCTCTAAGAACAGGTACATCACATACCCCTTGAAGTCCCTGGTGCTCTTAACACAATTCCTTGTACGAAGCAACAGTTCAATACCTACACATTGAGTGTGTTTTAACTCAAGGACTAACATACTTGCAAAGGAAGTCACAAAGTTCCTGCTTCTTGCAGTGTCCACCATAACCGTGAGCTCAGGGTATAGCGCTTCCCTGTCACCTAATCAGAAGTTCATTTCCTTTATAAATGGCATTAATAATACTTATCTAATAGGGGGACTCAGAGGATTCTTTAATTAATGATGAAGCACAGTCCAAGATCCCCGGAGGAAATAAAAAGATAAACATTATTATATCTTTTATTACTATAGATAGCAGTTATTAAACTTTCACATAAACAGGGACCAAGAACAATTTCAAGCCAAACTAATAGTTTAATAAGAAGCAGCTAGGGGTTTCCACAGTTGAGCTAACATAAACACTTTGGCAAAAATTATTCCCTTCTTCTGCTGCTACTAATACTGGACAAAAGGAGCTTTTGGAGTCTCTGTTTCTTCACGTGTTTCTTTAAGATACTGGACAAGATTACCTCAAAGGCCCCTCATAGCTCCCGCATTTCTTGGCAACTCTTTTATTAACACCTCACCTCTCTGACTGACTGAATAGTCTTCCGTGCTTTAAAAGAACTGTATACCACTGCAACTGGTTTCTCCTAAGTGTTCCATTTGAGCCAAAGAGTTGAAGGACAAGTGTAGAGTTTAAAAAAAAAAAAAAATCACTTGACAGTGGAATGCTATATAAAATCTTTCAGGGCACTGGGAACATGCAAATCTACATTTCTGAATCTTGGTGTCCTAGAAAATTTTTTAGCTTAGGGTAGAGAATAATCAGGAAAGATTCATGTATACTCCGCCACACAAGCTAATCAGAATTTCTCACAAATAGAAATTAATTTTTCTCATTAGCATTTTCCCTGGGGCTCAGGGTAATGCTTACCAAGTTTCTCCCAGGAGTATTTCAGAGTCCTAGGGAGGCAAGGCAGCTCAGGGAGGATGTCAGGCATTTGGTAACAAATCAAGTAGTACCCTGCCTTTTTGGAGGATGTTTATGGAATGGATAATCTGAAATGTCCGAAGGAACCGCGAGAAGGGCTTGCAGAGACATCGTTTTAGAAAACTCCCTCTTTGGCTCCTTCTACCTGACTCGAGTTTTCAAAATGGTCTCAAAAAATCAGAACCACTGGAGCGTAGTGTTTTACAGCTCACTCTTTGATGTCTAGTTTAGTGTTATTCTTAGACAGTGTGTTCAGCTCTCTTCAGGATTTGTCATGATGCTTTTTAAAAAATTATTGTGGTAAGAAATATGTAATATAAATTTACCTTCTTAATATTTTTAGGCGAACAGAGCAGCCTACAGCCCTGTGGCTGTACCCTCGGTACACTGTGGTATGACAGATCTCTAAAACTTTTCATCCCTGACTGAATGAACAACTGACTGAACAACTTCTTCCCCTTCCCCCAGCCATTGGCAATCACCATTCTACTTTCTGTGTCTAGAAGTTTGACAAATTTAGATACCTTGGGTAAATGGAATTGTGCAGTATTTGTCTTTCTGACTGGCTTGTTTCACTTCACATGATGTCCTCTAGGTTCATCATGGTGTACCTTATGACAGGACATCCATCTTTTTTAAGCAGATATTGTTCATTATATTCTAGTATTTCTAGTGCCTCTTGTTAGTAATGTGTTTACTTCCCAGGAGGGAGAGAAACTTCCCTGATATATTTTAAGAAAAGAGTTACTCTCCCAGGTTAATGCCAGAGTTTTGTCTCCCATGGTCCATGAAACATGTTTTAAGCAGTTTTCTAAAGTACCTGGGTCACATTCAAGAAATGTTCCTGGTATCTCAGAGAAAGTAACAAAAAAACTAAAAAACAAAAACAAAAACAAAAAAAAAAACTAAAAAAAAAAAAAAAAAAGGCATACACTAAGCACAACAGCAACATATTTTCAGTGAAAACTAATTTTTCGCTTTAGCATTACATAGAGAAAATCAGCATCTGTGAGATTCCGTGAGATTTTTGTGCTTACAAATACCATCGTACTAATACACAAATATAATAAAAACATAGAGTTTAGTGGCAAACATGGACTGCTTCTAAGTTTACCTTATATCCCAACTCTTTTCCTACAGAGGCTTCATAAGGATAAATGGCATGGTTTTTAGGCTAGCTATGTTTAAATTCTGGCTATACCGCTTACTATTTGACTTTGAACTACCTTTCGAAGCCTCAGTTTCCTCCCTGGGAAAATGAACGTCCCCTGTGTTCCACAGGACTGTAGGGGAGTGAAATGTAATCAAGGAAGAAGTGGGTCACACTCCGAGCGAGCACAGTTCCTGCTACAAATAAGGGCCCTGTAAATAAACACCTGCCCCTGACCCTTTCATATACTTGGAATGCTGGTGCTTTCCACTTGCACTGAAATATCTAGATATCTTAAAAGATCTGTCCTCTACTCAAAGAAATACTGGCATCTAAGGGGCTGAACGCACAAAAGATAAATTAGGAGCTGACTATTTGCTTTACAAAACGAGTCTTTGATTAACAATGAGATTTATGGCTCCCAGTTTTTCTGTACCTCCCGGTCTGTTTGTGAACCCTGCTCTGAGCTGTACATAATTCTCCTCATTCTGAAACGATTCCTTTATAGAACCCTATAGAGCATCTCCAAGACTCAAACTCTCACATTTTTGTTTCCCTACGAAAATGTTGTTAAGGTGGCGGCGTCTGGGTAATTCCTAGTCCACATTTATGTCTTTCAAGAGCTTTGAAAGGAAATCCAAATTAGGTCAGCCTGACCTCCCATGCAAGTCATTTCCATATATCCCGGTCCCAACAAAAAGAAAACAAAGTGTCCTAAAACCTGAGCTATTGTGAATATCTGTAGGAGATGAGATATGAACATTGACCATCATTAAGTTTCCCGGTTATAAGTGTTGGTGCTTGACCCAACTATGCTTTTGGCCCCAAAATCCTAACAGACAGCTAGTTGGTGGAGTTCTGTTTTCTCCAAAGCTTCCAACCTTGGCCCAGAGTCCAGCATCTGAGACACATAAACATGCATGGATATGCCTCCAGCCTCCTGTTTCCGAGGTTTCTGGAGCAGGTGATCATTAATGCAAATTTATGGGCCATTATAGAATTTTGAAAAGATGTGTTGTGGTTGAATAAAAAGCATAAGCTTTTCACACTTGCTTTTTAATTACTAAATATGTAAAAAATGAAAGTTACAGATTTCAGCCCTACCGGTTTCTAGGAAAGGTACTGAGCTGAACATTTCCCTGTCAGAAACAAACAAAATATCCCGAAGGAGGGTGAGTTCTTCAGGAAAAAAAAAAAAAAGGAGGTTTTCTCTATTTAGAAAAGTGGTCGGAGGCTCGAAAGTAACGCTGTCTCTCAAAGAAGGGTCTGTTTTTAGTACTCCTATCAGAGCCAGAGTGTCCGATGGCAGAAGCCCAGGAAAGACTCAGGTTGGGTGTGTGCGTGTGTGCGACAGTATTGCTGGAAACTTCTCTCCTGCTCCTTCCCTAAAAAACTGCTTACATGAAGAGAAAGCAAATAGCTCAGAGTACTATTAGTTCCTGTTTAAATTTAAAGTGAGGACTCAGCTAAACACGGTTCTATGAAAGGAGTATTTTTAGGAATGAATGGGTTAGTCAGTCCTTGAGAAGTAGATTTTAAACACGCCACGGCTACATCTTGGTAAAGAAGTATGTTTGCTTTCTAAGAAAACACATTTTTTTGGGTGTTGTTTTAAATGATTCTGTAGTCACCACTCTAACTTTTCTCCTGTCTTGCTGTCCTAAAGCAGCCAGTTCTGCTCACTTAGGAGAGACATGCGCAATTGAAATCTGGCCCTTTGTGATTTTTCTTATATAGCTTTTTGAGATCAGCACAAAAGATCTTGAAATCTCTTTTTTTTAATTTTATTAAAACCAAGGCATGTGGCCATAGCAAAAGCAGATATATTTTTTCATGTTAATAGCCAGATTGCTTTGTTTCTATTTTTGCTTTATTAAATCAAGCATACTATTTCCTCTGACCTTTCTTTTTCCGACCCTAAGAGTAGGAAACACTGATCCTAGGAAAAGATCACTTACTGTCACTTTGCTTAGCTTTGCATTTTATGATAAGAAAACCATTTTCTGAGATCTCTTTGATGCTGAAAATGTTTCACCAATCTGTTTGCATTTTTAATAACAGTAAAATAAGCAAATCCTTGATAACAGCGTTTCCCATTAATTTTTAATAATCTCATGGCTTTTAAGTTGCCCTTTGTATCTTGGTGGGGGAAAACATTCTATAGAAAAATTAATCGGGAAGTCAATGTATTTCTGATGCTTTCCTTATTCTTGGAGAGTCAATGGCATGGGCTGCCAAATGTTTCTGAACGTGTTTCCTCAGAAATGCCACCAAGGCAAACAGCCAAGATGATAGCTTTTAATTTTCTGCTTAGTAATAGTCCCTCTCTCGCCATGGCTGGATTCTCCTTGGCTCCAGAGTGCTAAGCTGTCTCTACACGCAGGCCTTGTGATTGATTAATGTCAGCCCAAAGGTTCCCGGAGTTGTCGGTCAGGCCAACGTAAAGACCTTGAGTACAGCAATATTTACATCATTTCACTAATTGATCAAAGTAATGAAAATTAATTGAACACCTACTGCACACCAGGTCTTGCAGAAGGTAGTAGGGACATGGCAGTGATCAGTTCAGCTGTGGTCAAAACAACGTAGCTGTGGAGCTTCTCGACATTCTTGTGGAGCTTCTCGATACTCTATGGTGCCTTAGGTGCTGGGAAATATTTAGGAGAATCTTCATGCCCTGCTACTCCCCTCCCCACCATGCCTGATCTATTCTGGCTTCAGACGCCTCGACTGAAATATGAGATAATCCCTTATTGCACTGGTATGAGGGTTAAATGGAAGATTCTCATGCCAATGTTTAGCACAAAGAGCAATCGTAACTGTTGACTCTTCTTACTGTTATCTGCAATGCCAATGGTAATGGTCATGGTTCAAAAATAAGAACTATCATTTATTATCATATCATATGTCATATCATATCATAACTATCATATCATATCACAACTATAACTATCAATCATATATCATAACTATCATTCATTCATTTTCTGCTATGCATTTAGATGATAGGCTCTCCATTGGATGTTGTTAGGTATATTATCTGTAATTCTCTCAACAATCCTTTGAGATGAGTCTGTCCACTTAAGTCCAGAGAATGTACGTGGCTTGCTGCTCAGGGATGTCTAGCTGTTGGGACCACCAGGTCTCTTCTGTCTCTGAGGAGACAGACCCACAGCTGACTAGGTGACACAAAATGGCTCATGGCTTGGGGATTCAGTCCCCACTGGGGAAATGCTGGAGTGTGAGGAGAGATGCCCCCACACAGGATCTCAGGAATCATGTCCAGATCCGTAGCCCTAATACCAGCAATAGTGAGCAGACACCTGAGATGGTCCAGAATAGATCTGCTCCCCTGCTCCTACCCCCACTTCTTTGGATTATAAGATCCACTACTGTCACAAGGGAGGGCATGGGAAAGCCTTCTCCAGAGCACAGGGAATGCGATCCATGCCCCCCAAGTCATATGACCTAAAGTAGACTTTGGCATTTCTGAGCACCACTTTCCTCACATAAAATGAGAAGAGCTGGTTCTGGGATTCCCCCTATTTATTTATTTATTTTTAAGATTTATATTTTTATTTTAGAGAGTGGGGGAGGGACAGAAAGAGAAGGATCGAGAGAGAATCTCCAAGCAGACTCTGCTCTGAGCACAGAGACTATGGAGGTCTCTATTCCACAGCCCCACGACCCCAAGAACATGACCAAAGCCGAAACTAAGAGTCAAGACTCTTAACTGACTAAGCCACCCAGGTGCCCCCTGGATTCCTCCTCAGATAAGGAAGCAGAGGTAAGTATCGAGTGCATTGCAGGCTTTGCATCTGGTAACTCATTTAATTCTTCCAGTGAGAAAACAAAATTACTATTTATGATTCCACCCAAGGTGGTTCAGGTCCTCCATGGCAGAATCAGCCGAGAAAACTAAGTCTGCCCAGTTCCAAAGCTCGAGATCTTTCGACATCACCACACTGTCCAATGGTTTGCATTCCCTTCCCAGCCACGTGACTTCCATCATTCAACTTCCAGCAAAGATCAGAGACTGTCTGTTGCCCTGTGTACTCTGAAATACACACCGTCCGATCCTGACGGCTGATTTTCAAGGGAGTGGCAGGGAAGGGTCCCAAAGCAGTGTGAGTTACTGTCATCTGCTTGATTCATGTCTTCTCACTTGGCTTATCCCAACATTCTTTGTATCTCTCCTTTTCACACAGTGGGGCAGTCTCAAGGTGGATTTGGATCTGGTGGTCTGGAAAACCATGAAGCTTTCCTTCTCACTTTGCGCTCCTGAGCAGGGGGAAGGATTATCCTACTGCAAATGTTTCTCCTGCACCACCTTATCCTCGACTACATGCTTGTACAGCCACGCTCCCGTTGCTGGCAATTTTGCTGAAGTGGAGTTTGTAATTAAAATCCTTCTTGGCTTCTACAGTTTCTCTCCTATTCAAGCTACATGTTTCAAGTGGTTATTATGCTTAATACAGCAACTTAAAAATGGAAATTAAAAAATTAAGGGTTGGATGCCTAAATGGAAACAAATACCAATAAATATTCTCATGCTATTCCTATATGTAATAGCTTTTGATAACTAGGCCTTCTAGGTTTTGCGTATTTGAAAATAAGCACTTACAGACCCAGCTTACACCTGATACAATTATTCCCCATCCTGCCTTTCTGAGATCATAAAAATAACAAGATTATTCCACCAAAGGCAAATAATACTTAGAAACAATTAGAAAAACTTAATGAAAAGAATAATTAAATGCACACGTTAAATAACCATATATCAAACGCATTTGTGTTTGGAAAGAACATCTTTTCATGAGCAGAGTTCTGACTGATGTCGGCATGCGTCTTCATTCTCTTGGGTTCCCATCCAAAACACCCAAATATTTTTCCCCTGTAGGATTGTAAAATAAAGTAGATTCCAGTTCCCACCAGATATGATAGTGTTTCACATGACCATATTTGCATGTTAGTGTTCCAACACTACAGCAGGGAGACAATTCTTGAAACACACCTCATTTTCAGCACATTATGAGTAAGTAATCCCCATGGCTAGCATTTGTATCTGCCTGGTTACTCTTCCCAAAGAGTTAGCAGCATTTTCAAAAATCCCATTTTAAACTTCTCTGTCTAGTTGTTTTTTATTTTTGTTTTTGTTTTTAACAAAACAGAATATATGTATGCTGGAGTCGATATTCTACAAACTCCACATGACAATGGGATGGCTTCAGGGCATCAATCTTTCCAGGAATGGAGAATATTCTGTAGGCCTACGTGTACAAGTATGCGAAAATGAAAGCTCTTCATTTTGCAGGATGTTTTATTCTGGGATATTTCCACCTCCTGGGAAGCAGTCTACACTCCTCCTGCCTCCTTCTACTTTTAGTCTTTCATTTGAGCTAGAGACAAAAAAAAAAAAAAAAAAAAAAATTCTCCTGTAAAGGTAATTATCTCTAGAAATAATGGTTTTTCAGATAAACCCCTCTCTATAAAAAACATTTTCTTCTTTGTAAGGTTTCTTGACTCAATTAATAAAAAGACATTAAACACCCATTAGTTTAGGGTATTATAGTAGTAGTTTATATATTAATAACCAATATCTAACGTTATAAAATTGCATATGACTTCATAATTTTTTCATTGCAATTCACTTGTATAGGACAAAACAGATAATGCTGTTGTCTCTAGGGGGCAAATCAGTTCTAAAGGTTTACATGATCGATGTCAGTGTAGCAGCACAGGAACACAACTGTTTTGTCCTTGGTTGTGGATAATAATCTATTAATTCAGATGAAGTGGGCATTCTTGTCCCTTGGAATGGTCAATGAGCTTACGGTCAAAGAAAACTCTTAGGTCTGTTTCACCTCTGCTACATGCTACCCACCAAATAGTTCTGGTTATTCCCACTTTCAGGCACATTGTTGAATTGTTTCTTGACTTGTAATTGGGTTACTGCTGAATTGGGAGTAAAGAGATGTGTGTTAATTCCAGGCCAGAGACTTTAATTACTGTTGTGAGACCCCCTGGACCTCTTTTGTTTGTCTTCTACCTTAGCAATTTGCAGTGTTCAAGATGGTGACTATACCTTCACCTTGAGTTCTAGACTAAGAGATATGTAGGATGTAGCCAATATAGGATGTAGCCTGAGTGAGAAATAAATCTTTGTTATGATAAGCTACCAAGATTTTGGGGCTATTTGTTACTGGGGTGTTACCCAGCCTACCCAGACTTATGCAATAACAAAGTAATTTTTTAAGAGAAAAGATCACAGTATTAAGCAAGGGACACAAATTTAATTATGCACCCAGGGTTATTACTGTGATTATTGCCTTGACCCATTAACCTTGGACCTCACTAGCCCACATGACAACTGTGTACAATTTAGAATAAATCCTGGCTCCCAGGGAAGTGTCCTAGAGATCAGAGTGTGACCCAGGTTTCAGGCCCACCAGCCCTCTTTGCTTAGCACCTTGTGTTGTGATCCATTTTATTTAAACTAGGCAAGGGCGTATTTGGTCTTAATTCCTTGTAATGCTCACACATGCTAACAATCTTCTTTCTGCTGTCTTCAAAAGCATTGATTTCTTTCTGTAATACAAGTATTTATGTAGTACCGTTGTGTTTGCAAAGACTTTTTCACAAAATGGTAATTATTCTTAATTGGCAATGTTGATGCGAGTATCAAATGAGATAATGCATGTGAACAATGCTTTGTTAACTACAAAAAAATCCTTTACCTGGTGAGTATCTCCTCTAATGACTACAGTCTTTGGAAGTAGCCAGGCAGATAATTCCATCATCTTATAGATGAGGAAGCTGTGGTTCTATGAGGTACAGTGGCTTGACCAGAGCACGTGGTATATTATAAAGTTGGTCTTGAGACCATGTCTTTGGATCCCAATCCATTTCGTCTTTCATTTTCCCACACAAGCTGGAGGAGAGCTGGTGTTTTAGCAGCCCTCTAACAAACAGGCAGGTTTAGCAGCCATAGATGGTACAATCCAAAACCATCTGCCGTGTTGAAGATATCATCTTTGCCGACTTATTTCTTACCTTTCTCAGTGGAGAAATTCACAGGAAACGACCTTCCTTAGAGAATGGGCTCAATTCCAGAAAGTTCAGGGTATAGATAAAAACCATTAGGTGATGAGAGGAGACCATTGCTGTATATTGTTTGTTTCTCTAGACCTAAGTGTGGACTCCGTAACTGGATGGGGAGGCTCAGAAAAGAGCCCCCAGCACATCTCCATGCCCCACACTTTGCATCTGCATTTCAGAATCTGACTCACAGAGTACAAATTATTTATGCATATAAACTTGCTCTAAGCTAAATCAATTTAAATAAATATTTTATGAGTTTGCTTTACTGTTGTTTTTTCTTGGTAATGATGAGAATCTAGTGGCCACTGAAGCAACAAAGCAGGATGGCAGAAGGGTATCACATTTGAAAGAACAGTGGCGGTTACGGCGAGGGAACATATCACTCCTGGGAAACTGGTGCAAAAATTAAAAACAAAGATGCAACACACACACAACCGAACACCAATTTCACAGAATGTGTAGAGGGTCAGGGGTGGGTAGCAGAAGAAGGTGGACACTGGAAACACAAACACAGTTGATTTTTGTTATGTGTGGTAGTTATGATTTGTAAGGTCGTTGAGAACACTGAACTAATGAATATTGAACAATACATTGGTCTTAGGGGAAATACAGGGTTAGGTTCCTGCGAGTCTCTGGTCAACCAGTCAATACATAGCCTTTTAAATGTTCTATTTAAAGATACACACACACACACACACATTGTAATTCATTAACAATGGACTCAAGGGCAACATCACTATCAGTCATACCTAAAGGAAGCTTCTCTAACACACGCATTTTCTCCATGAAGCATATCACAGCCTTCTCACATGTAGGACAACCAGACAGCACTTCAGCCGAAGCTTGAGAAGGGTGGGTTCAAACAGTGACATCACTCAAAAAAAAAAAAAAAAGAAAAGAAAAGAAAAGAAAAAAGAAAAAGGAAGAAGGAAAAAAAAACCCATGAACATATGAAAAATGCATCACTAAATAGATGGATAGCTGGAGAAAAGGATGCTGTTTACAGTAGGAGAACTGAAACAAGTAGGCAGTTTGCCTTGTTTGACTTCAGGGGGCAGCGTGCATCTTGGGTGACTCAGATTTTTGACACTTTGCACATGTCTGTGAATGATGGACTGCAGGGCTCTGTTGAGCATTGATTTTGGCTATACAGACACTTTACAAATACAGAATTCATGAATAATGATTATCAGAGTTTGATTCCTGGCTCCGCTACTTCTGAGCTCGGCCAAGTTACCCAGGGGTTCTGAGCCTTCATCTCATGTACAAAGGGCTGATGATACTGTTGTTGAGAGTAGCGGAGGATTATGTGAAAACGAGCGTAAGGCACACAGTGTGATAGCTGCATTATTATAATCATGGAGCAGCATAGGGAGGAGAAAAACACCTTGGTAGAATAGAAAAAGCATAGGTGGTGCCAGAAAAATCTGGTTTCCAACCCAAGTTTCATTACTTGGTAGCTGTGGGACTTTGGACGAGTTATGCTTATCCCAAGTCAGAGACTCAATTTTCTACTTGGTAAAATGAGCATGATAATCTCAAACTCACAATCATGTCTAAGTGTGTGAATGGGTACTCTAAATTGACATTGTATGTGCCTTAGCATATTAGACCTCAAGAAAAGTCCATTTCATTCTCCATATCCTTATTTTATTTCATTATCAACTAGAATTTTTAGCCAATGGATATGGGTACTTATAATTTTCTAAAAAAGGGACTATCCTTTCAACCTGTCCAGTGGTTGAATAATATGTAAAATAAAGGCATTTATAAAGGTAACCAGGCATTCGTGGGCATATACATACATACAACACTGTCTTCTTCCCCTTCCGTGTAAAATAGAGAGAAGGAAAGAAACTTTGCGTAATTTCAAAAGTAATTTTTAAAAGTAGGATTTGGCAATTACAATGTAAAAGAGAAAAAGGGAATTTGGCCATCATTCTTTAAAATGTTTCAAAATTTACTTCATTTTAAGGGTTTTCTATTTACTCAGCCAAGGGCACTTGACGAGTAAGAGAGACTATCTGGGAATTTGATAGAAGAGGGAACTTTTGTGTGGATTCAACAAAGGGTCAGTGAGACAGAATAAGATGGTGGGGCCACCCTGAGATGATGTCCACGTCAGATTACAGCTGGGCCACAGGCCAGGAGTAGATTCCTGATAAACTGAGTTTAAGATAAACTAGGACATTTAGCAGGGGAATTGAGAAACAGATGAAATGCAGGACTATTAGAAAATCTATTTGAAACTTGTCTCTTTTAGATATCTCTTGATTTTTCATGCACCATGTAATTATGTAATATCTATTGAATACACAGATGCAGGCACAGGAAAGACATTCATCTATAATCTCCCTACCTCTCGACTAGACATTTTTGGAAAAGCCTGACCTTTGGGGCTGCACTCTCCATCCTGAGGAAAATCCTGACCTTGTGGCCACAATCCAGGTAAGGAAGAGTAAAGAACAGAGGCCCCTTCTGCTGTCTGAAGAGTTAAGTGGACGGAAGTGGTGGCCACCCATTCATCATTCACTAATCGTTCTTCAGCAACACGTTCACCAGAGATGAGTGAGAGTAAGAGAGTAAGAAAGCGCTTTTATTAGTTCTACTTCTTGGACTTCTGCTCCAATAGGGTATAATCTAGAGCTTCCCTTTGCATGTTTCTAGTTTAGAGATCTGGGCTTGTCTCCAAGACGGTACAAATTCCTAAAACATGTATGTACAATCTTTCATCATTCAACTTATGTTGAAAAGAGCATTGATCTGAAATATGAACAAGGCTTTGGTTTATACTGCCAACGGCAAGTCTACAAACACTTTATTTGTTCATCAGTCTTCGTGGGTATGACTGAGAATAAATATTCCCATTTTGTTTGCGATAAAAACCCAGACATGGAGAGAGTGAGTAACTAGAATCAGGCAGGAATGCATGATTAAGAAAACAAACAAAAAACAAACCTTATCACTAGAGAAAAGAAAACACACGGTCAAGGACTAGGAAGTTCTTGACTTTGAATTCAGATTTGCGGCTGATGGATAGACTGTGCTGTTAGTTCTCAATTGAAATTAATGATATTCGGTGGCTGCTTAAATAATGCAAATGAACGAGTTTTTAATCATACCCTTGACTATCACCCAATTTAAGCCTGTGCCTTACAGCTTCATTTTAGAAGCGTTCTCTTGTTAATCACAGTATCTTGTTAACTATTGTTAGTCTCTGTCAAAAAAAAAACAACAAAACTTTTTTTTTCCCAGAAAAATAAACTGAGAATTTAACAATCTGCTTTGCAGAAATTTGCAGTGAATATAATTCTGGTGAAAATAAACAGTTCAGAGTGGAACATATGGGGTTCTACCATGATCCTGTCATATAAAATTAGATTAAAAGTAAAGTTGAAATGTGACCACTCTGTTATATGGACGTATAAGTATGCTAACCATCACTCTCAGATAATGCCTTTTATATTTCAGGTCTAACCATTGTTAAGTGATTTCTAATTTAAATGTCAGTTTCCATAAAAAATAACTGGGCTTAGAGATCATTTTTATACCCTCATCGTTTCAAGAAGGTAAATTTTAGTAATTTTAGTTAGAGCAGTTTTATTGGTTTATTAGTTCTCTTAGAAGACCAATGCATTGCTTATTTTAAAAATGACTGCTTTACTTTTGGGAAAATATTCAAGAATCAATCCTCGCATTCAAGTCACGGACATTAAAATGTGAACATTACATGATCCCATTCCCCAGGTCAGACTGCTCAGCTATTCATGGGTAAGTCTTTAAAACAAGACAGTTCCATGGAACTCATACAGAGAAACTCCTACAGAATGGTAGTCACCAGATAAGAAAACATTTTAAAGAAAATTTTAGGCTGATGTCATCCTGTCCCCCGTATGACCCAACACTTTGAGTCCTCACCCAATACTCATATACATTTGCTTCCAAGAGTCTGTTTGGGGCTGAATTGCATTCTCCCCTTCC
>NC_081571.1:69302163-69332381 GCF_022355385.1 Mustela nigripes | reverse complement strand
ATTGCATTCTCCCCTTCCTCCCCCCCCCCCCCCCCCCCCCCCCCCCCAGTTCACATGTGGAAATCCTAACTCACAATACCTCAGAATGGGACCTTATTTGGAAATCAGGATCTTATTTGGAAATTGCAGGTATGATGAGTTAAGATTGGGGTGGGCCCCTAATGCAATATGACGTGTCCTTATGAACAGAGGAAATTTGTACACTGATGTGTATGGAGGGACATCACCATGTGAAGCCTGGAGTTATGTAGCCATAGGCCAAGGAACCATGAAAAGCTCGCAAAAAGACCTGGAACATATCTTTCCCTAGAGCCTACAGAGGGAGCCTGGCCCTGCCAACACCTGATTGGAGACTTACAGCCCCCAGAACTGTGTGAGAATGCATTTTTGCTGTTTAAATTGTTTAAGCCTCTCTGTTGGTAGAGCTTTCTTATGGCAGACTTACGCAAATGAATACAGAGTCTTTTTGGAGAAGGAGATGGTCTCTGTTTGTCTCCTCTGCTGTGTATTCCATTACTAAAGGGGTTTTGTCTTCCATGAACGGGAACATAAACTTCCTTGAAAGAGTGCTGCTCCTGCCCCTTCGGATCTGGCCTCTAAATCACAAGCAGGACAGAATATCTAGACAAGCTGGACTTTTTTAGAGATGGAAGGTGATGGTCTTCATGGAGTTTGGAGTGAAGGGAACAGGTGAGGTGTCCAGGGAAGAGAGGACGTTCTGACCATTAGTCTCTGTCCTTCATCTCCAGGACAGTTCGAGGGATTCATCTGTCGGTGTGAGGCAACCCCCTTCTTCCTACAGCTCTGACTCAGTAGGAGTAGGTCTACCTGCCCAGAACACTGGCTCAGTGCCTTTCCTTTCTCTTAGAAATCATGTTCCAATACCCAGTGTTTTAGGTAAAAGACAGTGTTTGTAAATTCAGCTAATATGAAGTTCATGGAGACCAAATATTTGTGTCCTTTTGAAAGTCACATGTTGGAATCCTAACCCCTCAGGTGATGGTAGTGGGAGGCGGGGCCTTTTGGAGGTGATTAGTTCAGGAGAATGGAGCCCTCCTAAAGGGTACCTTCAGGAAAGCCTTAGAAAAGAGAGCTCCCTAGGCCCTGATAGCCAAGGGACACAGCGAGAAGACAGCCTTTCATGAAGCTGGAAGTGGGCCCCCACCAGACCCTGAATCTGCTCCCACCTTAATCTTGGACTTCCCAGCCTCTAGAGCTGTAAGAAGTAAATTTCTGTGGTTGATCCCACCCCGTCTATGGGATTCCGTTAGAGCAGCCATAACTGACTAAGGCACGGACCGATACCTTTTGAAACCCACCAAGCCAGGATGCTGGGAAAAAGTCGGGTTGTGAAGATACCTGAATGGCTCCAAGTGTGGCCTCTGAAGTCTTCCTCCTACCCCGTGGGGGAGACCGAGGTTCACACTAGCACTGAATGTGGGATGTGTTCCGGGGCTCTGGGACGGGTCCTTGAGAGTTACCAAGTCCTTCACAGCCCTCCCAGGGGTCAGTTCTAACTCCTTTTTATAAATGAGAACAGAGTGGCTCAACATCAGGAAACTAGTAACCATCAGCACCGGCTCTCCAAAGAATAAGCTTGTACTCTTTGTATTTTTGCTTCAAAAGCAGATGTCTCTTTCACGGGACATGCTGTTATTATTAGCATTCCTATTGTTGTTGCCACTCTATTGCCCCAAACAAATTAGGGTAGGGGAGTGAGAGACACAAACATACCCTATAGTGTTTCTGAATCTCGACAGCCTATATGAGCCTGTTTGGCCTATGGGAATACTTATGTTCTATACTCTTCTATTGTTTACGATCATATACTATTTTATAAATGAGGATTTTTAGAAATACTATAGTGTTTCTCTCAGCATCTTCAAGAATGACCACTTGCATCAGAATAAGCTGGGATGCTTATAAAAATACAAAGTCCAGAACTCTGTGGAGCTGGGAACACTGGACAGAGCTGGAATGGGCAGGGGATGTTGGGGAATCTGCATTTTTAAAAAGTGCCCCCAGGTGGTTCTTATGCAAATTGAAGTTTGAGAGCCACTGCTGTAAAGGGTGCGGGATCGAAGGTCTTCCAGGAAAATTCTTTGCCTCTGGCTCACCCAGATTCTAAATGTACAGCTTATGCCAGGCTCTGGTTGTTACCAAGGGCTGAAGCAGGTGCAGAAGCCCGGGGTACAGGAGGGTCACAAAAAGGACACCACTTCTGCAAGGCTCACATCCGAGGGAAAGAGCTGCGAACTTTCTACAAAACAGTTAAACAAGGGTATTTGAGCTCAGGTCAGAGGTGCGAGCCGCGGCTGGGGAATAATGGGGTGCCCTGAGATTCTGAACATCTGTGTGCAATGAAAATGTGGTCCTGAGAACCCCAAACAGATTCTGTCATCTTTACTGTTTCTGTCTCATGAAAGACTCAGCCTCAAGCAGCTGCTCCTCTATCATTGATCCAAGGTGGACAGTGAGTGTGAGTGGAGGGATGGTTTGGTTTTGATTTATGTGACATTCAGGAGCAGAACCTACTACCCACGTTTGTAATGATCTCACAGCTATGCTCTCTAGCTTGAAATGCGTCACCTCTTTCATTTTTCCGAGAGAAGAGGAGCATTGATCATCTGAAGCATGGCTTCATCGTATCCAGCAATTTCAGTTCCCTGGAGCCCTACTCAGGCAAGGAGGGTTTCCAGATTCTCAGCAGCCGGAAGTAAGGGAATTTCATGTGTACTCCACGTTCTCTGATAGAATCCAAACCTGGGTCAAAAGTCATAGAGAGCCACTGTGAAGTGTTGGTGCTTCCGTTCTGGAGTGGGAAAGAAAGAACAGCCCATCTTGACATGGCAACCGTTGATAACTGCCCTATCTGCGAAGCCCTACTGTGCCCAGCGTCAGCCAGCATGTCCTGTACACTTCACAGCGTCCCCATGGAGGTTTTATTCTGCCCATAGTACAGATGAGAACATGGAGGCCCTGGGAGATGGTGCAGTTTGTCCTGGGCTACATAGTGAGTTAATGGTTGGACGAAGATTAGAACCGTTGTCTGTGTGATGCCAATGCTTGTGTTCATAACCCCTGCACTTTCTGTTATGTTTCTGCTTCTCTTTCTATTAAATGGGATATAGACGCTTTTGTTGGAGGGGATGAGAACAATTTTCATAGGTTCAAGACAGATACGTCTCTGGATTCACAACAGGTTCAATGAGCGTATGGATTCTTATTCATTATTGTCTTTTTGCTTCCTCTTTCCATACCCTACTATTTTGAAATGAGTATAAAGAGACTATGTTCACAAAGGAAGGTATATCTGACATTTTTATTTCTGTAAAAATATGCTTAAAGTCACTGATTTAAAGTTCTGAAACAGGTGTAAGTTTTGGACACTTCTGAAAATAAAACGATCTGCATGTTTACACACTGTTGGTGTAGATTAAGCTGAGAAGATATAATTTTGCCTGATTTGCAATCTATATTTACTAACACTGAGATCCCAAACAGTATGGCTGTTAGTTTTCCTGTCTCATTATGCCAAATGCTGCTTTTGATTTGCAAAACTCAAGCTGAAGTTGGGAATTCACAAAAGGTGATAATGGTAACCCCTTACTCTGAGGGGTGATGTTAATACTCATTATCTGTAATGTGCACAGAGGCATTGCCATTCACACATTGATATCCCCATTTTGTAGAAGAGAAAGCTGATGGTCACAAGTTCATAAGTAGTTTGGCCAAGCAACTCTGAGACCCAGGACCTTGTAGTTCAAACCCAGGCTCATTGGCTTCCACATAAGACCGTGTTACCAGAGGGGACTGAACACCTCTTGGAAGCCTTCTGAGGGTCTTTAGCTTCAGAATGCTGTGCTCTGATCACCCTGGTTTCCTTAAAGTTAGGCAAGTGTTGGAAGATTGGTAAGAATGCTATCAACTTTTCACAAATGCGTAATAGTCACTGCTTGTATTTATAGACTGCTTTCTAGTACCCCAAATACTTTCTGGTATGTACTTCATGATAAAAAAAAAAAAAAAAAGAAAGAAAGAAAGAAAAGAAAAGAAACAAAACAACAATCCAACAAACCAGAAATATCACTGAGATCTAAAGTTCATGACTTAGATTCAAGCAAGTCACGTGGTTTCTTGGTTTCTTCCTGTGTAGATGGGGATAATAACATCATAGCTTAGCCACGATGGGGGTAATTACATATTCTTGCACAATAGCTTAAGGGAAGTCTACACTTCAGAAGAGGTGGACAAAAACCAAAAGATTCCCTAGGTTGCTTAGAGAGGGGCGGGCACAATGAGGAGTAAGGGAAGGTTGGAAAAACAACCATTTAGAAAGGATTAATGTGTGCTTGGAAGAGCTCAACTCTTCTATTCTTTTTATGTATTCCCATCTGTCTATCTTTTCTGACAAAGAATAGGAACTAAGATTCAAAGTTCATTGAAGGGGCTCCTGGGTGGCTCAGTCATTGGACAGCTGACTCTTGATTTCAGCTCAGGTCATGATCTTCGGGTTCCAGGATTCAGCCCCACATTGAGCCTTGAACTGAGACCTATATCGGACCCTGTGTTCAGTGGGGTATCTGCTTGAGGAGACTTTCTTTCGTTTTCTTTCTTTCTTTCTTTCTTTCTTTCTTTCTTTCTTTCTTTCTTTCTTCCTTCCTTCCTTCCTTCCTTCCTTCCTTCCTTCCTTCCTTCCTTTCTTTCATTTCTCACTCATTCCTCATAAAATAAATATATAAATTAAACAAAAAAGAAATGAAAAAAAGTTCATTTAAAAAACATACTTGAGGACGCCTGGGTGGCTCAGTGGGTTAAGCCGCTGCCTTCGGCTCAGGTCATGATCTCAGGGTCCTGGGATCGAGTCCCGCATCAAGATCTCTGCTCAGCAGGGGGCCTGCTTCCCTTCCTCTCTATCTGCCTGCCTCTGTCTGCTTGTGATCTCTGTCTGTCAAATAAATAAATAAAATCTTTAAAACAAAATACTTGAAATATACAATATCACAACAGTGTGATAATTCCTTTTGGGTTATATGGAAATATTGATGGCTATTTGGGTTTTTGTTTTGGTTTGTTTTGTTTTAAAGATTTTATTTATTTATTTGACAGACAGAGATCACAAATAGGCAGAGAGGCAGGCAGAGAGAGAGGAGGAAGCAGGCTCCCTGCTGAGCAGAGAGCCCGATGTGGGGCTTGATACCAGGACCCTGGGATCATGACCTGAGCCGAAAGCAGAGGCTTTAACCCACTGAGCCATCCAGGCACTCCTTGATGGCTATTTGCAAGCTTATTATTGAAGTTAAATCTATTCCCTTTGCTTGTGATATTTTTGCCTGGTTCTTTTGTCTAGGTTTAAAAGCTACATGAAAATAAAACTTGTGCATGGAAATATAAAATAAAACAGGTGAATATTTGCTTAGTAGGATCACTTTCCATTAGAAAAGAAACTAAAATTCTTGAGACTAGATTCTCTTTTCAGGAGAATCAAATGTATAATTTGAGGTCCTGGTAGTTCTCACTGAAGGTTGGGACCCATCCATGTAAAGGCATCAGGACAAGATATCTGGTTTGGAAGGTGTTATGTAAGCCTATGTTATTATGCAAGTTATAGGGTCACTGAACATCGAGGCAATGGTGTTTTCCCATTTCATTTCCATCTGTCCCATTTGTGTGTCACACATTTACAAAGCGTGTAGAAAAAACACACATAAGAAAATGATTCTTTTAGGCCAAGTCAGCCTGCCTACAGTTATGTGAATTGGGAAACCTAGACAGACAAAGCCCACAACAAAATCATATTCCAGAATTCACAGAAGCAGATGATTGTAGAACCAGTTGGTAATGTTGAGAAAATTCTAAACCCTTCATATTCACAAGAAAAAAAAAATGTACCCAGTTAGGAGCTGGAAGTACATGTGAATTTTATCATCTAAAAACACCACTCAAATTCACTGCCCTAGCTTTGCATAATAGTTCATGCTCTGTAAACTCATTCCTGAAGGAAACAGGGTTACAGAGTTTGTTCTGTGTGTGTGTGTATCTGTGTGTGTAGAAGTGGGAAATGAAGGAACATTTGATGTATGTTCTTTACTATTTGCAATTTTATATATTCTAAAAAGATTTATTTATTTAAGGGTGAGAGAGAGAGAGTATGAGCAGAGGGAGGGACAGAGGGAGTAGGAGAATCAGGCTCCCCTACACTGTAGGGAGCCCTAGGTGGGGCTTGATTCCGGGGCCCCTGGGATCGTGACCTGAGCTGAAGGCAGATGCTTTACCAGATGAGTTAACCAGGTACCCCCAAATTTTACACATTTTTAAGACAAGAGACGAAATTAAAAAAAAAATAGGTGTCCAGATTTTTTTCTTTCTTTTTCTTTAAGGATAATGTCACACATTAAATTGTATCTTTGCTCAAGTGCTGAAAACAGTTTAATTAAATGTACCTATTTCAATAAATTCCTTGGGCAAATAGACTACCATAGGGGCACATAAAGATTGTGAACATTAATTGCATTTGAGATTAGCCCTATTGAATTAAATTTTCACACATGGATGCCCTTCGTTCTTAAGCCATAAATAACAGTTGTTTATCTATTCAACTATGGTACATTTACTGTACAATAGTCCCTCCATCAGTTCAATCTAGAAAAGAATGTCCAATCTAAGTAAATAGTTAAAAAAAAATCTACTTGAACATTACCCAGAAGGAACATTGATGGTATATTTTATTATGTGCCATGCTCTGGGAAGAAGCACCTGGACTCTTTGTCTTCCTAATAAACAAATCTTTAGGTGACTCCAGCTCAAAATAAGTTTTGTAATATACAATACCAAAAATAAAAAAAAAAAAAGGAAAAAAAAAACCCCAAAGTGCCTAATAAAAAATTCAATTTGCTGATAGATTAATTAAATTCCCTACCTACCCAACCCTGACTGAATCTGTCCCAAGGGGGTGAAGTTGAAAGATGAGTTTGCTAATTAATGTTAATACGGTGAATGGCACAATTAGAACAAACTCACAAAAGAATGAACATCCCTTGGTGAGAGAGTCAGTACAAGTGTGCAGGGGAATTCTTCAAATATACACAAGCTATTTAGGATAGAACAACTGAAATTCTATTAAGTTTGATTTGACAATGATAATGCCTGAGGTAACCTTATAGAGAAATGTAAATCAAATACAAAATAACTATTATTTCAGGATTACTGTAATCACACTTTGATAACTTCAGTCCAAAACTCAAATCTTGAGAGACTGACAATATCTTCAGCTTTCCTGATCACAAATACTTGGGCAGTAAAAGAATACTTAACATACCACCCTAACCCCATTGCAAATAGAACAAAAGAGATTTTCAGAAAAATGTGTATTTCCATATTATTCTTTTAAGATGTGTAACAGGTAAAGTTGATTGTGTATATTTATTTTGCTACAAATTGCCACAATTCTTCCCTCTCTGTGTTGCATTGCTTGCAGTTTCTCCCATCCAGAGGAAAAGGCTATTTTTTTTTACTCCTTCATGTTGAATGTCCTGTGCCTTGTTCTAGCCAATAGAATGTATGGAGGTGATGTCATCTAGTTCCAAACGAAGGTTTCTGGGTGCTGCTTAGTCGAACCTTGTCACCACCAAATGAACATGGCTGGGCTAGGCTGCTGGAAGATGACAGAGCACAAGGAACCGAGGCACTTCACCCCAGGGAGGCCATCCTGGATCATTTACTCTCAGCTAACCCAAGAGCTCACTGAAGAAACATGAGTGAGTCCAGCTGAGACCAAAAGAACTACCCAAATGTCCCTAGTCTGAAGAGCAGGCTTTAAAAATCTTGAATAAATAAATGATTAGTTTTCTAGTAAGCCACTTAGTTTGGAGTATTTTGTTATGCAGTGAAAACTAACTGATACACACTTGCATGGAAATTTTAGTGTTCCTTGAATGTTTATAGGATATTGCTCATACTGCTTAATTTGGAATGGTCACAGAGGATATTAATAATGATGATAATAATAATAGCTATTTTTAATGACCTTAGCTACTCTGTACCTTTCTAGATGCAGAAAAACTCCTTCCAAGTTGGACGGAGAAAGACAAAGTACGAGCACAGGCTTACATTCTGGTTCCAGCACTTAGTATTGATACTGTCCCAATAGTTCCTATGTCTGGGGGTGACTGGGTGGCTCAGTGGGGTAAGTCTCTGCCTTTGGCTCAGGTCATGATCTCAGGGTCCTGGGTTCGAGCCCCACATCAGGCTCTTGGCTCAGCAGAGAGCCAGCTTCCCCACTCCCATCTCTGCCTTCTGCTCTACCTACTTGTGATCTCTCTCTCTCTCTCTGTCAAATACATAAATACAATCTTTAAAAAAAATAGTTCCCATGTCTGTGCTTTGGTTTCCATGTGTCTCCAATGGAGAAGTGACAGTGCCTCTGCAGTACGGTGTGGGTAACGATTCACTGAGATGATGAGATGATGTATTTCAAGCACGAAGTACATGTTTCCTTAAAATATATTTGCTTCTTAGGATTATTTTAAAGGGCTTCCAAAAAGTTTACCTTGAGGGATATTATGAGAGATATCCCTGCACAAGAGAAGATACTATGGGTGACAAGTGGCAGAGGCCTTTTAAGTAGTGACGTACCAAGAGAACGAGATGACTTTTTTTTTATGCTTCTCAACAATTTTAAACACCTTATAATTCCTCGTGCTGCATGGATTCAGTAATTCCACATCCTTCAGCTAGTGCCTAAAACAAATGGGAAATGCAACCACTTCACAAAATTAACAAAAGCGAGAATCTCAAGTCTGTGGCAGGCGTTCAGCTCTTATCCCAGGAACAAATGAACCTCACAGAAATGAAGTGACTTTCCCAGGTTCACCTATCAGCAAGCAGTTCCACCAAGAGAGACTTCAGGACTGCTGACTTGGGGTTGATTGCTTTAGCTGTCAGAGAGCTTCCAAACAGGCCAAGTTCCTCATACATATTGATGAAAGAAAAGAAATCACGACTCGCTTGAAATAAGGATTGAGATGTTTAAAAAAAAAGGTTGATTGCTGATCCATCTCAGGGTGGGACTAACAGGCCCCTGATATGGAATGCCAATTTTTTTTTTTTTTTTTAAATAGGAAAACAGGTTTCTCACCATGGCTAGACATCAGGCAAGAACCCATTTTCCCAGGTTACAGAATCGGATATAAAAATGTGCTAATAAGGTCCTTATTGATTTTGTAGGCAATGAGAGATGTGGTTAGGGCAGAACTTAACGGTCACTTCAAAGCCTGGTTAATTAGCCCTTTTAACTCAAGAGTATGTGCACATCTGCTAAGTGTATAACATAAAAACTATATTAATAAATCTCTCACCCATCCAATGTTGCACAGAATTGTGTGTCATGTTGTGCTAGGCTCTTCTCCCCATTGTAAATTGCTCCCTGGAAATTGCATTGGCTTTTTCAGGAACTCTGTTTGTATATAATAGGGCCATGAAAATGACGGATGCTGAGCTTGTGGTCTTTAGGCCAAAGCCTTAAGAAGAATACTGGCTCCGCAAGTTACTAACTCTTTAACTTTGGACAAGTCATTTAAACTTACTTGCGTTTACTTCCCCTGTTCGTAAATTGGTGATAATATCAATTGCTTTGAAGGATTACTGATGCCTGGGGTCATGCCAAAATAGGTGCTATTATTAGCACACTGACACTTTTCTAACTTATTCCCCTGCAATGACTCTTGTTCTCCTCCTCCTGTGTCAAATAAATAAATAAACTTCATTTTTGATTACTTATAATTGTCAGAAATAACTCTTACTTTCGTGGCAATGAGATAAAAGGTGACTGCATTTTTCTTTAAGTTCTTATATTGGCAGAGTATTTTTGCTAGACTGAAAGTTAGAAAGTTCTCCATACATAATCTTTATTTGCTGAATCTTGGTTATTGTATCTAAAAAGTATCCAGAATTTCTATCTCGCTATATAAATAAAGACTTACAAAAGATTCATTTGTTACTTTAGGCAACTAAAGTATCATTTCAGGCACAGAGGCAGCAAGGTCACGAATTTTTCCAGCTGTGCAAAAGAAAAACCAACCAACTAACCAACCAACCAACCAACCAGAAAACAGCTAAAGCCATGAGCTGAAGGGCAGATTTTAATACGTGCACAGTATAGAAAGGAAAGGTGATCGTCGGTGGCATTTTTAGGCACACCTTATATCACCACTGGTCTTGTCTGCTTCAGTACAATTCTCACACACAAACCAAAAGTGGTTCCTTTGTAGAACGACAACAACAACAAAAAACTGCACAGGTTTCTGATTCACACCTGTAAACACACTTATTCACTGAGAAATTTCTGACTCAATGAATAAAACAGTATTAAGCTATAAGGTATCTTAAAGCTGTAATCCAGGATTTGTTTTATATCCTGCCCATTTGTAGCTGGAGCTTTTCTACTTGTGTTAAGGTATTTAGACTTTAAATAGTAAATAAACAAAAGTTTATTCATCATGTTTTCATTTTCTCTAAGTACTAGGGTAATTGTGCAAAATTTAAGTAAAGATGAAAACTTAGCTTTGTGTTACTCGTGATCATTAAAAATATCCTACCCTTGGAGTGTTGGATTCTGTTTTGAACAGGTTCTAGTTCACTGTGACTTCTTACCGATTATCCTGTTGCAGTTTCATACAGATATGACATATGTTTTACTTTAAATTATCTAATTTTAGGTAATATTTACCCAAATTATAGGTAGTGTCGAGGAGGTATTATATAGGGTAATCCTTTTGCTATAAAACATCCTAGGGGCGCCTGGGTGACTCAGTCAGTTAAGCGTCTGCCTTCGGCTCAGGTCATGATCTCAGGGTCCTGGAATTAAACCCTGTATTGGGCTTCCTGCTCTGCAGGACGTCTGCTTCTCCCTCTTCCTCTGCAACACATCCCCTCCCCTTGCACCCTGCTTATGTTCTCTTTCTTTACCTCAGATAAATAAATAAAATCTTTAAAAATAACTAAAAAAACACCACATTCTAAAAGTATAGAAAAACAGGATACTGCATGCACACCCATTTACAGATCATCCAGCCCCAACATCATGTAGTCTTCTGTCATTAGTTTTCCTAACATTGAATTTCATAAAATTTGTGTTATTTGGAAAGACTCTGAGATTCTCTGTAACAATATTCTCAGAACTGGATCTTGGTGTTCACTTTTTTGGTATTGTTTTAAATGAAGTCATGACGATGGGAAGCAGAACATTATTTTTCTTTCTGTTTTAAAATGAGATGAGACTTGCAGTGGATTTTTCTCGTCAAGTTACTATTATTTTTTTTAATGGTGTGTTTCTGTAGGAACATTAAAGGGTAGTCTGGTTACAGATCAATATGACACTGACTAAATATAGATTTACTTACGAGGTAGACTGAGCGGAGCCATGTTGGACAAATGAGTAAATAATGTCTCTCTTAACAAGTTCATGATTATGTATTTATTACACGGGCTCTTCCACAATAGCTCCAGGGAACCGTTACGGACCATGCCTGAATGATGTTTGTTCTAACAACCAAACCCTGTAGACTCAGGACAGCCACGAGGCTGGGGCATGAAGCAATGAAGGGACCAAGCTAACCTAAGTCCTATTAGTGCTTTTTCTTCCTTCTTGGCAAGAAAGATGAGAACAAATGAAATTCAGAAAAAACACTGCTTTCAGAGACCAGGGAAATCTAAAGGAATTTATTTATCTGGGGATATTTCAGATGTGTTGTATCACCAACAAAAGAGAAATGAAATAGTACAGATAGATATTATATAAATTATATGAATATATAAATTAAATGTAAATGATGTATGTAAATGATATATGATATATAGCAATTAGAATATCTGAACAGAATAATAAGCAACCTACCATGATGTTTTAACTGAGTAAAAGCAGAGGATACGGAAAAGAAAAAGCCCTATGCTTTGGACTGCGCACTGTCACCACATGATGCTTCGTGCCTGCTCTCCTTCTTCTTTTTTTTAAAGATTTTATTTATTTATTTATTTATTTATTTATTTATTTTATTTATTTATTTGACAGACAGTAGGCAGAGAGCAGTCAGAGAGAGGAGGAAGCAGGCTCCCTGCCGAGCAGAGAACCCGATGCGGGGCTCCATCCCAGGACCCTGGGATCATGACCTGGGCCAAAGGCAGAGGCTTTAACCCACTGAGCCACCCAGGCGCCCCTCTCCTTCTTAAAGTGAATTCTTTCCCACCCCATTTGCATCTTGAATTTCTATTTATTTTGTAAGATGTAGGTCAAAAAAATCATCTCTCTTTGAAAGCTTTCCCTAGCGGTAAGAGCTAACCTTTCCCGGGAGCTCATTGATACATTGTGTTCTGCCTATGCTTTATTGGACTTATTTACCCAACAACCCCTATGAAGTGGGCACTTGTGAGACCCCATTTCAGAGATGAGGAAGCTGAGGCTTTAAGGGACAAAGTGACTTACCTCAAGTCACACTTTCTAAAACTTTCTATTAGAGCCCTTTTCAGAAATCCCGTGACCTCATAGGGCTGGTTGGAGGATTTCAAATACATGTCTGTTACATTTCCTTTCATTTTAATCTCCAAAGTTACTAATGGTTTTAAATGCACCCAGGATTTGTCTTAATAAGGTAGAGATAGACACACAGATACAGATGTGATGGTCACGAGGGAAGGGGTTGATGCTCATGGACCCCCTAGAAACAGGTGGCCTAGCATGTAGGCCCACAGGCAGGAGTGCGACAAGCATCACTCAGGAGGCCAAAGGGTGATGGGAAAGCGTGGTCAGAAGCCTATATTGGGTTTTTTTTGCGGGAAGACATGGGTGATGCACGTAGATACGCTGAAAGAGTTAAGGATTAAATAGATTGGATAGTTTCAGTGGTTCTGGGGTAGGGGGTGTCTGTCTCTAGCTGACTGGTACCTGGCCCTGGGATGATTTCAGGCAAGGGGAGTATTGGCTTGATTTGTGAGTGTTTGAGAAAGGAGATGGTTGAAGTTGTGGGTTCTGGATTGGTGGGTCAGTGTATAAATTGTGTGTTCCCAGGCAAGCTGCTTGCTCTGTTTAGGAGTTGGTGGCCCGGGAAAGGGCCATCTCTCCAGAATCAGCAAGTCCTCAAGATAATTAACGAACTTCTATGTTGTACATCACCTGAAATGGATCTTACTACCCTTACGTTAACTACCTGAAATTTAGATAAAACCTTTCAAAAAAAGAGAAAAAGATGTCAAAACATCATAAATATAGAGAATTAACAAAAACATGATTCATACACGATCTTACTAGAGAACTAAAGACATGCTGCTGGAAATGGCTGCTCAGACTTCCTTACTGAAATCTGGGGCTGGATAGTTCCTTGTTCCTCTGTTCAGTCCTCTGCTTTAGGGGTTCAGTAGCATCTCTAGATTCCATCTACTTGATGCCAGTAGCGTGACCCCACATGCAAATGTGACAATCAATAATGTCTTCAGGCATTGCAAATGCCCCCAGGGACAAAATCACCCCTGGTTGGGAACCAGCGTTCCAGATGACTCACAGTTTCCTTTGGTCATGTTTTCACATAGCGCCTGCCATTTGGATCCTGAACGCATTTATCATTCATACTTAAAATGATTTTTTTTAATGGCAGAGAAATGGCCTCACTCTTCCCAGTCTCAGGAAGGAAAATGAAGTCACAAAGCACAGATTGCTAAGTGACAAATTTAGGACGAGCTTTAGCAGGTGCTATCTTAAAGAACAATCGGGAGCCCTTCATGGAATGGATTTGTCCAGGTGCATCTCTGCCTTAGAAGGCAGAATAGAGACTTTCCTGAGGAGAGACTTTTGGTGAGGGGAGAAGGAAAGCAGGCCTGAAAACCTCTCCATGACTTTTCACCTGCCAACCTGCTGCAGGAAAGTTTATGTAACTAACAGAGTAGATCTTTTTGTTCTTATTCTCTTATACAAGATAGACAGAAAATAAATAGACAAGTTCTAAGTTGATTGTCATGCTAGAGGTAAAAACAAGGCAAACCTCCTCATGACCATTTGGATTTGCTACAATAGGGATGAACCAGATGTTCACAAATTGGAAATCAAAGGTCAAGGGACCTGAAGTACAACCCAGAGTCCCTTGTTTTCTCAGTACTCCTGTCTGTTGGAATCTGATTAGCAGAGACCAAGAAATTATGCAGGTGAAGTTTGAGAACCAAGCTGAAGCTTGAAAGAAAAAACCAAATGTAGGTAAGGACCAAGGAGGCATATATTCATGTAGAGAAGATCTACTTTTGGCACACAATGGGATGTTGGCATATCATAGTAACCTTCTTTTCCTATTGTCTATAATCACTAACTAGTTCCTTCATTTCATGGAAAAGATTGTTATAACTGACTCAGTGATGAGAAATTGAATTTGAAACATGTCAAGGTCTTACTGTTGAATTTTTGATTTCCAAACATTTCGGGTTCCTAAATCATGTCTGCCTGATAAATTGAGAAAAGTATTTGTTAAGACACAGATGCTCATTAAAGAAGTATTTGTTGAATATGGGATCTGGGAATATAGTGCAGTGCAATCCAGATTGGGTTCTACAAGATCAAATAGTTTATATTCTAAAAGGGGAGGAGAGAAAACTTGAACATAATTTATTCCAGTGGCAGAATTTATAAGACCTTTCTCTCTCAACGTGCTCATTTTGTTCAACCAGCAAAGGTAGCTAGTGCCTTCGAATAAAATAGCTGAACTTCATATTCATTAGGAAAATAAACTTCGAACCTAAGGCTTTTACAAATTCAATTCTACGGGATGTGTTGTTTCTGTAACTATCATACGTGCTAGTGATATTACACAGAGCCCTAAAAGAAGGTAAACCTGAACTAATTAGAACAGTGATTGAAGAAAAAGTCTTTATTTTTATTACCAGTGATATACTCCCACTTCAAAAAGGATTATTTAAGTATGCGGTATAGAGAGAAATGGCTTATTGATTTATGTATTTTGTTGCTGCACTTTTGTGGGCTTTATTTGGCGTACTAAAGCAGTCACACCTTAAGGCTCTAAAATTTAGAGGATATATTTATTTCGCATTGTGTGGAATGCACATAATTCTTAGGGGCTGCCCTGATTCTCTGGAGGATTAGGTACATTTTTATCCACATTTGTTTTTGGTTTAAACGGAGTCGCTACCGTTTTTTGTTTATCAGCTTAAAGTATTTATGTATTACAGAAAGCTGGAATTTTGTATATGGAAGGATTTACTGAAGTTTTGGGTTTTTGTTTCCTTGCCTTTTTTTTTTTTTTTAAAATATTTGGGTAACTTAAATCCATCCCTTTCTAGAAAAAGAAAAAAAAAAGTGTAGTGAAAGTGTGAACTTAGTAAGTACTCACACTTACACTTATTAAGTACACATACTTATTAGTACATGTAAATTTATTGGATATATCTTCAAAGTTATAGGTGGAATTGCAATGATGCATTTAACAGATACAGTAATTTTGCTGAGAACTTTGGTGAATGGCACAGTGAATTCATACTTTCATATACCCATCTCTGGTTCCAAACAGAACAGTGACAGAAAAACTATATAAAGTCATAGAGATGAAATGATATGAAGTATAAAAGAGTGACCATGAGATATGGACCATGGGGTAGGGTTGAGGGGTTCCAACATGCATTTGGTGGGATTCTCAGAAGGAAAAAATGGAGAAGATGGCAGAGAAGAATTTTTGAGAAATGATAGTTGAGAATTTTCCAGAAGTAAAGGAAAACAAAAGTGTTGAGATGAAAGTAATTGTGGTGTTACATCCCCAGTCCTGATCCAGCCTGTCTAAAAATAATTTAGAACTGAAACAGCAATATTCGAATACTGTGTTGGAGGGAACATCAACACAAGGTTTAAAATTAATGGGTATTGTCTTTCAAGTGAAAAGCACTGTAATAAATGCACTACCTTAATATTTATTATGGTGAATCTAAGGACAAAGGAGATTAAATATGACACATCATTTATTTTTTACCAACTCTGGAAAACAACAGGAAGTCATAATTTGAGATAATGTAATTGTATGAAGCTTCTCATTGCTTTCCAGAAACAATATAAATGCAGTCTTTCAGGGATTCTGTTCACATAATGGTGCGTACATGGTTCTCTTCTGAATTTTCATTGTTATTTTATTTTACAGACTAAATAGGATCTAGAGAAACCTGGATCCGGTTAAAAAAAAAAAAAATTCCAGTACTATGACTGTAGGCCTTCCTAATGTAGCCTCTATTTATAAATGTGCGAGTCCATTTAGTCTACTGCTTTGGGCCATTTGTGATTACGAGGGCTTGCAAAGAATGACCTAAGGCTGTCTGATCAAGGAATCTGGTGATTTTTCTCTAACACTATCAGTCCTGAGATGATGAAAATAGGATTGTTTTCTGCCTATCATGGAGTTCTATTTTGATGTTCTGTCACACTAGAGAAAGGACTCATGTTCTTCGAGTTTTCTCTTCCCCTCATTGGCCTCTTCCTCTCATCTACTCCTGGCTTTGCTAATCTCACCTTCTTAAACACCATCCATCCTTCTGAAGGGTTTTCCAGCCCCTTCCATTGCCTCATCCAGCCTCCCATTTAATGAAGTCTGTTCTTCTCATCTCCAGCATTTCCTTGGCTAAACAACCTATGTTGTTTTGTTTTGTTTGGTATCTAAGAAAACTTGTGTCTTATTTGAGAATTTAATACATCAATAATATTTCCTTTAGCTCTTGACATACCAAAATAAGTCACGGCATCTTGTGCTAGCAACCGTTGCAAATTTGCAAACAATCTTAACTTAGGATGGCCCCTGTCCTGAAGGAATTTACAATTGAATTGAGGACATTAATTCATTTGGAGAAAACTAGAGCTCCATGGCCATATCTGGGTCAGAGGAGTAGAGAAACAATGAACTCTTTCATAGTATTATCAAGTTTTGGTCCTAGATAGTGTTTGTTGCAATGGTATCTTCATGATGACTTTATTGATCAGTTGATGCAGTCCTTTAGGTGATCAGAAAAGGAACTCGGTACCTTTATCATAGTTTATATCTAATAGGAACTGAAAAAGTGAGACAGGAAAGGCAATAAGCTGTCTTTCCCAAAGGTGCTAAGATATTTTCTGTTGTGTTTCATTTTCTGCATAACTGCAGGGCCTGCATAACTGCAAGCCGGGCTCAGGCACAGACAGGTCGAGCTGGAGTTGACTTCCTGTTTTTCCTACACTGACATGGCTGAGCCCCAGCCCGCCTCCTCCCCCAGCGCCGGCGTCAGCACATTCAGGAGGTGATTCATTTCTGTCGCCTGCATCACCATCAGCCTCCGCATCCTATCACATCATGCCTCACTGTCAGTCCCCCTGACTCCTTGATCTCTTGGTCCCTGTGAGAAGCCTGGAGATCAGATCACACCTGATAGTCCCACTCAGAGCCCGAATGGCCTTCCTGAGGAAGTGAACCGTGAGGGGCACCATTTTGTATGCTAACTTCATGCAAGCTCTCTGACAGTCGTGATTGTGGTGCAGTTTTCCTGGGGACACCTTCATTTATTTAATGTTAATCACTCTGGTAGGTCCTGTAGCAGAACCAGTCTGTTGTCAAGGGCTGCTCCTGCTCACTTGCCCAGGCTCACTTCCAGGGCTGCCTTTCTCCCACCACCTCTGAGGCATGGGCTTTATCGGGTCCTGGTCCCCTCAAGGGGATGCCACTTTCCTC
Organism: Mustela nigripes; assembly: GCF_022355385.1. Classification (NCBI taxonomy): domain Eukaryota; kingdom Metazoa; phylum Chordata; class Mammalia; order Carnivora; family Mustelidae; genus Mustela; species Mustela nigripes. The sequence continues at coordinate 69,314,655 of NC_081571.1, read as the reverse complement.
CAACGTCCCTGGGCCAGGCAGTTCAACCTAAATGAGGCTACAGGAGTGATGTTGTCATTTAGTCAATGACACAAGGACCACCTCAGAAACCCTTTTAACTCAGTTATTCCTCAACTCTAGTCAGTACAAAAAAAAAATCCCCCAAACCCACACAAACAAGAATTCTTGACGATATTCACACAACTGTCAACGCAACCTATCTACAGAGTTCATTTCTCCCAGCCCTTACTCACAGGCTTTTTCTGTTCCTGTCATGTTATCTTAGCCTTTCAATTCTGTACCATCAGATTTTTGCTTGAATGGAGACACCACTAAAAAGAGATTTCCTCTAGTTGAGCTGAATATAAAGAACCTCATTCCAAGCATCTCTTCCCAGAACAGTCTGCTCCACAATACACAGGTTTACCACCCAGTGTAATGTTGAAAATGGAGCTACCAGCCCCTTGGCAGGAGGGCACGGGCTCGAGGTGCTGATGAATTTGAAAATAATTAATTGTAACATATCCTCACCTGTTCCACTTGGGACTCATAATGTACTAATACATGTCACTTGTCTGGCGGGGGGGGGGGTTTATATCATGATCTTCAGTTTGGTTCCAGCACTCTACTTTCCCCAGTGGAGTTAACAGCCTTAGGTACACATTTGTAGTCCGTTGGTGGACTCCTGTGTTATTGCAGTGAGAAGGGGTTCCAGAGGCAATTCGTTTCTGTTCCCTCAGGTTACAGATTAACACTTGCAGCCACCCCAGCCTTGTGAGTTTGTGTATCTAAACTATTATTTTAGAAAAGTCTTTTCCAACTCTTCAGCTCTCTTTGACTTTGGAGTTCCAAAGAGCACTTCCTGAAGTGTAGCCAGGAAGACTCTGGAACTTGGAGAATATTCTTAGCATGACAGAAATCTGCCTTCCAGTTTTTATGTGCGCTCAATGAGGCAATTTGAGAAGAAAAAAGAAAGGGGAAGTGCAAATTCATCAGGCATCTACTAGGAGAGTCGCACTCCGTCAAACGGTGACAAGTAAGATTTGTTGCCGGCTTGTTGGAGGCCAAGGAGTGTCCAGAGTACTCTGTGTGTCTGTCATCTACCCACTTAGTCCTCAAACGGCCCTGTGAAGGAAGGACTATTTCTACCAACCCCATTTTATAGTTAAGGAAATCACAGCCGAGTCACCCGGCTGGATTCACACCATCTTAACTACAGGAGATCTCAGCGTCTCTCTGTGGCGTGGACGTTATTGCTCAAATGGGCACGTGAGGAAACTCGAGCCTTCAGGAATTGGGGGGCTGAAGCTCGGGAGGTGAAATCAAGGGCAGAGGAATTCCAGTTTCGCTCCTTTTATTTCTCCATGTAATTCCACCATGCATCGATCGAAAAATGATGACTTAAGACATTTCCACCCTGATCCAAAGAAGCTGAGCCCCAATCAATTTAGCAAATTAACTAAGAGAAGGAGTAGAGGCTTCAGCAATATATTTATTGTAGGTTTGACTTTCTCTGCCTCTCTCCCTGTTGTGAAGGGGAGATAAGGCAGGTTTTAGCTGGGATATTAGGCCTGGTGAAACCCCTTGGGGACAATGCATGAATCTGACAGCACGGCACTCCTTCCCAGATGCCTAAAAGTAGCTTCCAGCACAAAGGCTGCTCAACAAGCATGTGGCAAATGAGATGATAATACCAGCCTGGCATGTCACTGTCTCAAACTCTCCACGGTGGGTTGGATCTACCGCTTCATCTGATTCATAAAAGAAATTTCCTGTGGGTCCTTATCTGGAGGAAGTCCTTCCTCTGTTGGTGGTGGTGAATTTTAAGGCAGCTGTGCCATAGGATAGAAGGAAAACAAAGATTTAATCTGAATTCACTCAAGAAATACAGCTTCAGTGTGTGAATCCCAGCTCCAGCAGGGGGTTGAACAAAAAGTCACAATATCACCGCGGTCTTACACGGAAGATGTGTAACTTGTCAGAGCTGTGAGATCTCTTAAGAACTGTGTGTTAGGGTGATACTGTTCAGGCAGAAGGCTGGTCGACAGGACACCTCCCTGGAGACATCTTTCAATTACAGATGCACTGTAATTAGAGATGGGAAAAGACTGGACGTGGATCCACTACATGGATAGAGCCCAAGATTTTGCTTCATATCGTACATTTTCCAAAGTCTAGCTTATATGATTTCTTGCAGGAGGCTTGTCTATAATCATGTATTCCAAAGATCCTGCCAATATCATTTGAATTCTTATTTCAGCTACTTTTACCATGCAATACCTGTTCTCTAATTTTTTAAAAGATATTATTGATTTATTTGAGAGAGAGAGAGAGAGCACAAACAGGGGAAGGGGCAGAGGGAGGGATAAGCAGACCCTGCACTGATGACAGAGACTGACGCAGGACTCCATCCCAGGACCCTGGTATCATGACCTAAGTCCAAGTCAGATGCTTAACTGGCTCTGTTCGCTAATTTTATTAACTCATCTTCCCCCTTCATTTTCCAGGATTGGAGAACGTTCTTCCCAGAAGGACCCCAAAAGATCATCTTGTTTGTTACTTCTTTATGGAAAGGGAAACTGAGTTTCAGGGAGGCTGAATTAGGCTTTCATCTGCTTCTCAACCCATTGCGTGAATTAGGGTATTCACATTAGCCGCAATCCATACCTTTACATTTTCTAGAAACAGTGTTTGCCATTTTATAAATTGTGAATCTAAGTTGTTGGGCTTTATAATTCTCGTGCCAGAAAGAGTCTTAATAGCTGAAACAGCTACAAAAGTTCACTGTCTACAGCTGTTATACGTCGGTAAATAGAATTTGATCAGTGCCGGATCTCATGGCATAGAACAATGATTAGTGTCTTATACAGTACTATTAAACTCAAGACATTTTTTTTCCTTCCTGCAAAGACATCTGCATAAAAAGTAGCAGTGTGAAAACAAGTCAACATTGACAATGTTCAATATTAGCTACAGATATTTGCTCTCCAGGACATAGGACTCTATTCCATACTCCTAAAATTTTATGTTTCTTGATAAAATATTCCACTCAGGGTTTTGATGCAAAATGTTTCTTTATCCTGGGCAACCAAACAACATTCATAGGCTAGAAGCACAGAAGAAATTTGCCAAAACAGATACTCTGTTTTATTCTTCATCATCATGATGGACTGAACTGTGTCCCTACCCCCCATGTTGAAACCATGACCTCCAAAGTGACTGTATTTGGAAGTAAAGCTTTTCAGGAGGTAACAAGTCAAATGAGGTTATATGGGTGGGGCCCTAATCCTACAGGACTGGAGGCTCAGTCCTCAGAAGAGGCGTGTACAGAGGAAAGGCCATATGAGGACACAGGAAGCCAGAGGGAGCCCTCATCAGAAGCAAACCTGACTAGCACCTTGATCTTGGACCTCCAGCTTCTAGAACTTTAAGAAAATAAATTTCTGTGGGTTAGGAACCCCCATGCTGCCCCCTTCTGTGGTTTTCTGCAATACGGTTACCAAGTTCTCCTCTTTAAATCTGAGAACCTGATGACACTCAAAAAGAATGGAGTGTAGGTCAAGATATGGGAAAGGTTTTGACTGAGGTCAGGATGGGTGGAGGAAGCCAGCAGGGCAGAGGTTTTCCTAACACCGCAGAGCGTATCAGAGATGACAGCACTTTGTGGAGCTAGCCCCAGATCTCCCTAATCCTTCAGTTCATTCCATCCTCCCTATAGTTCTGGCAACAGCATTTCCAATTTCCTTCCTTGCTGTTAATTCACACTTTTGAGATGTACAGGGAGTGGTATCCAAGCATCACGACCCCCAAACTTCCATCGTCCAGGTTATAAAAGAGCCTAAAGCAGAAATTATTTTCATCCCATCAGAGATGTGGAAATTATGTCACTTATCAGACCCATCACCTTATATCTGACTAAATCCACAAGAAATCAGCATAGAGCAAGAGATGTATTTACATTTCCTTTGTCAATAGCTGGTATTTCCTCCTTCCCATGTAACTTAGGTCAACGTTCCAAATTTGAAACTGAAGTTCCTTTTCACTCAAATACAATTGTGTAGCAGCTATGAGTAGAAATAGGAAATGAACCAAATAAGAGCATATTTAGAAAATGTCTGATAGGGTTATCCAACTCTTAAAATGCCAAGTGGCTTTGATGAGCAGTCTCAAGGCCACTAATTGGGTAAAATTCATCAGCTTGTTGCTTTAGTTAGTTCCAACTCCAAGAGCAACCCGACTTGACAGGTTTACTGCAGTCTTTGGAGAAGAGTATACTGGGCAGGACACAGCCCTGAAGGTAAAGGTCAACGTTGAGCATCCGAAACTCCACCCAGTATCTTAAAATGAAATTTCTTATTGCTACATGTGGACACAGTTCAATAGACATGCCTAAAAAATGTTGGTTTCTTCTTCAGAAGTTACAGATTAATGGCAGTTGACAAGAAGTAAAGGTACAGTATAACATCTTTATATAGCATGCACTTGGCTTTGTGGTTGTCAAAATGTAGCTGCCTTTGAAAACAATCATATGACCTTTTTTCTGCAGCCAAAATAAAATTGTTTAAGAGTTTTTACTTCATTTATTAAAAAAAAAACTCTTATAAAAAATAATCCTGCACTCTGAGTCTTAATTACAAAAAAACAAAACAAAACAAAAAAACCCCAAAACATCAAAATGTTATTCAAGTTAATTGTGGTGTCGAGTAGTGTCCAGCTTTCCATCTTTGATGATGGCAAAATCTATTTCACCAGTGACAGAGTGGTCTCTAAGGCCATCTATCTTCTGACTAACAAAGAATGTTGAGGGTTATCTATTTTAATATGTCAGCATCAAAGAAAAATTTGTTCTCATAGCCTGGAGATGCTCCCAGCATGAGGAGTAAACATTCAGAGCATGAAATGGATTTTGGCTTTGCACCATATCCCAGGAAACTCCACACTTGATTCTGCTGAGTCTTCATTTAATTACGGCTGCTGTGGGCTCTCCTTGCGTTTCCAGAGAGGAAACTTAGTCACCCCTGAAATACCCAAAGGTTCTTTACGAGAGGACAAGGAAATGGACTCTTGGTTATGTTTCTCAGAACAGGTGAGAGACATCTGGACTGACTTCTAAGATGTTGGGTGATTCAGAAGACAGTGGAGGCTGTGCGGTGGGGGCTGGCCTTTCCCTCCTATGCATCTCCTAGATTTTACCATCTCTTCCAGGTATTACCGCGATTTATTTATTTATTTATTTATTTAGTGGCATTAGGTTGTTTAATCCTCATGGTAGACCATGGGTTTCTTGATCACGCCTGTTTTAAAGACGAGGGAGCAGAGGATTTTGAGTCGAGGAATGATCCGAAAGTTAGCAAGAACAATAATACTGACATACATGCGTAGCCCGACTCCAGTGACATGGGAAGTCATTTGTTCAGATATGACATGTAATTCACAAAAAATTAATTTTCTCAGTTGAAATCACAACTCGTGCTTCTCTGTGTTTCAGAACTGCAAGCACCCCCTATCCTTGTTATATCCTGGTTGAGCTGAATTATTCCTACAATCAAAATTATGACCTTGGAATCTCAAGGCAATTTCTGTGCCCAGAGTGCCCCGTGCTGGGGTCAGTTGGGAGGAGAAGGCTTACGTAAGCTCTACATAAGAAAGGACGATGTGGGGAGGAGAGAAGGACACTGAAAATGGCTGGAGTTTTCACCCCTTTAAGAACTGGAGATTAGGTGCCTTAAATAAGACATAGGGACACCAGCGCTTAGTACGCCCTGTTCAAAACGGAAAAACAGTGGAAAAGAAGACATCGGAAAGAATAAGGTTTTAGGGGCCACATTTATAGCCCCTATTTCTGGGTATTTTCTACTTCTCATATCTCCCTTTCCCTAAGGTTTGCTCTTGGGTGGGTGAATGTCTGCAGGAGAGTACGTGCACACATACAAACACATTTATAAGAGCTTCCAGGAATAAAAGAGAAGACACTGTTAAATATGAATTTCAGAGAAATACTAAATACTCACTCTGTTAGTGTAATTATGTCCCAGCTGTCGCATGATACATCCCTATACTGGGAAGTTACTCATGTATCTGAAATTCAATTTTAGCTGTGCATCATATGTTTTTATTTGGTAAATTTGGCAACTCTAATCTATACATCCATATACATATAATGTGCATATATATACAAATATATTTAAAATCTATGCGTCTACAATGATATATAACACTCCCTGACACTGAAATGAAGTTAGCACCCCGTTCTGTCAGCCGTGTGCCTGTTCATTCTGTAACTCCCATATATCAAGGCATGCATACTTGTGATACTATGTTCAATGTCTGCTTCCCCACTAGATCATAAGCTCCACAAAGACTACGACTCGTCCTGCTCCTGAATCAAGGCAGAGTATGCGTGAAAGCCCACGTCCAGATTTTATTCAATGGATCACCCTAACCCTAACAAGCACGTGGGCTCTGCCCAGCTGTGGACAAAAGCTTGAGTCAGCAGCGGAAACTCTCAACCAGAGAAAGGGCTTGCATTTAAAGGCATGACAAAAACCAATTATGTTGACTTCCACGTTTTTATCTCCCTGAATTCGAATAAGCATTTTTACTTTTATTTTTTAAAGATTTTATTTATTTATTTGACAGACAGACAGATAGTGAGAGCAGGAACGCAAGCAGGGGGAGTGGGAGAGGGAGAAGCAGGCCTCCAGCAGAGCAGGGAGCCCGTTGTGGGCCTTGATCCCAGGACCCCGGAATCATGACCTGAGCCGAAGGCAGCCGCTTAATGACTCAGCCACCCAGCTGCCCCTGGAATAAGCATTTTAAATGACTTTTTTACCCCCTGGGTACTTGGCTAGCCCCCTGGGTAACAAGTGCTTTGGCACACGCGTAGTTTCCTATATGTCCTCCAGCACCGTGAAACCTTCCCAGCATGCCCACCTTCGCCAGCTTTGGATTGTGCATAATGTGGCCCACTCAGGAAGCTGCCCTTGGCCTTGGCCTTGTGTGATCAAGAATGCCATTTAGAAATTTTTATTTTGACCCAAAGCCTTCAAATTGGCAGATAAAAGAGAGGCCAAAAATGGAAGCCTCCTCCCACTCCACATTACATGAGTGGTATTTTAAAATTACCTCACCAGCTTCCTTGAGAAATACTACATTTTTCGTCCTTGGTGGCTGTGATTAAGTAACACTCACTTTGCACAGCTCCCGTGGTGACACGGCTCCCTTACAAAGGCCTCCTGTGTGGAGTTCGGGTCATTAGAAACTACACGAACTATTAGGAAAGAGTAGCAGAGCTGCTATCAAATCCTTCGAATTACAGTTTCCTTTCTGACTGTGGCAGAGAATAAAGACTGAACTCGTGATGTATATATTTGTATATGTACATATGTGTGTGTGTGTGTGTGTGTGTGTGTGTGTGTATGAAGAAATCACAATGTCAGATACAGTTCTCAAAATGTTTTCCAATAAAACTCTTAGTCTAACTTTCTTGATCCCCAAAATTAGAATTTCGTTTCTGGATTCCACAAATTCCCTTAATCTACTAAAGTCTCGTGTGTATATAAGTATAGGTTTCTTTCAGCTCGGTGTCTGTAACGGTTAATTTTTTTTAAAGCATTTTTTAAAGGTTTTATTTGAGAGAGAAAGAAAGAGAGAGCACAGAGGGAGGGGGAGAAGCAGATTCCCCCCTGAACAGGGAACCCCCAGGAACTTGATGCCAGGACCCTGGGATCATGACCCGAGCGGAAGGCAGATGGGTAGATGTTAACTGACTGAGCCACTCGGGTACTCCAATGTAATGGTTAATTTTTTTAAAAAGATTTTATTATTTATTTTAGAGGGAGAGCATGCATGAATGGTAGGGAGGGGCAGAGGGAGAGAGAGAAGCAGACTCCCAGAGGAGCAGGTAACCGCTGTGGGGCTCGATCCCAGGACCCTGGGATCATGACTTGAGCTAAAGGCAGACGCTTAACTCACTGAGCCACCTAGGTGCCCCCTGTAACGGTTAATTTTATGTGTCAACTGGATTGATCTGAGAGATGCCTAGAGAGCTAATAAAATAAAAAAATCTCTGGGTGTTTCTGTGGGGGTACCTCTGGAAAAGTTTAGCATTTGACTTAGTAGATTGAGTAAAGAGATCCACCCTCTACAAGGTGGGTGGCCATTGTCCTGGGGGCCTGCAGAGAATGAACAAGCAGAGGAAGGGATAATTCTATCTCTTCTTGAGTTAGGATATCCATTTTCTCCTGTTCTTGAACATCAGAGCTCCTGGTTCTCGGGCCTTTGGAGTCTGACCTCAGATTGGGAGTTATACCATCATTCCCCCTAGCGCGATTGGCCTTGGATTGAACTACACCACCATCTTTCATGATCCTCCAGCTTATAGATGGCAGATCATGGTTCAGCCCCCATAACCACGTGAGCTTATAGCATAATCTCCTTTTATATGTATCTCTCTATATATCTTATGAGTTCTGTTTCTCTGGGAAACCATGATGAATACAGGGTCCTATATTGAATCTTCAGTTTCTTGAATGTCTCTACTCTGGACTTGCACCCCCAACTAGGGCTTATACTTCAAACCCCTGCCATGAAAAGTGGGGGCCCAGCAGTAGGCTGTCCTTAACTGCATGGCAGATCTCTGTGCACCAGCCATCACTCCTTCTTGATTGCCCAGACACATGAGGGGTCATTTGGCCAGGGCCCCATAATGGCAAAGATAGGCTCTTCATGTGCAGGTGTCATTCAGGCACAAAACCCCAACATATCTTGACATCACCAACATTTAGCCTACTTGCTGTGAGCTCCTCATAGGATGTGAAACACAGTCCCATGTTTTCCTGGCACTTCAGCTAATCTTTTGGGGGAAATCTGGCTTATGTGGGAGGTGATTGACTATGTGGTACCCTTTCCCCAGAGCTGGTATTAAACTCAGACCCCAGATGTGCTCCTGGCTTTCCATCTTTCTGATGACATATAAAAATGAGGAGCCACATGCTCTGGACTAGTACAGATCCCACGGCACTCTTAGTAAGACCAGAGGCTTTACCCTTAATACGTGGCAAAAAGCCAACAGGGTAAATGAAGTTCCAACTGCTCAAAATCCTTTGATGCTTTATACATTTTACTCTGTTATTTGCCCCAAAGTTTGACTAGTACGTGGTGGGGGCCATTGATCAGTTAGCATTTTTTTAATCCCAGATGTGCATGCATTTCAGCAGTGGATTTTTAGCAACCTCTTTGTAAAATGTTGCAGCCTACTGAAGTAAAAAAATGCTACATAAAACTTGTTATTTGATGCTCAAAGGGGCATTTTCTTATAAATAAATTTATTTCTTATAAAATATATACAATTGTGGATAGGGAGGGGTGAAGGCAGGAGCAAAATAGGAGGATAGATTTAATTTTATGCTAAATAGTTGTCTTCTATTTAAGTGACACAAGGATACCCACACACACACACACATATTTGTATTGATCTAGGGCACAAACTTATGTTCATATGAGCATAATTTTTTTTTTTTTTTATTAGCTGGGTTTGGTTGCTCCATACCTTCCATAGCAATTCTATTTGTTGCGCCAGTTCTCCTTGGAGATGAGATGCAGCATCTCCATTGCCAAAAGGGAACCCTCCGTGGGGAGCTCTGCCACCCGCCCCAGCTATCAACAGAGGAGGCAGGAAAGTCTAGGGCTGGGAGGACTGGATTTATATAAATGGAAAGATAAGTCTCATTTTCTTTGCTTCCTTCAACCTTGCCTCTCCTTTTTTCCCCCTCCAGCTTATGGTGTTTCCTGTTCCCTGCTTTAATCTAAGCTTCATCCAAACGATGACAGATTGGAAAAAGAGACCATTTCGAGGCCATCAGTCGCCCTCCTGATTCATCACAGGGAGGGTCTGCCGTCCTAGCTCTCGGAAGAGCCTCCTCAGTCCCTATTTCAGTCCATTCCACACCTTGCCAACACCTCCCCCTGCAACTAGACACTGGTTCAAGTCATTTAAAGGCCAGGATCCCTGAGCCACACTTAACAAGCCCATGCTGCCCACACTCCCATAAAATACCAAGGAGCTTGTCACAGACTCTCATGAAATACCAAGGAGATTTATATTTATCCTTAACACAAGCAACCCTCATCTAGGTTTTCCAGGATCAATTCATTCCTTATAAAATGCTCATGCCCCTCCTCGTGGACACAGTTTTATACATGCGTGCAAATCATGAGATGGCCCTCGAGTGCCAGGCCCAAAGTCCAGTCGGAACGCTTCACACTTGCATCATAAGGGAAGTTTGTTTGTTTGTTTCTTTGGGAAATAATCTCAAACTCATAGGAAATTTCTAAAACTGGTACAAAGAACACTTGTAGACCCTTTACCCAGATTCATCTATTGTTAATCTTCTGCCTGTTTATTAGTTCTTCTCTCTGTCTTACATATGAGAGAGACTATATACACATGAATACTTCGTATAATTAAGAATTCATATTTGTGAGAATGTATACACATTAATACCATGTTACTAAATATAACATACACTATTTGAGGCTAAGTTGCACACATTGTGACCCCTCAGTCTGTAACACTTCACTGTGTATTGCCTAAGAATAAGGATGTCTTCTCATACACCCACCAGTGCAGTTATCAACCTTAGTAAATTTACATCGATAGATACTTTAACAAATAAAATTTTTTTTAAGATTTTATTTATTTGAGTGAGAGAGAGAGAAAGGGAGAGAGAGAGAGGGACCAAGCAGGGAGAGAAGAGGGAGAGGGAGAAGCAGACTCCCCACTGAGTAGGGAGCCTGGTGCGGAACTCGATCCCAGGACCCTGAGATCATGACCTGAGCTGAAGGCAGAGACCTAACCGACTGAGCCACCCAGGCGCCCCTAATATCGATATATACTTTTATCTAACTGGAAGTTTGTATTCAACTTCGTCAACCAACTCAGTAATCTTGATAGCATTTAGTCCAACACAGAATCCTGTCCAGGTTCATGTGTTGTATTTTATCGGTGCGTGTCCTTAGTCTCCTTCAATCTCAAGCAATTTCTTTGCCCTTCTTTGCCTTTTTTGTGACCTTGGCATTCCTGCAGAAAATAGTCTCTTATCAGGATGTGTTAAGGGCTCCTGGAGGGGATGAGAATGAGACTAGTGGAGAGAAGGGGCATTAAATGAAACCATGTACATGGAACAGTGTAATGCACATGACAGAACTGGGGCAAGAGACAATGTGGTCGCCTACTGTGCATATGGCCAGTTCCTTAGGTCAAACTGTCTTTAGACCATTGCCTCTTGGCTTTGCATGTTGACCTAAGAATTACTCAGCCAGCTTGGCTATCCTGTTTACTATGGCAGACATTAAAGTAAAGGCATCCTACTACATGATGACAAAGTAGTGAGAGGAGAGAGAGAAGATGGAGGAGAATGGGAGAAAGGGAGGGTCAGGGGGTGGGAGGGAAGGTGGGCAGGAGGGAGGGAAGAGGGAGAGGGAGAGAGAAGGCAGTATCCCCATTAACTACAACGCATACTGGGACCATTTGTTGTGTCAGCCATTAAATAGCATGCCTCCGCAGCTCTTGAGGATACCGCTGTGTGATCAACAGAAAACACACTTGAGATCATCATCACGTTGATGTCATCTCCCTAGGAAAGGAACACTCTTCTTGCCTCCATTGACAGAGTATGGATCGCTCTGCTCTTGCGTGAATCTCACATCTCTTTCTTCCCCTTTGGTGTCCACCCCTGGGCTCATTTTGTACAGAGGAGAGAAAGAGCCTCTGTTCAGCACAATTAAGCCACCCACACGCAGATTTACTAGGCAGAAAACAAAGAATAATGAAGAAAACATCTGCCACCACCTGAGCAACTGACGTAAATAAAGTGACAAGAGAAGATGCCTCTTGACAAAGTTCATTAGTAAGAGCTCTTGTGTGACAAGAGGTAAGGCCTTAGCCACAAACATCAGCTCCGGTGAAAGGGAGTCACACGGATACTTATTGTTCAGTGGCAAACCCTGGCTCTTTTTCCTTCTTACTTACTCCTATTTACCAGTAGAAGGGAATGAGCAACTAAGAGATCCAAGGGAGAGGGGATGGGTTTGGAGTCACGTACTAGATTGTGACTTTGGGGAAGGCTCACCTGCATCTCCAAGCTTCACTTCCTTTATTAAGGGGCCCTGACAACAAGCCAGAACGAAATGAGCCAAGCATGTGAATGCTGAGCAGAAGCTCTGGCAAAATAGTAGGGAAGTTACGTGTGTTTGCTCCTGTCCGAGGAGCAGAGCCCGAGATGGCTTGGCTCCACATGATTTTTGGAGGAGCAGAAGAGGGACACAGAAGTGGACAGAAGAAGATGTCCAGCAGGGGTGTGGTCTCTGCTGGAGACCAGTTTGGGCCTCATCCCTGGGGGAGCTCTGGAGCTCAGACTTGGTCCCTGGTAAGATGAGAGTAGATCAATTGAGGAAGACACAAAGAAATGGAAAAATGTTCCATGCTCCTGGATTGGAAGAATAAATATTGTG